>NC_091953.1:52203407-52554240 GCF_031021105.1 Erythrolamprus reginae
GAGGAGAAAAAATATACAGTATATTTAAAGAAAAAGATATACTCTAAACTTGTGCTGTAATAGATAATATTTCATCTAAATGGAATGATTATCAAGTATACCTAAAGATGATTCCCAATGAAACAGAGTTCACTGAAAATCATTTCATTGTGTTCTTTGGCAATGTGTCATGTAAGCTAAGCCCTTGTTGCTTATAAGCAGTAGGTTCTGTCAGGAGTGAATAATTTACATGTAATTCCCAGCAGTCAATTTGAAACACCCGTTATCTCAAGAATTCACTGCCAGAACTCTGGTAAAGAAGCAGAATCATAACAACACACAATGGTAAGTATTTCAAAATGCACCTTTACTAGACTAAGGGTAAATGAAATCTGGGATTCTGAGTGAATCACACTGTGGCAGGGTGAAGGGCACAGCTGGAGGATAGTAGTTAGGGGCCAAGGTCATATGTCATTCATTTATATGGTTTAGATGAATCAGCAAAAGACCAAGAGCGGATAAAAGGGAAATGCCAGAATACACTTCTAAACACTGTGTGTGATATATTTTAGATACAGAATATATAGAGAAAAGAAAAGGGAAAGGGGGGGAAAGGGGGGGAAAGAAAGGGCAAGGTAAGAGTTCTCTTACCATTTTACCTTTAAAATCTCATATAATAATTCAAAGCTGTGGTCCTAATCATAGGTTTCTGGCAATTCAGTGGAACCGATGCTTGAATAAACATGATCATGAATGTGCTCCCCCAAAAAGTTGTTTGTAGGTAGAAAATCCTGGAAATATTTCCTTCATTCCCTTTATGTACCCAGCAAACTAAACAAGAAAAGACACATTCATTTAGTAAATACTTGTATCTCTATCTGCATCCAGCAGGTGGCAGCAGTTACCTTGGGAAATAGTAGTACTGTACATCAATTAAAAGCAGCAGGGATGATAATAATCAACATCAAATATGCAAAGCAGTAAATCATCTACATTTTCTTAAAACATAATGTTTCATCAAAGTGGTATTATATCATTGTTTTATTTATATTGCAATCATAACCTTCTAGGTGATCTTCAACATAAGGTTGTAATGAATGCATTTTCATGTACTATATCATATTCTTTGCATATCAAAACCTGATGAATGTCCTTATACACAAATTTACATCTATGCAGTAACCATACATGGCAATGCACAAAATAAGACAGATTCTGAAAAAAATCTAGTGAATAAAATTATTTTACTTATACCACTAAAACCAACTACATGTATATAACAAGGATAACCAATAATCACTTTATGCATGGATACAATGTTTTAAAATTAATAATAAACTTGTACATTATAATTACTTTATTAACTTAAAAAGCCACCCAGAGTAATTTTGATAGAAATGATTTAATAAATACATACAATAAAAGGAAAAGGAAAGTACGAGGGTCGCCCAGAAAGTACTGCATCATATTTTTTCAACAATTATGTATTGAACACAATGAAACTTACACACAAGAATTATGTTTTTTTCTACACTCCCTAGTTTTCCACATAATCTCTGTCCCTCTGTCTTGCCTTCCTCCAGCGAGACACAATGGTGTGTATCTCCTGTCGGTATCACTCCTTGTTCTAGTCACGAAGCCATTTCTGCACTGTGTGAATCACCTCTTTGTCATCCTCAAATTGTCTTCTGTGAATGGCATCCTTTAATGGCCCAGACAAATGGAAGTCTGAGGGGGCTAGGTCAGGGCTGTAGGGTGGATGGGGTAACACTGTCCAACCCTGGTTAATGATGTGTTCTGAAGTCCTCAAATTTGTGTGAGGCCGAGCATTATCATGTTGAATCAAACATTCACCTGGATTGCTATGGCACCGAAGTAATTGGAAGCATTCTTAAGTTTGGTTAATGTCTTCACATAAGCTTCAGAATTAATGGTGCTGCCTCTTGGCATCACATCAATGAGTATGACACCCTCCACAGTGCCAAAACACAGTGATCATGACCTTACCAGTAGAAGCAGTTGCTTTGATTTTTTTTTTCTGTGGAGATTGAGGATGACTCCATTCCATCGATTGTTGTTTTGTTTTGGGTTTAAAATGGTGAACCCAAGTTTTTGGGAACATGAAGAAGAATAAATTAAAAAGAAAGTGGAATACATGCATACATGTCACGCTGGAAATTGCCAGCCACAGAGACATTGAGTAATTAAAGAGTTAACATGTGTGCCTTGCTATTAATTACTCCCATACTCCACGTCATATCCCACATATCACTTCCGCCCACATGAGATTGCTCTCTTCCTCCGTATCATTCTCTAGACGCCATTATTATGCCTTAAGCTGCTTAGATTATTTTGTCTCTCATGACGCTGTTTGTTTTCTGTTTTATAAATAAAGAAATGCTTATTTTCAGTATCTATGCCTGGACTTCTTAAATCCATCACCTCTAGGTTAATTAAAGTTCAAACGGATTTTGATTATCCTTAATCATACATACATACATACATACATACATACATACATACATACATGAGTACACACACACACATTCAGTGAAGCAATGGATGTGATGTGCCGGTGTCTGGAAGCTGTAAGGGTCTGGATGGGAGTCAACAGGCTCAAGTTCAACCCTGACAAGACTGAGTGGCTATGGGCATTTATTTATTTGTTTGTTTATTTGTTTGTTTTACTTTATTAATTTCCTCCTAAGGACCACTCTATCTGTCCATCCATTGTTCTGGGGAGGGCACCGGCATGAATTATGGCAGTGGATGCAACACGATCAGGAATCGATAAATCAATACCGAGCAACACTAAGGAAGGCCATGCACTGCAACTTCTCTGACCTAGATGATGTACTGTTAGATCAACTTATCTGCAGGTTGCAAGATACCTGACTACAATGGAGGCTCTTCGCAAAAACTAATGTTTTACTACAAATGTTAGATAAGGCCAGAGCCACGGAGTCCTAGAACAAAGTTGCAGAATCACTGCATCACTGGGGTGAGCCAATGCCAAAGATGCAGATATCAGAAGTTCATGAGAACCAGTGCCACAATGACCCCAATGAAAGCGAGGATGAGGAAGTCTACCATACCAATCAGCGCCAAGGGCTCAAGGTGAAAAAGCTAAAGCCATGCTTCATCTGTGAGAAGGCCCATCTGAGAAATTTTTGCCAGTTCAGAGATGCTATTTGCCACCAGTGCAATAAAATGGGCCACATTGCCAGAGCCTTAGGGGGATGCTACAGCCTAAAAGGTTCATCACCAGAGAAGCAGAATGTGACAACCAGCTATGAGATCCAAAGCGAGACAAGACCAGGCCAACACATGGAGTCAAATACCGCTGCTCCCATGAAACAAACAAAGCCAAGTGAGCATTCAGAATAACAAAAAATTGATCATCACAGTGCTCATCGAAGGGTCTCCCTGTGAAATGGAGATAGATACTGGCTCATCTAACTCCATAATGTCCTGGACTAATGTTAAAAGAACTATACTGAACCTCTGCCAAAGACAACTGCAAAATCAACCACTGTGCATCAACAACTACCAAGGGAACTAGATTCCTGTGGTGGGATGCAGGACATTCAGCATCAGATTCAGCCGCCATAAAGCAAGCCTTCCACTAACTCGTCCATGACTGCCTGCCAAGCCTGCTTGGCTTAGACTGGTTTGGTGCCCTCGGGTTGGGGGTAATGAGGATCAATGCTATCTATTTGCCACTCATGGGTTGCCAGATATACTGGTCTCTGACAATGGGTTTCAACTCACAGCTACCCCGTTTGAGGCATTATTAGCTGAACTAGGAATCAAATATACATGAGTAGCCGCTTTTCACCCGAGCAGCAACTGACAGGCCAAATGCATGGTCTGAGCAGCTAAATAGGCTGTCGGGCACTTAGGGCCAGGAGACTGGCAAGCCCTCATTGACAAATTTCTCTTAATGCAACACATCACACCAAGTACGGTCACTGGGAAAAGCCCAGGTGAATTACTTATGGGGAGGAAGCTCTAGTCCATATTAGACAGGTTGCACCCAGATTACTCCAACCAAAAATGTCCCTCTCAAATCAGGCTATTTCAAACAGATGACCCAGTGTTCACCATGAACTTTGCAGAAGATCCCCTATGGCTACCCAGGGAAATCTTAGAGGTAACAAATCCAAAGTCATACATAGTCCTTAAACAGTTATAGAAAATGGTGGCACTACATCAACCAACTGCATAGGTGCTTACCTCCCAATGCAGACTATAAACAACCTCCTAATAATGATTTTTCTAGAGCTGAAACTACTCCAAGGGACATGGGGGACTTATCTGCAGAGCCAGGGCCACCAATGATCGATGAACAACTTCCGGTCCCTGTAGAAACTTCAGTCCCATCCAGGCCATTCCAGAAGGTTCCACAGGTGGAGACAGAAATGGAAAGCCTGCCCTCTCCACCCAAAGCCAACACCCAAACTGAACTGTGCAGGTCAACTAGGGTCCTAGGGTCCCACAATGTCCCAATCACCTAAAAGACTACGTATGCTAATATGTTGGGCCAGACCAAATGGGAAGGAGTGTTATGTATTTATATTTGAATAGTGTAAACTTGTTTACTCTAAGGTCCACTCTGCGAAGCAGGAAAACCAAGACAGCTGATTGATTGAACCTGCCAGCAGCCCTCTATTCAAAGAGAGAGCTTCCTTTGCTATATCTATTATTTCTACAATAAAGAGTTGTTAGTTACTCTCATCTCCGAGTCTCTTCAGTATCAGAACTTAACAATGTCCATGTTTATATTCATACCTGCTATCTTGTACATGTTTGAAAAATGAATGAATGAATGAGTGTCCCAGACTTCCACATTATTTAAAATGTGATCAACAGGTATGGAATAATATGAAGGATAACTAATTATTACCTTACAATTTGTTGTTGTTTCCTTAGTGCTCACTGAGTTTGGTTTCTGCCTGCAGACATTTCCTTACATGAATAGGTGGTATTATCAGTGCCAGCAACTCCCTGTTTCAGTATACAGTGATATCTTGTCTTACGAACTTAATTGGTTCCGGGACGAGGTCCGTAAGGTGAAAGATTTGTAAGATGAAACATTGTTTCCCATAGGAATCAATGTAAAAGCAAATAATGTGTGCAAACCCATTAGAAAAATGCAAACTTTAAGGCAAAAAAAAAGCGGCAGGCGGACAAAGTGAAGGCTAACGCAGTGGAGACAGACATCGAGGAGAAGTGAGGAATGGAGGTCCTAACGAAGGCTAATGCCACCCCAAATCTCTCCCAAAATTGCCCCTTCAAAACCTTCCTATGTTGCCCCAAATCCCTCCAAAAATCGCCACTCCAAAAGCTTCCTATCTTGCCCCAAATTCTTCCAAAAATCGGCCCTCCAAAAGCTTCCTATCTTGCCCCAAATTCTTCCAATGCCACCCACTCCGATTCCTATGCCACCCAAATCGAGGTCTTAACGAAGGCAAATGGAGTGAAGAAAGGCAGCAAGGAGAAACGAGGCATTTTGAAAGGAGAGGTGGGTTTGGAAGACTTTGGAAGTGATTTGGGGTGGCTTAGGAAGCTTTTGGAGTGGTGATTTTTGGAGGAATTTGGGGCAAGATAGGAAGCTTTTGGAGGGGTGATTTTTGGAGGAATTTGGGGCACAATAGGAAGCTTTTGGGGGAGTGATTATGGGGGCAATTTGGAGTGGTGTAGGAAGCTTTTGGAGGGGTGATTTTAGTAGCAGGATGGGACGAAGGAAGCGGCAGGTGAGGGGGGATTTTGGCAGCAGGATGGGGCGGCTGCAGGGAGCAGAGGAAGCAGAGGGCTAGAGGGGAAAGTGGCAGGGAAATGGGGCAGCTCAGGTGTTCCCTGCCTCAGGTGTAAGCAAAAGGGGGTGAGGAATTCTGGCGGGGAATTCCCAGGCAAGAAAATTGGAAATCCCAGCGGTGACAGTCACAAGGCAGAGGGATCCCTTCGGCAGTCAGAGAGCGCATGCACAGTAGGAAAGCGCAGGCACAGTAAGAGAGCCCACGGACCTGGGCTCAGGTTCGTAAGACGGAAAAGGTTTTTAAGACGAGGCAAAAAAATCTTAAACCCCGGGTTCGTATCTCGAAAAGTTTGTATGACGAGGGGTTCGTATGACAAGGTATCACGGTACTTTAGTCCACAATAGGATGTGTGTAACACATCAAAAGTTCAATTGCTCTCCAATAAGCTTCCATCCTTGTGAATATTTGCTGAGTTTTAATAGAAACTTAAGGGGAAATGCAGAAAGCAAATTAACAAAAAACAACCTGGTGGTTATGTTACCTGGTTAGGGATGCAATTCCAAATTATACGATTGGGATGTGCAAGAAAAATCCTGTTAGCCAACTATTCAATAAGCTGTTTCTATCAGCGTTAGTTGCAGTAATCATTGGATTATTCAGTCACCTCATGTTTCTATTTCTATTTTTGGGGAAAAGCCCTTTCACTGATGTTGGTGCTGTTTCTGAGTGTTGGATTGGAAAACAAATGTCCACTGTTGTCATGCAATATTGATTATGAGTGAAAATGTGATCATATTGCATTAACTGTTCCCAAAGCACTGAAGCCCTGTCATGGTAGCAGAAAGAAATTAATGTGCTCATATAATGCCTAAGAAAAATATGAAATGTTGTTCACATTCCTTTGAAGATAAAGAAGAATGTACTAACAAATGAAAAGTAATAGCTTGTAAGACAAAAACATGATGTCTACGTGTCTACGGAGAGGGACGGCATACAAATCTATTAAATAAATAAATGTCTATACTTTTATTAAAATCATTATTTAATGTGCAAAGACATAATGAAGTTATAGCACTGGCATTTCAAGCTGTAATCTGTAGCCATTAAGGCTTAAATTATGACGCTTATTTTATGAAATGAGGGAAGGAAAAAAGATAAACATCTCTCATAAATCACCATTAATTCTCAATTACTGGATTCTATAAAATTGTATCATACAGAAGCATTCAATTCAACAAATGGAAAGTTGGGTATCTCGATGATGGGAATACATTTAAAGTGAGAAATTTATTATTTCTGTTCTAGGAATAGAATGTCCATTTACCTTGAGCCTTATGTTATTTCCCATATAACATGGGTAACATTCACATACCTGCCTTCCATTTTTTATTCTTCATTGCTATTAACAGTTTTATCTACAAATTTTGGGAGACAATTTGAATTCAGGTGTCTCTACTTAGCAATTTACATTGATTTTTCCTAGCAAGCCTATTATTCCCTTTTATAAAAATTATGTGTGAAGATTATGTACAATGCACAGGGTGCATTTCCTTGTGTGAATTTCATACCAGCAGCCATTACCAGGATCCATTTGATGGTAAAGCATTCTTGAAAAAGACAAAAAAGTAACAGCAGTTCAAGAGGTTCACCTAGCAAAAGAAGTTTAATTACTGTTGTTTCATTAATGATTGTTTATTATTTGGCTCCCTATTCATAATCACATAAAACCATCTTGTGTGTGAGATACCCATCTATTTCCTGCTGCTCCTACCTTTAAGCAATTCCTGAACAAGGGATTATATCAAATTCATTTCCTTTAGTGGGTAGCAAGTAGGCAAGGAGCATATTTCTCATCCCTCCCTACATCTAATTTTGCCTTGTACTCTGCATTTAAATTAAATTTGAGCAAAGTTAAGAATGAACTTTGTCTTAGGAATATTTGAGTAAACTGACTACATTACATCCAGAAGGTAACATTTTAGTATAGTAATCAGATTATAAGGTACCGTTTTCTTGTGCATAATTTCAAATAGATGAATACATTAATTGTATTGTATATTTCCCCAAGGAAGCTGTTAACATTTTGGAAAATACATTTCAACTTCTGCCTGTATCCTGATGGACTTTCATGATTGAGCAAATAGCTTCAACTGAAAGAAGCACATCTGCTTCCCAAATTAATTTTGAATTTCAACCAAGAACTCTTTCTTTCAAAATGAGGCTATTTATCACAAGTCTATCAGTTACCATATGGTTCTCAGAGAAAATAGCACATTTATTAAACATGCATCCTCTTGATGTTTCTAATATAAATGAATTCATTTTTGTTATTCTGGAAGTAATATATATATACATCTTCCTCTATTACTCCACAATATGGAAGCTTACTATAATTTTAATAGTCACTGTGTAAAACTTCCATCATTAAACCCACCCAACCTTCTCATTAAAATATGACATTTTAATGGCTTTTCACATGTTTAATTTAAATAAAGCCTTTTATGTTTTCTTAATATAGTAAATATTTATTATAGTAATTTTAATAAAGTAAAAAACAATAGAAAACATTTACACTAACAATGATTTGCATTAAGGGAAGTGTGAATTTGTCATCCTACCAAGAGCTGTTTAATATCACTCACACACACACACACACAAACTTCCACATAGCTTCCTCTTCTGACAATGACCAGCAGAAGTCTGAGATCGTTATGCATTCAACAAACCTATATCTGTTGAAGGGAAGATAAATGCCTCTTAAGTTTGAAACTCAATTTGTGGTTGATTGATTAATGTTACTGAGGTCTTGCAATGACATAGGTTTATATGTCACCCAGGGGATTCAAGTTGTTATGCCACTAGTTTTTTCTAAATTCAGTGCACAACAGGACTTGTTTCGCTAACTGAAGAGAATTCTCCCCCTGTAGTAATAAACTAGCTTAAATAAAAATCCAGTTCTTTACAAACAATTATAAATAAGTTTGGTAACAGTGTATTGTATTTGCAATATTAAACTGTCTACTATTATCCAGCTAGCAATATAACACTCATATGTAGACCTAGATGAGCAATAAATTAACAGAATGAAGGTAACCATTGATAGTCATCAGTTCTCTCAAGTAAATATATGCTTAAATATATACACAGACATAAATGTACATATAAACACACACACACACATACATATACACACCTATACTAATTATTTCTTCTTAAGGTGTTAGCAAAAATCCTTAGTGCTTAGTTTTCAAGAGAAAACATAAATACTCTTGGCCTTGTCACTGGTGTGTTTATAAGACTGAAATTAACCTTGCTGAGTTCACAAACCCTTGGAAATCTGCAAAATCAATACTATAATGTGAATTTCACATGTAGACATCAGCAGTTCCCACAGCACTTATCTGTCT
The DNA here is from genome assembly GCF_031021105.1 of Erythrolamprus reginae. Lineage (NCBI taxonomy): Eukaryota > Metazoa > Chordata > Lepidosauria > Squamata > Dipsadidae > Erythrolamprus > Erythrolamprus reginae. The sequence goes on from NC_091953.1 coordinate 52,212,553, forward strand.
TCTAATAATTTGTATTTCAAATCTAGTTTAACCTATTTCATAATGAAAAGGAAAGTAATGCAGGCAAATGAGACAGTGAAAGGACCAATCATAGGAAATTAGTTTAGAAAAAAAATGCTACCTCTGACAACTCCATAGCTGTTCAGAGGATAATTTAACAGTCAGTAAAGTACTCCTGACATTACAACTTTTAAAGCAGCTAATGATATTGTCATTAAAAAAATATATATCTCCATTTCTACATCAAATTGCTTCCAAATTTCAAAGTTCAAAGCTCAGATTGCATTAAGGAACAAAAATAACCAAAAAAATTATGCATGAATTTTAAAATGCTGTCGAAATGTAAAGTAGAGCAGTCCTTGATTTTGCATCCTACTTCAACATTGCATTGGCATCCTTCAGTCTCAAAAGACCATGGTATCATGCTCTGGATTCCCCAGAGCATGAAGCCTGGGTAAGTTAGTATTCAACAGGAGACAAAACAAAACTCCTAATTCAACAGGGGACAAAAAAAATAGGACAGGGACAAAAGCTAATTAGTAAATGGGGAAAGTATAATAAACATTAATAATCATAGACAACTATTTAGTTCAAATTTCTTTCACTGTCTGAAATATTCCTTAACCATTAACACAAATCCATCTCACACTCAAAGGCAAACACATTGTAACAATACATGGCTAAATCACTCCTCCACTGAGCAATTGATAGCCTTGAAACTGATTAACAAAATAAAACAGGGAAAAAGTATTTACACACATGTCCTTAAAACCACAAACAAGTTGTCCAGATACAGTCTACACAATGAGAAGAAAGCCTGTAGACACAAGAAAGATCAAATAAGATTGCCTCGCAGCAGTACCACATGGTCAGTTGAGGGACACATACATAATATTCACACCCTACACCATGGGTATTGTTGTACATATTCCTGGTCAGTTGGAAGATGTTGAAGATTTTGCAGATTCTGATACAGATAGTGTTTATGAATTAGTGGCAGGTCCTGGGTTACAGGTGCCAGAACAGGTGGGAGGCCAGCCACAGGACGTTGCTATGAGCCCAGACTCCAGTGAAGAAGAGACAGATAATAGATGGTTAAATCCACATTTCAGGCGGGTGCAGAGACGCAGAGAACAAGTGTTAGGAAAGAAATATTAAGGGGAGGAATGGGTTAATTACTTAAGTGATTTATTCGTCATGTCCGAGTGCCAGTGGAGAAGAAGGGCGGAGTTTTTCAATGTTGTAAATCCATCATGGATGTGCCACGATGCAGCTATGAAGTAAGCTAGTATTTTCTCTGTTATTTAACAGCTCTTTTTTATTGCTTTGAACTAATGTGGCCTAGCCATAAATCTTAAGATAAGGGAGGAGTGCTGGAGAAATGCTTTTGGGCTCTTATCGTGAAGAAATGAGATGAAAGAATTTGACTGCCTGTAACGCATTTTGAATATGGAGGAGAGGAGAAATAAAGATAGAGTTTTTACTTATAAATCTCTGCATTCAATAAGCGTTATTTCCAATTAACCAAAGTTCCAACCAGAATCCAGAACAGGTATCAAACTTGCCATGTCACATTGCTGTCAAGTGATGTTAAATGATGTTTTGTGATGTCTTTCCCATTTGTGAAGCTGGGGTGTGTATGGCCTGAATAGGATTCACCTGGCCTGCAGGCTGTCAGTTTAACACTCCTGCCCTACACTCTCATACAAGGACCAGCTCCCCTATAAAATAACTAGTTCTGGTATTTGATAGCTACCTTCCAGGGTTGTTTTTAGGCTCTCAAATAAATTTTTTCCCTTTCAAATAGCATGTCAGGATTTCATTCTGATTTGCTCTTATGCAACCTTAGCTAGAATTGTGATACTAAATCCATCTGACAAGTAGAATGTAACTGGCATAGCTCAATAAATGCATACTCGAATTGTCTGAGTTTACTACCAGTATTTACTTCTTTGAGACATTCCCCGAATGGCTATAGATAGTATTCAGATTCTTGTTCAATAACAGCACTTTAAAATAATGAGACACACAAAATCTCTTCAAATCTGAAACCTATTACATATATTGCTCAGAACTAGAACTGGTAGAAAATCAGTATTCCTTGATCACATTTTTATTATAGGTAAAGAAATTTAAATGAGGATGTAAAAGTATTCTGTGGTTGAAATAAAAAAGCATAATTAACTTAATTCATTGTATAAATAAATGGCAATAAGAATACATGGATTCTTCTAATACTATTATGCATTTCCTAAAGTTTGTTCGTTCGTTCGTTCATTCATTCATTCATTCATTCATTCATTCATTCATTCATTCATTCATTCATTCGATTTATATGCCGCCCCTCTCTGGAGACTCAAGGTGGCTTACAACATATAAAAAAGAACAATACAATACACTATGCTAAATCCAATTAAGTAAAATTAAATAAACTACTCTAAAATCATTTGCTATATTAAAAAATCAATGATACCCATACATAACATTCATCAGCCAGGGGGCTAGGATCTAATCGCCCCAAGGCTGGCAACATAAGTGAGTCTTAAGACTCTTACAGAAGGTGAGGAGGGGGGCAGTGCGAAAATCTAGGGGGAGCTGATTCCAGAGGGCCAGGGCCCCCACAGAGAAGGCTCTTCCCCTAAGTCCTGCCAAATGACATTGTCTAGTTGATGGGACCTGGAGAAGGCCAACTCTGTGGGACTTAACTAGTCACTGGAACTCTTGCGGCAAAAGGCGGTGGTGTAAGTATTCTGGTCCAATGCCATGTAGGACTTTATAGGTCATAACCAACACTTTGAATTGTGTCTGGAAACCAGTTGGCAGTCAATGCAGTCCGCAGAGTGTTGGGGAAACATGGGCATGCCTAGGCAAGTCCATGACCGCTCGTGCAGCTGTGTTCTGCACAATTTGTAGTTTCTAAACACTCTTCAGAGATAGCCTCTTGTAAAGAGCGTTGCAGTATTCGAACCTTGAGATGACAAGGCATGAGTGCCTGTGAGTAGAGACTCCCTGTCCAAATAGGTCCGTAACTGGTGCACAAGGTGAACGCCCCTCTCGCCACAGCCAAAAGATGTTATTCCAAGATTAGCTGTGGATCGAGGAGGACGCCCAAGTTGCAGACCCTCTCTGAGGTGGCCAAGAGTTACCCCCCAAGTGATGAACTGACAGATGGAAGTGTCCTTTGGAGGCAGAACCCACTAGCCACTCCATCTTGTCAGGGTTGAGTTTGAGCCTACTAGCACCCATCCAGACCCTAACAGCCTTCAGACACCGGCACATTACTTCCACTGCTTCACTATTATAAAAATATATCTTCAAAAATGTGTGCTAGGAAATACTACATGCAACAGTCTACATTACATTCTACAATGCTTGTAGTATTTCCTAGCACACAGACTGTTGCATGTAGTATTTCTTAGCACACATTTTGTAAAATAAATGCTAGATGTTCTAGCAGCATTTTATTTATATAAAAACCAGCATTAAATAATCATCAATATTTGTAAACCTAGCTGACACTCTACATTGAAATCCATATAACAGATGGTTATTCTTCCATTGTTTAGCTGTTTTAAATGATTGAAGTGCTTTACATGTCTCTTTTTTTTAACTTTTATTCTAGATAGCCTACCGGTATGTCACACAAACACAATTCCTTTTCAAAATTCTGTAGAGTGCTTTACAGTTTTCTTTTTTAAACATGCGGTTTTGGAAGGGTTAACACTAGAGATCACATCATAGGCAATTTCTGTTGGTTATTCCCCTGTTGCTATTCATGCAATTTATGAATCTAGACAAGTTGTTCTTCCAATTTTAAAATGTTATTAATCATCACTTAACTGTGCAGCAAACAGGTGTGTAGATAGGACCTGACAGAAGTATTGCTGTTTTCTTTTCTTTTTTCTTTTTAATATCTTTACATGTATTCAGCAATCTATCTTGAAGATGAATGAGGTCCATATGTAAAAGCTTGCATAAGCTGCTAAGGAACAGCTGTGGATTACAAAGCATTGCTTGGCAGAAAAGATCAAGCAAGCTATAAAATTAATTCAGTTGTTCTTATGAATATGATCATCATTTTAATTCAATTATTCAATAAAGATATTAACCAAAAATGCTTAAGTATTACAGTTTATTCTCCACCTATTCAAAAAACATTGTCCCATGGCATGAATTTGTACTTTTATTTTCTTTGATTACGTCTTAACCATAAAATGACATTTAAAAAGTCATTTTAAAATATGAATAGTTTTAAAATATGAACAGTCCTTGTTTAACAATCCTAATTGGGATTGGAACTTCCAATTCTAAGAATTGGATCCCTTTAGGCACTAGGAACACACCATCATAAGTTAGCATCTCACTCTTTCCTTGCCCTGCTATGCCCTTTCTTGAAGCCTCACAAAGGAAAGGGAAGCAGTTCGACCGGGAGTACCTTGTCGACAGCAGACTGAAGAAGACAAGGGTCAGCTTTGCGGGGGGGAGTACATTATGATTAAAAGGGTAGGAATGGAGGCAGATAGACAAGCAGGCTGCCAAGCACCAAAGAAGACTGCAATAGCCATAACTTTGAGGATTGTAACTTCAAACAGTGGCAGAACAAATGAACATTAAATAAGCACTACCTGTAAGGATGAAATCATTCAACTCTTATTGAAGAATACTTACAATGGGATTTACTTTTGTGGAAGAATACATATGATTGAATAATAATACTTAGGAGGCTTGCTAGATTACTCAATCTGTAATTGATTTACTAACAACTCAAATTCTTTGGCCACCTAATGAGATGGAAGGACTCACTGAAGAAGAGCCTGATGTTGGGAAAAATTGGGGGCAAAAGAAGAAGAGGATGGCAGAGAATGAGGTGGATGGATGGAGTCACTGGAGCACTAGGCGTGAGTTTAAATAGACGGCCTGGGGGAACATTGTCCATAGCGTTGTGATGGATTTCACATGACCTTGCAACTAAGAACAATAAAGAAATTATTTTGAAGACTTGATTCTCACAAATCTTAATAAGAACTGTTGTCATTCTATGTACAATCATATTTTATCTGTCCTCGTTTGAATTTCAGTGCAGAAAATATATGAAATATATTAGCAACCATTAAGTTATATTAACTTGACATGTCTTACTCTTAAGCTACCTACTGATATGCTTGTCTTTCAAAAGCATGCCCACACACATACATTTGTGAACATAAACACATTTGTGGGTGCTCATTAACTGAAGTTTGAATGCATAGGGAAAAGCTACAAGGGGCAGCAGAAATATTATTTCATTGTTCTATTTAGCAAGGAGCTAAAATAATCATTATTGCAGTTCAATAATTTAAAAAGGATACACCTAACTTCAAAAAAGCTGGTAGGATTTCTGTACTTTAAGAATTATGTCCAGTGTTCTATTGTGTTACTGAAAATAATTGAAGCAATATTGAATGCACATGCACAAACACAACCATTGATTATGAACACATTATTAAGACTGATCATAAAACTAATAACTACAACTCTTTCTACATAACTTACAATGGGCAAAAATGTATAATGAATGCAGAATACATTCTAGCATACATAGCATAGAAACCTCTTAACAATGCAGCTAGTGAATTTTCCTGTATGGTCTTTGGCTTCAGTTGTGGGTGAAGTTATTTTCAATAAGCTTAACCCCCCCCCCCCCCCCCCCCACTTTTCTAGTACGCATGTGGTCATCAGCAAATTCTGTGTATAGTGGCTTTTCATTTGTTAAAAAAAAACATTCTAAAACTGGCCTGTTTCTGTAGTCAATATTAAACAAAGTTTTTCCTAGGGCAGTGATGGCAAACCAATGGTACAGGTGCCACAGGTGGCACACAGAGCCATATCTGCTGGCACATGAGCCATAGCCCTAGCTCAGCTCCAACATGCATGTGTGTGCTGGCCAGCTGATTTTTGGCTCGCACAGAGGCTCTGGAAGGGCATGTTTGGCTTCCAGAGAACCTCCTGGGGAATGGGGGAGGGTGTTTTTACCCTCTCCTGGGTCCAGGGAAGCCTTTGGAGCCTGGGGAGGGCAAAATAGGAACCTACCGGGTCCACTAGAAGTTGGGAAACAGACCATTTCTGGCCTCCAGAGGGCCTTGGGAGGTAGGGGGAGCTGTTTTTGTCCTACCCAGGCATTGAATTATGGGTGCGAGCACTCGCGCATGTGTGATAGCATGCACACACACTCCTTCGGCACCCAGGGGGAAAAAGGTTCGCCATCACTGTCCTAGGGTATATGGTAAATAGTAGAAGAACATCACCTAGAATGTGTTCATCTAACAAATAAATTGACAGAAGTGGTTATAAGTGCAGAATCCAAAGCACATTGTTGTTTTTTATTTGTTTCTGATTTTTTCTGATTAGATAGAGTCAAGAAAAGCTTTCAGCTTGTGCCTAAAGCTCCTGTTTTTGAATTAGTATCATGATGGATTGCTTATACAGTACTTTATATCAGGTTGAGTGAAGGCCTGAAGCTTTAATATGGAAACATAAAAATGTGACTTTGAAAGTTCTGATTTTATACTTCTTCAAAATGAGTATGACATCTATAAAATAGTACAGAATTTTCTGAATCAAGCAGCAAGTTCTTCCACTGTTAAGACTATAATCAGGACACCAACAAATTATGACACAACATATGTGGTATGAGAAAATAGTATCTATGAATTGTTCCAAGGCCACAAAGATTCCAAACACATATGCAGTAGTTAAAAATGCCCTGAAATGGAGTGATAGTTTGGAGATTTTCCATGATCCACATATACTTGCTTGATCTATTTTAGGTGTTGCAAAGATGTTCTCAAAAAGGAGAATCAATTGACTACAACACTACTTATCCTGCCTCTTCAATCATTCATTCATTCATTCATTCATTCATTCATTCATTCATTCATTCATTCATATTATATTTGTCAAACAAGTATAGAATTATAGTTTGTATTAACATAACAAAGTATAAAGAAGTGATAAAAAGGATATCTCCAAAAGAAAATGCTAATCCAGTGTCAATCAATTTTTTAATTATATTTTTCTCCCATCCTTATTTTAAATTAATTACAGAAATGGCCCAATTAGCAAAATGGCTGTGAATAGCTTGAATGCAGCATCTAAATATTTTTTTCCATTTAAAACAATTTTTATATCCTTTCATATTCCATTTTTATACCAGTTTAAGAATTGGTAAAATTGCCTATTATTATTACTCAGAAGTATACTTAAAGAAAGGTAATTCTTCTGACATAATTTTCCAGTCTTAGGTGTTCCCCCCCTCCCTATAATTTAATTTAATGTTCTCAATTCTGATATCCTAAAATAATACCAGTGGTAAAATCTACCTACCTTCTTTATTGGTTTGGAAGCATGTGCTTTTTCTGAAGGCTTTGGGCATGTGCAAAAGGTTAAAAGAAAGAAAATGGCGATGTCTGGGCAGGTGGGCGGAGCCTCACATAGCTATCACTAGCAGTTCAGAACGCAGCCCACCCCAGACTGAAATATTCTCTGATCATTAAGCTCACCAAGCCACATTATATTAATAGTATTTTTCCCCAACTAACTTCACAGTAATGTGTATAACAAACTTCTCAGGTGGTTCAAACTATCTAAACGTATACACACAATGTGCTGTTACTATCCAGTAACAGAAAATATTGATTTAGTGTTATTAGTATTATATGGGCAAAAACAATGTTAGTACTATTTGGGCAAAAACTGAGAAACAAGCAACATATAATTGCAGGCTTTGTTTGAAGTCAGCAGGCTTTCTAAAATAATTAAGTTGAGATAGCATACATGAGATATATTGTGACCTAGAAGCACTGTTACATAAATATGTCATGTTTAATTCTATAATGTAAGAAAGGTAGTATATAAAAGCAGTCATTCAAATAGTGCCTATGCTGAATTATTTTTATTACAAGACACCATGCTAAAAAAAACCTTGTACAGCTTTATAAAGTTTGCAATTTTCAGATAATGTAGAGATTTGTGTTTATTCTTGGAACAATAACAACTTCTGTATAACAGCAGGCTGTTATACAACAAAAAATACTGTGGTAGCTAAAGTCATTTTAAAAATAATCTTACCCATATCTTAAATTGTAATCTACATTGTTTTGACATTTTAAAAATAAAATGTGATTGATTCATTGTTTCATAATGTAATCTGATTTGAGATGGATAATGTGATATAACTAATAATCCATCACAGCACTTCATAAATATTGCAACAAATTATTAAAGCAATAAAGTCCAGTGGCAGAAACTTAATGAGATTGTGACACATTTGTGTAAGAGCCAAATGACAAATTGAAAAATCAGAACACTCAAATTATTACAGGGAGTTTTCAATAACTGAATGCTCAAAGTGCTTCTATTCTTTTGGATACCTGAATAAATTGGGGTTGGAACACATCCTATAATCTTCTACATAAAATATTTTTTAGGCCTGCCGTTCTAGTCAGCCTATACAGTGGTCCCCCGATTATCGCGAGGGTTCCATTCCAGGACCCCTCGCAATGATCGGTTTTTCGCGAAGTAGCGCTGCGGAAGTAAAAACACCATCTGCGCATGCGCAGATGGTGTTTTTACTTCCACCGCAGCAGCGAGGAGCCGAAGATTGGGGTTTCCCCACCACCCACGCAAACTCCTCGCTGCTGCCGCGCCCGCCGCTTGTCCGCCCGCCGCTTCTCTGCCGCCTGCCCGCGCGCCCGCCCTTCACCCGCCCACGCCGTTCGCTCGCGCCGCTTCCCAGCTGAGTCCTGAAGCGAACTTCCAGAAGTTCGCCTTTGACGTTTGGCTTCGGGACTCAGTTGGGAAGCCACGCGGCTGTTTTAAAACGTCGCCGCCAGCATGGGGGGCTTCCTAGCAGCCCGCCAAACCCGGGTTGGGGGTCCGGGGGGTGCTGGCAAGCCCCCCATGCCGGCAGCGACGTTTTAAAACAGCCGCGCGGCTTCCCAACTGAGTCCCGAAGCCAAACGCGGAAGTTCGCCTTGGCTTCGGGACTCACTTGGGAAGCCGTGCGGCTGTTTTAAAACGTCGCCGCCGGCATGGGGGGCTTCCTAGCAGCCCCCCAAACCCGGGTTGGGGGTCCGGGGGCTGCTAGGAAGCCCCCCATGCCGGCGGCGATGTTTTAAAACAGCCGCGCGGCTTCCCAACTGAGTCCCGAAGCCAAACGCGGAAGTTCGCCTTGGCTTCAGGACTCAGTTGGGAAGCCGCGCGGCTGTTTTAAAACGTCGCTGCCGGCATGGGGGGCTTCCTAGCAGCCCCCCAAACCCGGGTGGCCGGGCGAGCAGCGAGCGAACGGCGGGTGGCCGGGCGAAGGGCGGGCGAGCGGCGGGCGGCGGGCGAGCGGGTGCTGGGGGGGCTTCTCGCCCTCCCTCCAGCAAGAGGAGGAAGAACCAGGAAAGCCGCCCAGCAGCTGATCTGCCCGGCGCCATCTACGCATGCGTGACCATAAAAAAAAAGGGCGCGCATGCGCAGATGGTGTTTTTACTTCCGGGTTGAAAAATCACGATTTAGCCCGTTCGCAATGATCGGGATCGCGATACCCGGGGGATCACTGTATTCACCTGAGCTGAAAGCCAGGACCAAACAGATAATGCTACGTGCATCATTACTTGTAATCAAATCTATGCTTATGAAACAGGCAAAAAACCATTTTGGACAGGGAAAAAAATCCTTACTGATTTTCTTATGCAGTTTAATTCCAAATGAAAGGCTTATCTTTTAATAATTGTTAGTCATTTCAAGGAGGGATTCTATTAACAAATTCTTGGTTGCTAATAGGAGGCATGAAATGAAGTAAATTTCATCAAGACAAACACTAAAACGATAACTTCCCCCACCTTGCATATTACATCCATGATGTGTTATAATCATCATCATATTAAAACACAGGCTATGATGGATAACAGTATGCTTAAGATCTAATTTGCTTGTGAATATTTCAGAGGCAATGCTAGCCACAACATTGAAGACAAACAGGGAAAATGGGAATTGAAAAAGGACAGCCTGCATAGCTTAGGAAATAAAATTTATCAGCATGCATATTTTATTACCTTTTCATATCAGATATATTTTTTTCTACTCTTTCACATGTACACACAAGGGCTGTCAGTCCACACAAAGAATGACAAATGTGAATTTGCTATAAAAATAGTAAGGAACTGCTCTAACAGAAGCTTGACATCAGACAACCATTTTATATCTGCTAAGTTAATTCTTTCATTCTTCTAGTAAATCCATTTAATTGATGGAAAGAGATATTTTAAAAAGTTCATAATTAGAAAAAGGTAAGCAATCTCTTCTTTCCTACTATGCTTTTATTGATCAACTATACATTTTCATATTTTATTTATAAAACTAAATGTAAATGTCTATTCTCTGTCACTAATACTTCTCATCTCTCTCTTACTAGTTGTAAAGTTGAGAGAGGGAGGAGGAGGGAAGGAGGATACATTATTGGGGCAATCCTTTTAAAAAAAGTCAATAACAACCTATAAGCACCATGTATTTGCATTAAACTGACCACATATACTTCAGCTTCAACCGCAATAACACAAGAGCACACAGTAGATTCAAACTTAATATTAACCGCTCCAAACTTGACTGTAAAAAATATGACTTTAGCAATCGAGTTGTTGAAGCGTGAAACTCATTACCGGACTCCGTGGTGTCAACCCCCAACCCCCAACATTTTTCCCTTAGATTATCCACAATTGACCTCTCCAGGTTACTAAGAGGTCAATAAGGGGCGTGCATAAGTGAACTAGTGTGCCTTCTGTCCCCTGTCCAATTGTCTCTCCTATATATTGTATAAGGCTGCAGCGGAGGCTCTTGACCGGATTGCATCATTGCGACCTCTCCGTGGCGCTAGACCCCGTAGAGCTCCATGGTTCAACAAGGAGCTCCGGGAGTTGAAACACCAGAAGAGATGTCTAGAGAAGCGATGGAGGAAGAGTAAGTCCGAATCCGATCAAACACTTTTTATTTTATTTATTTATTTTGTCCAATAAACAATGAGGGTTTTAGTGGGTATATATATATATATATACACATAGTAAAATACATGATGATGGTTATAGAGGAGATATTCATAGTAAAATATATCTAAGAAATAATAGAAAAGAAGATATAGTAATAGAACATATCAATGAAAGAATAGAAGAAGAGATATAGGAATAGAAGAAAGGTATAGGAGATATAGGAGAGCAATAGGACAGGGGACGGAAGGCATTCTAGTGCACTTGTACTCACCCCCTTACTGACCTCTTAGGAATCTGGATAGGTCAACCATAGATAATCTAAGGGAAAATTGTTGGGGGTTTGGGGATGACACTATGGAGTCTGGTAATGAGTTCCACGCTTCGCCAACTCGGTTACTGAAGTCATATTTTTTACACTCAAGTTTGGAGCGGTTAATATTAAATTTAAATCTGTTGTATGCTCTTGTGTTATTGTGGTTGAAGCAGAAGTAGTCGCCGACAGGCAGGATGTTGCAGCATATGATCCTGTGGGCAATACTTAGATCTTGTTTAAGGCGTCTTAGTTCTAGGCTTTCTAGGCCCAGGATTGAAAGTCTAGTCTCGTAGGGTATTCTGTTTCGAGTGGAGGAGTAAAGGGCTCTTCTGGTGAAGTATCTTTGGACATTTTCAAGGGTGTTGATGTCTGAGATGCGATATGGGTTCCAAATGGATGAGCTGTATTCGAAGATGGGTCTGGTGAAAGTTTTATAAGCTCTGGTAAGTAGTGTGAGATTGCCAGAGCAGAAGCTACGTAGGATTAGGTTTACAACTCTTGAAGCCTTCTTGGCTATGTTGTTGCAGTGGGCTTTGGCACTTAAATCTTTTGTTGTTAGTATACCGAGGTCTTTAACCGAGTGGGGATTATCTGTGATGATTTGATTATTCAGTTCATATTTGGAGTTCAGATTCTTTTTCCCAATGTGTAGGACAGAACATTTGCTAGTTGAGATTTGGAGTTGCCATGTGTTGGATCACTCAGAAACAGAGTTCAGGTCTTTTTGGAGAGTAGTTGTGTTATCGGTGATGTTGAAGAGTTTTACATCGTTGGCGAAGAGGACACAGTTGCTTGTGAAGTAATCACAAAGGTCATTGATGTAGAGAATGAAGAGCGTTGGTCCCAGTACACTACCTTGGGGAACACCGCTTTTAACTGGGACAGGGGTGGATGTGGTGCTTCCTATTTTGACCACTTGTTGTCTGTTTGACAGGAATGCTGTAATCCAGTTGTTGAGGGATCCTGAGATGCCATAGGATTTGAGTTTTAGGAGTAGTTTGTCATGGACCACTGAATCAAAGGCTTTGCAGAAGTCGATATAAATTGCATCTATAGATTTCCCTTGATCTAGATGAGTTGTCCATATATTTTTGCAGTGGAGGAGCTGCAGGTTGCAGGATAGTTTTTTTCTGAATCCAAATTGTTTGTTAGAGAGCAAATTATTAGTTTCTAGTTGGAGAGTAATTGATTGGTTTATAATTGATTCCATGAGTTTGCATGGGACGCAGCATAGTGAAATTGGTCTGTAGTTATCGACAAGAGAGGGGTCTCCTTTTTTGAAGATGGGGATGACCATTGGTTTCGACCATAGCTTAGAAAGTGTGCTGGTTCTGAAGGATTTTTTGAAAATTATGCTTAGTGGTTTAGCTATGGCAGAAGAGAGCTTTTTTAGGAAGTAAGCACAAAGACTATCTGGTCCAACTGATAGAGAAGGTTTAAGGTCACGTAATGCTTTTTCAACTCGGTCTTCAGTGAAGTCTACTTGTAAGAGCTTTTATTAAGACTTACAAAGTCGTGCTCAAGGCGGCAAGATGTGTGTATCATGCCACCTTAATTGCATCAGTGGATGATGAAGACAGGCTCATTAACTTTTTAAAAATTGAACAGCTACTTTGTCTTATTAAAATGGAATACTGTGCCTGATCTGATATTCTCACCATGTGTTTAACTATATGTCCTACAGAGAAATAGGCAGGCACATACAAAGAAGCATAGAGACTAATCAGCATAGTCAACAAATCTAGAGGATAAGTTAAATTTATATAGATGAGGTTACACTTTAGCTATAGAATTATGCTTTTCCATTAAACTTGCACAATTATAATGAGAGTAATTTTAGATTTAAGATTTTCCTAAAAGATGTCAAATTGATCAAACTAGTATACCTATATATTTTACTATACAGTCAATAAATAGATCTATAATTTCAAAATATTACATTAAATTTGGTGCCTGTTTGGAGATCTCGCAACTAGAATGACTGCACAGGTTAGGGAAAAACAACTGAAACAAAAAGGTCTTATAAAACAGAACTGATAATATCAGTACATTTGAAAAAAAATCATTTTATACATTTGGAAGTCAACTTTGAAAAGTGTTCGGAAACTTCAGATCGTGCAGAATGCGACCGCGAGAGCTATCATGGGGCTTCCTAGATTTGCCCACGTTTCTACAACACTCCGTGGCCTGTACTGGCTGCCGATCGGTTTCTGGTCACAATTCAAAGTGTTGATAATGACCTTTAAAGCCCTTCATGGCATTGGACCAGAATACCTCCAGAACCGCCTTCTACCGCACAAATCCCAGCGGCCGATAAGATCCCACAGAGTTGGCCTTCTCCAGGTCCTGTCAACCAAACAATGTCGTTTGGCGGGCCCCAGGGGAAGAGCCTTCTCTGTGGCAGCCCCGGCCCTCTGGAATCATCTCCCCCCAGAGATTAGAACAGCCCCCACCCTCCTTGTCTTTCACAAGTTACTCAAGACCCACCTATATCACCAGGCATGGGGGAATTAAGACATCTCCCCCAGGCTTTCTTATATTTTATGTTTGGTATGTATGTGTTGTATGGCTTTTAAATTGCTGGGGGGTTTTAATGTAATTTTATTATTAGATTTGTTCCATTGTTATACTGTTTTTATTGTTCTTGTGAGCCGCCCCGAGTCTTCGGAGAGGGGCGGCATACAAATGTAATAAATTGAATTGAATTGAATTGAATTTGGTACTGCAATATCAACAATATGAGCAGAGCAATGGGTGGCAATTATTTAAAATATTCTGATTGAATACAGCAAATGCTACCTTCCACAAACTTAATTCAAGGAGACACACATTTATATGAGACTTCTCTTGTACTCAGTCCTTTTTTCTTGAAAGCTTTGCTGTATATGCTGCATGCAAATTTAGAGCACTGTGTAAATGTTTTATAACAGTTATTTCAAATAATCTAGCACACATACACATAAGTTAAATACAGGCGTTTGATATATTATTTCTTTTCACATTTTTTACATCCGAATAGTAGATTCATTTCAGGATAACTATGCACTCCAAGGAGTCGTCCCAGATTCGTGGAATTACTTTTTTATGATTTATTTTGTCTTTTGTCATATGTAAATACAAGTTTGCAAGAACATTGAAAAAAAAAAGTATATTCAAGTGTCTTATTCAGTTCATAAGTACCTTACTGTATTGAACACAAATCTCCTTCTTCCACAAAATATAATATTCTAATAAAAAATAGCTACAAAACATGATTGGGACTGGAATGTTAATGGTCCCTCAAACTGCTTTTGTTTTGTTTTAAACTCTTAAGTTGAATTGTTACTTAACAAAAAAGAAGCAAGACAAAAAGGCACTCAGTGAATATTAGCAGAAATACTCGTCACTGGTAGACAGCAAAGATCTACAGTTCTGCATAATAGGCTTGCAGGTCTATAAATCTTCAGTCCGCAGTACTTTCTGGAGAACGTGATATATTTCTAAAAAGTTCCAGCTAAATGTCACCCTGTAAGCTTACCATGGTGAGAGCTATTCTAAATGTCACACTAGTCTCAGAGTGACCTATGACTTAATTTAGGATTAGCCTACATCATATATTGCTAAAATGAATTTCTAAGAATAAATTATAGATTTGGAATGTTGGTGTTTGGTGAACTTTGCTTATTAAATATCTCATCCTCAAATTAATCTTTAAGATTTTTGTTTTTATTAGTAACTAAGTTAAAACATATGAGAAGCTTAACACCTGTTTAATTAGTTGAGCACACATCCCAATAATTAGCCAGCCTTGAGGGCCTACAGGTAATCCTCAATTAGCAACAATAATTGGGAATGGATTAACCACCACTAAGCAATGCAGTTGTAAAGTGAAATTCATCACTTAGCAACAAAAATCCTGGCAGTCCCTTTTGCCTTCATTAACAAAACTCCACTGGCCATTAGGCGAGGACCTACTTCAATGCAAGCAATTCTTGTCTTGGTGTCTCCCAGCCTGAATCTCAGTAATGGGACAGGCCACTCTAGAACCCTTCAAACAGATCAATCTCCCCCCACATCTCTGTTCAGTTGGAGGTCCTGCACAGTGCTACTCATTGGCAATGACAGTTCCATTGGCTCATGATCTTCAGCAGTCTCAGCCAGCAACATTAATCCCAGCACTATCAGCATCTTCATTGCTGCCTTGGAGTTCTGTCCAAAGCCCCCATTGCAGAATAAAACACTTTAGTGCCACAACATAAAGCTCCAGACAGCTGCATTATCCTGTGCCCTGCCAGCCCCCTTGTTACTCCAGCCTTAACCCCAGCACTGTCAACATCTTTATTGCTGCCTTGGAGTTCTGTCCTAAGCCCCCATTGTGGGCTAAAACACCTCAGTGCCACAACACAAAGCTACAGCCAACTTCATTATCCTGCGCTCTACCAACCCTGCATGCCACACATACCTGACTTTTATTTATTTATTTATTTATTATTAATTAATTGGACTTATATGCCGCCCCTCTCTGTGGACTTGGGGCAGCTCACAACATTTTCGATAAAAAAGATACAATATAAAACATTTCTAAGCCAATTAATAGAATAATTATTTTTTTAAATTGTCTTAAAACTAGTCATTTAAAAACGAACAATCACATACATACTGTCACATCCAATACATTTACTGGGCAGAGGCTGGGGTCTAGTGACCCCAAGCCTGTCGACATAAGTGCATTTTCAAGTTTTTACGAAAGGCAAGTAGGGTGGGGACAGTGCGAATCTCTGGGGGGAGTTGATTCCAGAGGGCCTGGGCCCCCACAGAGAAGGCTCTTCCCCTAGGACCTGCCAAATGACATTGTTTAGTTGACGGGACCTAGCCAACTCTGTGGGACCTGACCGGGCACTGGGATTCATGCGGCAGAAGGTGGTCCCGCAGAAAATCTGGTCCTATGCCATCCTTTTACAGTCTTCTTCCTCCCACTTACTGATGAAGTGCACCCAGCCTGGCCCTATACGTGTGATCTCGCTACTGGCTATGACCAACTTTCTTCTCAAATCTACATATATCATTCTCATGCTGCTTTGGAAAGCTTCTGAAACCTTCCAAAACCTCATGCAGATACTTTCCAACACACTAGTGGTGGTATTCAAAAATCCATTATTACTGGTTCTGTAAGCATGGCTTGGTGGGTGGGGCATGGCTTGGCTTGGCTTAGTGGGCTTGGCTTGGTGGGTGTGGATACTGTAAAATATTTATTCTTTCCCCACTCCAGAGGAGGGTTACTGCAAAATCCCCATTTCCTCCTGATCACCTGGGATTCAGGAGGCAGAGAATAGATGGGGGCAGGGCCAGTCAAGGGTGGTATTTACTGATTCTCTGAAATACTCATAATTTCCGCTACTGATTCTCCAAACTACTGAAAAGTAAGTTCCACTACCAGTTCTCCAGAACTACACAGAACCTGCTGAAAACCACCTCTGCAACATACTGAGTGAGAATGTTAGTGCTCAGTAAACCTGACCACTGAAATTCTTAAAGTTGTATTAGCAAAATTTTGTATGTATTCTATTTATGCTTAAGTTTGAAATGCTGAAGGTGCATTTCAAAAACTAAAAAAAGATTGGTGTTGATTTGATTCCTGGTTTGTACTTAGAAGATTGGCTTTGAGGAGGATATACAGTACATGTATTTATTCAAATGATGGCAGTTTTCTGCAAGGCTGACAAAATAGCAATTGGTAGCGGTTTCTTTTTTTTGCAGCAAACATAGTCATCTAAAGCAATATGAATTGTGTCTCACTAGTGGATTGAAACACTATACCTGAAAGATGCACGATATTATTTGAAGAATATTAAAGACAAGACTAGTTCTTTGTCTTTCATATTGAGAGCCTGCCTTCAGGATGAGAACAGAGATCTATTCCATTATTCAGAGGTGGCAGGGATCTCAATGTTTTTTAATCCTTAGTGGTCTCTGAGCTTGATTATATGCTAGCAGAAGTTTCATTACCCAGCTAATATCATCAGTGCGTAAGTGTGAGGTTTGCTCTCTGTTATCTACAGCAACTTGCCTGCCAGTGTTGGGTGTCATGTTTTTCTTGGTAGATGTAATAGAATATGTTGGCAGCCTTGTGGGATGAGGGAAGGAAATGCTGCCTAGTAAACAATCAGACAAGAAACAAGGAATCCCCATTTAATGATCAGAGAAAGAAACTTAGAAAGGACCTGCCCTAAAATGAATAGATGATTAAAAATGGTGGTGAGAAGTTTTCACCTTCAGATTTGTAAGATTATTTATTTATTTGTTTGTTTGTTTGTTTGGTCATGTATGTATTGGTAGCATACAAAGATATAACAATGTTTATATACATGATACTAGTAAGAGAGAAACAGGGGACAGTAGGTACGCTGGTGCACTTATGCACGCCCCTCTTAGGAATTGAGTGAGGTCAATAGTGGATAGTCTAAGGGTAATGTTTTGGGGGTTAGGTGATGATACTACAGAGTCAGGTAGTGAATTGCATGCATTAACTATTCTGTTACTAAAGTTGTATTTCCTGCAGTGGAGTTTGGAGCGGTTTATTTAAAGTTTGTATCTGTTGTGTGTTTGTGTGTTGTTGTGGTTGAAGTTGAAGTAGTCATTGACAGGAGGGATGTTGTAGCAGATGATTTTATGGGCTATGCTTAGGTCGTGTTTAAGACGATGTAGTTCTAGGGTTTCTAAACCTAGGATTGTAAGTCTAGTTGCATAGGGTAGTCTGTTGCAAGTGGAGGAGTGGAGGGCTCTTCTAGTAAAGTATCTCTGGACATTTTCTAAAGTGTTTATGTCTGAAATGCAGGATGGGATCCAGACAGATAAGCTGTGTTCAAGGATGGTCTAGCAAAAGTTCTGTATAGTCTGGTTAGTAGTGTGAGACTACCGGAGCAGAAGCTGTGTAGGATTAGGTTAACAACTCTTACTTGGAGAGTAACTTTGTTATCGGTGGTGTTGAAAATTTTTACATCATCAATCAAGAGAAAGCAGTTACTTTTAATGTGATCACAAAGGTCATTTATATACAGTATGAAGAGTGTTGGTCCTGGTACACTGCCTTCGGGTATGCTGCTGTTGGCTTAGATATGGTGCTTCCTATTTTGACAACTTGTCTGTTTGATAGGAACGCAGTTATCCAGTCATGTAGGGATCCTGAGATGTCATAGGATTTCAGTTTTACAAGTAGTTTGTCATGAACGACTGATTTGAAGGCTTTACAGAAGTCAATGTAAATTGCATCTATTGATTTGCCCTGATCGAGATGTGTAGTCCATATGTTCTTGCAGTGAAGTAGTTGCAGGTTACAAGATATTTTTTTTCTGAAACCAAATTGTTTGTTAGAGTTACAAATTTACAAATAAACAAATTGTTTATTTGTTATCTTAATGTAGCCTTACAATAAAGTTGATTTATCTCATTTAGTCATATTTTCTGTTTGGTTTACCTAGGAACAGTAGTTCCTTGATTTGTTTTTGTTTTGTTTATTTTCTGCTTATTTGTTGTTTATTTTGAATGGTGTATAAATGTGTGTTTTTTGATGGCTAATTTGTCTTTATGCCAAGGTTGTTATGTGTATATTATCATTTATTATTTTAATAGATTATAGATAGAAGTTAGCAATGGGCAAGAATAAACATGCTCTTAAGTAATAAATGGTTCGCTTTCCTCTCATTCTGTCCTCATACATAACTATTTCAAACATATTGAAAGCAAACTTAATCATATTCAGTTATAAATTTAACCCATCTGACAAGCATCTTCCAATGGAATTTATATATTTCTGCCAGAAATACCAGTATTTTTGAAAAACTATTACCATTTTAAATGTAACACATTATCCTGCGAATGTCTGATTTCATTGGAATGTACACCTAACAATGCTTAGGATGACCTTGCATTGAACTATATCATGATGAAGTAAAATACAGCAAATATGTGAATATACATAACATAGGAGAAAAGAAAATGAAATGGTGCCACCTGGTGGCTCATATGAATTTTTAAACAGAAGGATATACAGTACAGTATTCCAAACAAAGACTCATTTATTTCTAGTCTTTTTACTGTTTTTACTTATGGATCTATTCACTAAACAATACTGTATACGATTCTTGCTGAAACATCTCACAGCATAGATACTTTACGTTTGACGCAAAGCAGTGCTAAAATACTATATGGCACGTATATATATAATATCCTACTCACACATCATATCATATTCATGGAAATTTAACTCTCATTTTTGCTAAGCCAATTTATGGGGAAAAGGCAATGCATGTAGTGTTGAAATGAAGCCAAATGGATGTGTGTAACTCATCAAAATAATTGCAATACAGAAGTCTCTTGCTCTCAGCTTTTCTTGCTCATACATATAAGAAAAATTTCTCTCCAGATCATTAGATAACTCTTATACTGTACCATATTTTCTTAAAATTTATTTTTTTTACATAACTTGAAAGAAGTCAAGAAATTAACCCAACCCCAAATCAAAATTTAAATACATCTGTGAAATATTTCCCCTGTGAAATAATCTCTGGGTTAATAAACATATGGTTTTTAATTTATCCAGGTTTTTATATACTGGGTGAGATTGGGTTTTTGCTCTTTTGTTTTGTTTTAATTTCACTTGACCCCATGGGTAAAAAACATTGAAGTTTGGTAAAAAATAAAGTTTCGACATCATGAAAAAGTATCCAGCAGCCCTCTAGAACAGTGTTGGTAAAACTTTTGGGCACCAAGTACCCAAAATGCATGTGCGTGCATTCCCAAACTGAAAAGTGTGTGCATGGGTGGGTATGCATGAACATGCGTATTCAATTCAATTCAATTCAATTTATTAGATTTGTATGCCGCCCCTCTCCGAAGACTCAGGGCAGCTCACAACAATAATAAAAACAATATTCCAGCGAAAACAAATCTAATATTAAAAAGCACATAAAACCCTATCATATTTAAAAAAGCAAACAACATACCCAAACATAAATATAAAAAAGCCTGGGGGAAAGGTGTCTCAACTCCCCCATGCCTGGCGGTATAGATGGGTCTTGAGTAATTTATGAAACATAAGGCGTGTGGGGGCAGTTCTAATCTCTGGGGGGAGTTGATTCCAGAGGGCCGGGGCTGCCACAGAGAAGGGTCTTCCCCTGGGGCCCACCAAACGACATTGTATGCATGGACATGTTGTATGCATGGACATGTGCAGCAGAGGCCCAAAGACCGGCTGGCCAGTGGGAGGCAGGGCATCCCAACACCAGCAGCTTGGCAATAGGTAAGATCTTTTTCTTTTGTGAGCTTCTGTTTCGTCGTTTGTAGGGAGACAGAAGTTCATGAAAGAAATGTCATGGAGATCTGATCTGAGATGACGGTGCACATGCCAGTTGAGAGGGCTTTAACTGCCACCTTTGGCATAGGTTCACCATCACAGCTCTAGAAGTTCCAGAAGCTGTATTATGTTTCCAAAATTCTTTAAGTTTTTTTTAATGTAAGTACATTACATTAAAAAAAAGTACACAGAAGTGAATATACATAGCTCAGGACTGAACTCCATGGAAGGGACTGGAGCTAATTTTCTTTGCATTGACCGATATTTAAGACCTAGTCAAGTAAAAAAGCAAAACTGTTATTCACCATCAAATGAAACTATAAGGCCATGAACGTATGCTAAACACAGAGAACTTGGAGTAGCACAATCTTCACAACTGTGACTGCAACCACAAAATCTGAGACTTTTTTTAAAAAAACCTTTACATCTGGTTCAATTTATTACAGTGATAGTCCAGAGACCAGAAAAAATAAAAACATTCAGTAAATATACAATTAAAAATTCTAGTAAAAATAATAAATAACAGCTAAAATCTATAATAAAATCTAGTCTGTCAATTATACATAGTCTAACTATAATTACAATCTATAAAGTGTAGTCAGACTGTAGTCAGTTTAATGCAAAAAGGGAAAGAAATAAGCAGTGCAAAAGGTTTGCCACATTTGTTGTATAAAGTAGCTATGGTGGATTAGGTACGTGTTTCCAACAAATTCCCAGTACCGCTGCACAGAATCTAGACACCTTCATTGTAGTTATGGACTGCTTGTCCTTAAAGCAGCCACTGGAGATAAGCAGTGTCATAAAGGCCAGGATGCCTAGCAATTAATTTTTGGAAGAATATGGTTTTTTAAATCTCTCTATAAAAAAGAACATCAAAGGAGTATGTGACCAATGGTCTCCATCTCTCCTGAGTCACAGAAATAGAGTATTTCAGTCAATGGTATCTTTTTGTACTTGCCATGCAGGACAAGTGATGGGAGCACATTGGATTGTGAGAGCAAAAATGCTTTGCAATGGGTTGCTGATTCCATCTGGCTAAGATAGCTGATAGGAGTAACAACATTTCTTATGGCATCTGGAGCCAGAAACAATTAAGCTTTTCCTAAGTCTGTTTGCCTTTTGATGATCTCTACCCTTTGTTGTAAGTTTTGTTTTGCTTGCTCATAGTCCAACTTGAGTATTGAGAATGACGGCGCTGGACTTACCCGGCAGGCAGGCTTTGCTGGAGGGACCGGGAGACACCGGACCCTCTGGCGGCCGCCATTTTGGATCCCGAGTGAAGTCTCGCAAGGCGAGACTTCGCTCGGGATTTCGGGCCTGTTTGGCCCGGCTGCTGATTGGTCCGGGCGGGGCCTGCTTGCCCTATATAAGGGCGAGCAGGCCCGAGGCTCAGCCTTCTCGCCCGGACAGCAGCCCGAGCAGACACATGGCTGTCTGCTCTTGGAGGCCTTTCGGCAGCCGCGTGGGCGGCCGCAGCTTTTGGAAGCCTCGTGGGAGGCTGGAGGAGGTTGCAGTTCGTCGCAAGCAGCTGGAGCAGCCCTTCCGAGGCCTGCGGCCTTCTCCCAGTCCGGCGTGAGGCCTCCGCCCCCCCGCTTCGTAAAAGGCGGCCGCGTGTTGCGGCCGCCATCTTGAGAGCCTCATCGGAGGCTCGTGGAGCGGTCCGGGGCTTCGGGTCCGGCGGGGAGGCTGGGCCTGTGCCGTCTTCGGCTGTTGGCCCCTCTGTTTCGTCCGGGGGGGATCGTTCGGTCGCCCCCTCGGGAACGGGGGGATCGGGCAGAGGGCTCGCGTGTGCGCCTCCCCCCCCATTCGTGGCCCCTGTTAAGAGGGCAGTTAGGCCCTTGGCGGCAGCTTTCTGCTGCTGCGCTGCCCGTTTGGGCTGCGGCCATTTGCTGCCCTCTTTCATTCCTGTTAAAAAAGAACTATGGTGTAAAACAAATCATACATAATAATAATAATATTGATAATTCTGGTTAATATTATTTAATATATTTATATAGACACACAGAAGGCAGGAAAAGACCTATTGGTCCCTCTAGTCTGCCCTTATAATGTTTACTGTATTTTATCTCAGGATGGATATATGTTTATCCCAAACATGTTTAAATTCTGTTACTGGGGATTTATATACCAAGTCTGCTGGAAGTTTGTTCCAAGGATCTACTACTCTTTCAGTAAAGTTGTAGTCAAACTTCAGTACAACAGTTATAGCCAAACATTAATTATTTTAATATTTGGTAGCCTAGGAAGGTGATGAGGCCCTTGGCCAGGGTAGCTAGGAAGCCCCCCCCCCGGTGGGTCCTGCTGGGGGGATTACGGTTGGTGGCCACCCGGTCCTGGTTTTCTTGGGGGTTTTCGGGGGGGCTCCTGTAATCGGGTTTGGCCCCCCGCCGGCCCCTACTGCGGGGGCACGGGCCCCTGGGGCAGCTTTTTGCTATGGCCTGGTGTGTCAGGGGCGGGGGGTTCGGACCCCGCCAACGCAGGCCGTAGTGCCTCTGCCCCTTTTGACGGCTTTCCCGTCGGGGCCGGGGGATATTAGGTACGGGGGCCACCACAGTGTGGGACCCGTTTGCTGCATGTCGGTGCTTTGCTGCAACGGGGCTTGTTTTTCGCCCCCCTTTTGTAGGTACAGCCGTGCGTGCGGGAGGGAGAGGTGCCCATGCCGCTTCGGTGTGCCCCCACCCCTAAAAGGGGACGGTTGAGAGGGGAGGGGGTCCAGGGAACAAACCCCACCTACTGGGGGAAAATGGGCCCAGTCCAAGTATGTAAGCACGCTCGAGGGTTGGTTGAGGGACTACCACCCTCGCTCGAGAGCGGCTGCTCTCTTGCTAGGTTTCTTACAGGGATTCAGGATCCCTTGCATGGGAGGGGTCCCCTTTAGGGGTGGTCCTCTGAAAGGCGAGTGGTGAATTTAGGTTGATTCACCACTTGTCTTTTTCTAAGGGGGAGTCAGTGAATGATTTCATTCCTGACGAACTTTGTTCGGTGCGGTACGCATCCTTTGATGCGGCCGTGACCATGGTTAGGAAGTGTGGGGTTGGAGCCCTTATGGGAAAATGCGACATTGAGTCGGCATTCCGGCTCCTCCCCATACACCCAGACGGATTCGGGCTTCTGGGCTTCCATTGCGAAGGTGGGTTTTTTGTGGACAGGGCACTGCCAATGGGATGCTCTGTCTCATGCTCTCTTTTTGAGAGTTTTAGCACCTTCTTGGAGTGGTCGCTCAGGAGGCGCAGCGGTCTGGGATCGGTCGTTCACTACCTTGATGGATTCTTGTTGGCGGGGCCTGCGCGTTCAGAGCAATGCTTTGCTCTAATGCTGGACTTCAAAGCCCTTTGCGCTCTGTTGGGGGGGCCTTTAGCCTCTGAGGGGACCGAGGGCCCCGCCACCAAGATTACCTTCCTCGGTATTGAATTGGACTCGGAGGTGCAATCTTCCAGATTGCCCCTAGAGAAGTTGCTTAAGAGCAGAAGAAAGCTGATGAGGTGTTGGGCTGCCGGAAGGTTACCCTACAGCAGCTTCAGGAATTGGCAGGCATTCTTAATTTTGCCTGTCGGGTGGCTGTTCCTGGTAGGGTTCTTTCCAGGAGGTTGTACGACGCGATGAAGGGGCTCCATTTGCCCCATCATTGTACCCGCCTTTGCGCTGGGGTCAGGGCTGACCTCGGCGTGTGGTGGGATTTCTTGGTCAGGTTTAATGGTTTGTCTTTTTGGAGGCACGAGCTTCTTTTGGAAGCCGAGTTGCAGCTCTGTTCTGATGCCGCGGGGACTTGTGGTTTCGGGGTAGTTTTAGGTGACCAGTGGTGCTGGTCGGCATGGCCTCCGGAATGGAGTGCCTCTTCGTTGGTTCAGGACCTTACGTTCTTAGAGCTCTTCCCCTTAGTAGTGGCCTTAGAGCTTTGGGGGGAGCAGTTTAGGGACAAGACCGTGCACTTTTGGTGACAACCTAGCGGTTGTCCATGTGGTGAATGCCCTGTCCTCTAAGAGCGACAGGGTCATGCGGCTTGTCCGCCATTTTGTGCACAGGTCCTTGTCCCTAAACGCGTTGTTTTTGGCTAGGCATGTCCCCGGGGTGGATAACGGGGTCGTTGATGCCTTGTCCCATGGTCAGTTGTCCAGGTTTCGGACCCTGGCCCCGTGGGCCCGGGAGTCGCCAGAGGCGTTCCCCGGCCACCTTTGGAGTCTGGGGGGGCTCCCGGGCGTAGGAGAGTAGGGGTCTGCTGGGCTATGGCCCTCTCTGTGGTGCCTGGCACTCTGGGGGATTCGCAGCAGACGGGTGCAGAGTTCGGGGAGTTCAGGCAGGATACGGGTTACCCCTATAGCTGGCCTGCCTCAGTTGAGTACCTGGCCATATTTGTGTCCAGTTTAGGCAGTGTGGCCTTTCAGTTAGGACTTTGAGGTCCAGGTGGCCGGCCTCGCCTTTTGTCTAAGGCGGGGCTGGTTTGTGGATTTATGGTGAGTTCCGCATAGTGAAGATGCGGGACGGCTGGCCAGGGCCTTATCGCTGGTTGCTAGGTCCTTTTGGCCTTCCATCTCATTGCCTTAGTCGGGTGGGTTTTGGAGTACAGGGTTTGGCTAGGCCAAGCGTGGATCCCGCCGCTTGTGGGAACGCTCGTTCCGCAGTGGCGCGGCCTCTAGTGCGGTGACGGCGTTCCTCGATACTGAGGATTCGGGGATGCCGACCGCTGGCGGTCGACGGCCTGTTTTAGGCTACGAACGGCCAGTTGAGGGTCCGGGGTAAGATCTTAGGCCAGGGCTCCCTTTGGTCCCCTTCTATTCAACCCCGCCAGGATGGACCGACGGTGTTGCTTTGGGTCATGAGCGCTCCGAGGCCACTCAGCAACACGGTACCGTCGGGGGTGGGGACCCTGCCGTCGTGGCGGCTGGGTCCTTGTTTTCTGGCGGGGGAGACGGGGTGTGCGGTGGGACGGGTGTTTCTACCGCTATGCTGGGTGGGCGGCATCCCATTGCTGTGCCCAGGTGGTCCTGGGAGGGCGGCATCCCATTGCTGCGCCCAGGTGGTCCTGGGAGGGCGGCATCCCATTGCTGCGCCCAGGAGGTGCTGGGAGGGCGGCATCCCATTGCTGCGCCCAGATTGGTCCTGGGAGGGCGGCATCCCATTGCTGCGCCCAGGTGGTGCTGGGAGGGTGGCATCCCATTGCTGCGTCCAGTTGGTCCTGGGAGGGCGGCATCCCATTGCTGCGCCCAGTTGGTCCTGGGAGGGCAGCATCCCATTGCTGTGCCCAGTTGGTCCTGGGAGGGCGGCATCCCATTGCTGCGCCCAGGTGGTGCTGGGAGGGCGGCATCCCATTGCTGCGCCCAGTTGGTCCTGGGAGGGCGGCATCCCATTGCTGCGCCCAGTTGGTCCTGGGAGGGCGGCATCCCATTGCTGCGCCCAGGTGAGGGCGACATCCCATTGCTGCACCCAGTTGGTCCGGGGAGGGCGGCATCCCATTGCTGCGCCCAGTTGGTCCTGGGAGGGCGGCATCCCATTGCTGCGCCCAGGAGGTGCTGGGAGGGCGGCATCCCGTTGCTGCGCCCAGATTGGTCCTGGGAGGGCGGCATCCCATTGCTGCACCCAGGTGGTGCTGGGAGGGCGGCATCCCATTGCTGCGCCCAGTAGTGCTGGGAGGGCGGCATCCCATTGCTGCGCCCAGTTGGTGCCGGGGCAGCATTCCATTGCTGCGCCTGGATGTGTGCAGGGAGGGCGGCATCCCATTGCTGCGCCCAGTTGGTGCCAGGGGCGGCATTACATTGCTGCGCCTGGATGTGTGCTGGGAGGGCGGCATCCCATTGCTGCGCCCAGGTGGTGCTGGGAGGGCGGCATCCCATTGCTGCGCCCAGTAGTGCTGGGAGGGCGGCATCCCATTGCTGCGCCCAGTTGGTGCCGGGGCAGCATTCCATTGCTGCGCCTGGATGTGTGCAGGGAGGGCGGCATCCCATTGCTGCGCCCAGTTGGTGCCAGGGGCGGCATTCCATTGCTGCGCCTGGATGTGTGCTGGGAGGGCGGCATCCCATTGCTGCGCCCAGGTGGTGCTGGGAGGGCGGCATCCTGTTGCTGCGCCCAGGTGGTGCTGGGAGGGCGGCATGCCATTGCTGCGCCCAGGCGGTGCTGGGCGGGGGGCATCCCATGGCTACGCCCAGTTGTTCGGGGAGGGCGGCATCCCATTGCTGCGCCCCGGTCGCTGGTCTTGCTCTTGGGGCAAGGACCGGTACGGCTTGGGGGTCGGTTGGGGACCCGCCAGGCTTGCGGAAACCTGCGGTGGCTTCACGCTGTGTGGCCCGCCACGTATGTGGTGCGGTCTTCGATCCCCTGGGGATCTTTTTGGGTCGCCCTTTCCCTTAGGGCCATTCACCGGGTCAGGTGTAGAGGCAATAAGGCCCTGGGAAGGGTAGTCAGGGAATTTAGGTGGGGTGGTAGTGGCCCATCCCCTCATCACTGTAGATCGGCCGTGGCTTTACCGGGCCGATGGCGTTCACCTGTCAGTACAGGGGAATGCCATTTTCTTACAGGACCTGCAGCGGTCTCTGCGTGAGCTGGCGCAGCTAGAGGGGGGAGTCGGGGGCCAAGATAGAGATCTGACCCCCGCTCTGTGGCAGGTTAGGGGCGGAAAATTGGGGGGGGGTTTAGCAACCGCGCGTTCTCCCTTGGGCATCTTTGGGGATGATTGACAGGTTCTCTGCAAGCTCATGGAGGGAGCGACTGCCTGAGCGGCTGGGGGGAACCTGTCTTTGGGTCCTGCACCTTTAAATTCCCGGATTCGGGTTAGCCGGTGGGACCCCCCTCATGCAAAGCATGGCAGGGTCGCAGGTGATGGAGTGGTCCCTCACCTGGACTTGCATTGAGATACGCCCATGAGTTGCCCAGGAAGTTTTGCCCTAACGTGTTTGTTTGACCCTGCAGGTCCATTTCCGGGTCATAGTTGATTATGCTAATATATGCAAATTTAATGAATAAATTATGCAAATTTATGTTAATAAAAATGACCCAGTTTAAATCCAGCTCTTGTGTCCGTGTCGTTACTCCGTCTCTCCAGCAATGACGGCGCTGGACTTACCCGGCAGGCAGGCTTTGCTGGAGGGACCGGAAGACACCGGACCCTCTGGCGGCCGCCATTTTGGATCCCGAGTGAAGTCTCGCGAGGCGAGACTTTGCTCGGGATTTCGGGCCTGTTTGGCCCGGCTGCTGATTGGTCCGGGCGGGGCCTGCTTGCCCTATATAAGGGCGAGCAGGCCCGAGGCTCAGCCTTCTCGCCCGGACAGCAGCCCGAGCAGACACCCGCCCGCCCTCCCTATTTTGCAGTGTGCTTAGGGGTCGCCCTTAGGGGGCCGAATGGGAATTTTTTGCAGTTCTGCCTCTTAGCCGGGCTGTTTTTTTGCCCATTCCACACTGAGGAGATGGATGTGCGGTTAGGGGGTGCCTGTATTTTTATTATATTAATTGGCTTACCTTTGGTCATTTGGGTAGGCAGGTTAGGGGCGGAAAATTGGGGGGGGGGTTTAGCAACCGCGCGTTCTCCCTTGGGCATCTTTGGGGATGATTGACAGGTTCTCTGCAAGCTCATGGAGGGAGCGACTGCCTGAGCGGCTGGGGGGAACCTGTCTTTGGGTCCTGCACCTTTAAATTCCCGGATTCGGGTTAGCCGATGGGACCCCCCTCATGCAAAGCATGGCAGGGTTGCAGGTGATGGAGTGGTCCCTCACCTGGACTTGCATCGAGATACGCCCATGAGTTGCCCAGGAAGTTTTGCCCTAACGTCATTTCCGCCCCGGAAGTGTTTGTTTGACCCTGCAGGTCCATTTCCGGGTCATAGTTGATTATGCTAATATATGCAAATTTAATGAATAAATTATGCAAATTTATGTTAATAAAAATGACCCAGTTTAAATCCAGCTCTTGTGTCCGTGTCGTTACTCCGTCTCTCCAGCAATGGGGAGAAGCTTAGTTTGGCAAAGTTGGATTTGACAGCCTGGATCCATGACAATAGTTTTTCTTGGAAGATTAATTGAGCAAGATCTTGTGGAAAGAAGTTAAGCTTTAGCCAGAGGTTTAAAGATGCTATGCAGATTCTTGCTTTGACTTGACAATCCTGTCTCCAGGTGCAGAGCTCCATTTGAGACACAATGCAACATCATTTTAAGATACCGTATTTTTCAGAGTACAGTGATACCTCGTCTTTCGAACTTAATAGGTTCCGGAACAAGGTTTGTAAGGTGAATAGTTTGTGAGATGAAACAATGTTTCCCATAGGAATCAATGGAAAAGCAATTAATGCATGCAAGCCCAAAACTCACCCCTTTTGCCAGCCAAAGCGCCCGTTTTTGCGCTGCTGGGATTCCCCTGAGGCTCCCCTCCATGGAAAACTCCACCTCCGGACTTCTGTGTTTTTGTGATGCTGCAGGGGAATCCTAGCAGTGCAAAAATGGGTGCTTCACTGGCAACGGAAGTCCGGAGGTGGGATTTCCCAGCGAGGGGAGCCTCAGCGAAATTGCAGCATCGCAAAAACACAGAGGTTCTTGTAACTCCACCTCCAGACTTCCGTGTTTTTGTGATGCTGTGATTTTGCTGAGGCTCTCCTCACTGGAAAACCCCACCTCTGGACTTCCATTGCCAGCGAAGCGACCATTTTTGCACTGATTGGATTCCCCTGCAGTATCACAAAAACACGGAAGTCCACAGGTGGTGTTTCCCATGGAGGGGAGCCTCAGGAGAATCCCAGTAGTGCAAAAATGGTCCGGAGAATCCCATAAGTCCTTAGGTGGGGCATCCTAGTGGCAATGGCTTGGGTTTGTAAGGTGAAAATAGTTTGGTAGAAGAGGCAAAACAATCTTAAACCCCAGGTTTGTATCTTGAAAAGTTTGTATAAGGAGGGGTTTGTAAGATGAGGTATCACTGTATATGACACACTTTTTTCCTCCCTAAAAGAGATTGATCATTTGGGTGAGTCTTATACTCTGAATGTAGCTTTTTTTCAGCCCTAACTAGCTGCTAATGATCTTCCCAGCTCTTACCTTGCAAGCTCTTTCATTGTTTCTCTCTGGGAATATGTTTTCAAAGTCCTAAGTCTTTCCAGGTATTTTTTCATTGCTCTACTAGCTCTGAATGTTTCTTTCCAGATTTTAATGATGTTCCCAGCTCTTACTGGGAAGCTCTTTCATTGTTAGTCTCTCCAAATAAGGGGTTTTTTTTAAAAGCCCTAACCATAAATATTGTGCTGAAGCTGATCAGACTAAGAACGCTAGCCAGATGGATATCTAGTAAGCAGATTATTTACCCTATTTTCCTCCCCCAAAACTAAGGTGTGTCTTATACTCTGGTGCGTCTTATACTACAAAAATTACAGTAAGTTGACACACAAATAAAATGTATCATAACAACATTCATGACATCTCTCTTTAAGGTTCAAGTTCTGGCTGATAACTTGAAAGTAGATTTGTCTTTTTTTTTCCTAACATGAATTTGGAAATGGCAGGTACATCTTTTTATTTTATTTTTTTCTTCCTTCCAGAATCTGTGCCAATTGAAGAAGAAGAGATTGACATACAGGCTCTTTTAAACATGACATGCCATTTGAATCACATTCCTCCTTCAATTTCTTGGAATTTCAGAATCTTATTTAGTCCTCAGTGCCTGATTTTGAAGTTTCCTGTTCTAGTAGCTTGAATATCTGTCTCTGGTGTGTCCCTTTTTTTCTAATTATTTCCTCATGCAATACCACCTCATCCATGGTTCATATAAATCAGCCAGAGGCTTTATTTTTAATCTTTTGGAGACTTTTACGATTTTAAGGCTCACAAAGTATGTTGAAATATTTTGTAATATATTACATGGATAAATGGATCCTTCAGTAATAACACATTCTTCTTTCTTGGGAGTCTACAGTGTATAGCTTGAAGACTGTTGTGTCCTGGGGTGTCGGTAGCAAAGAATTTGACATTTTAGGTGATCTTCTTGACAGCATAATCTTAATTTTCCCTCTTTTTTATTTGAAAATATGTAAACTGGCAATTAGTTCTTCAGAAAGTTTTTTGTCAAGCATTCCTTTATTCCCAAATTCAAATTCAACACGATCAATTACTTAGTGGTTGGAAATATTAGTTTCTTAATCTGATCTTCAGTAAAACTCTGTTCAGTGGTTTCATATGGATTCCCCGATGCTTCCAGAAATAACTGAAGATCTCCCCATCTATCTTAAATGGGGAAAAATATTCTTCGTTAGACCCAGACAGATTAAAAGCTTCATTAGCTTTTCTGGTGGCCTCCATTTTAGAAGATAAGTTATCAGTCTTTTCTTTGAATGAGTTGAAAACCACAACTGAGACATGTGCTAATGTAAAATAGAATGATGGATTGTGGAGATCCAACACATATTTGGGAGAAGTAGAATGTCTTTTCTCTCCTCTTTCCCAGATTTAGTACATGCCATCACATGCTGTTCTGATTAGTCTTACTATCACTAACAGAATTTCATAGGATTATTTTCTTCAATTTTTTTAACACACCAGTTTTGCTCTAATGAACAGCCCCTTCAAAATGATTTTAAATTGACCATTTTAAGATGTAATGGACTATTTTATTTAAGTCCTTGTGGATAATGTATTAACTTTTCAAAACAATCTTGCGGGACATGAGTACCTCCTGAAGTTTTTCCCAGCAAATGGATGTGGAGGGATATACAACTAGTAAACACATTAGTGCCTTGTAAACATGGATTTTTGATCTTATGCTGCAGCAAAACACTATCTGAGCTTAAGCAATACAATTATGACCAATGTTTTCTAATAAAAACTAATCAAGGTGCCAAGCCTTCTTTTTATGGCTGGTCTATATTGTTGTTGTTTTTTCCTTTAGTATTCCATGTTCTTTAATTGGCCCTGCTAAGGCCAAGCGCAGTTGTTTCTGCCCTGTACATGCAGTGCTTCACAGCATTGTATTATACCCAGTAGTTCTTTAGAAACCAGGGGAGCTTTTGAAGGAGATATGTTACATGAATACAAGAAGGTCAACCTAAAATTGCCCATGCAGTTGCATCCCAAGCCAATTGCACCTTCTGAAAATTCTTAAATTATATCCAGTGGCTCCTTAGAAACCAAGGGAGCTTTTGAAGGAGAGATGTTACATGAATACAAGAATATGAACCTAAAATTGGCCATACTGTTGCATCCCAAGCCAATTGCACCTTTTGAAAATTCTTCAAGGACATTCCAGATAGAATGTATTGCAATAGCCCACTGGGACTCTTATCTCTCAAAAGTATATGAATGATTGATATACACATGAATGAATATACGCAGGAGATATTGAAGGTTAAATCATTTTTAAACTCTCCATTCTGTGTTTTCTTTTCACAAAAGAATCAGCTTATTGGGTAATAAAAAAAAGTACTGGAAATCCCAGGCAAAAATATACTGCAAAAAAATTTAGGACATCAATCCTTATCATGGTTTTTTATATTTTTATGCATTAAAGTTTTTTAATTTATTATTCTTTATGAGTATAGTTTATACAATATCTCTATCTACCTATCTATCTATCTATGTTTGTGTGTGTATATTTTTGCTGATAAGCAAAAAGGAAAGTTTTGACAAAACACAACTAGGTATGTATGTATGTATGTATGTATGTATGTATGTATGTATGTATGTTTGTATGTTTGTATGTATATACAGTGGTACCTCTACCTAAGAACTTAATTCGTTCTGTGACCAGGTTCTTAAGTAGAAAAGTTTTAAGTAGAAGCAATTTTCCCCATAGGAATCAATGTAAAAGCAAATAATGCATGCAAGCCCATTAGGAAAGAAATAAAAGCTCGGAATTTGGGTAGGAGGAGAAGGAGGAAGAAGAGGAGGAGGATAGTTGCTGCTGAAGGAAGAAGATGAGGTGAGGGGAATCAAAAAAATCCAAAACTTTAAGGCTTTTTTAAAAAAGAGGGATTCTAAGGCGGCGAAGAGATGCACGTGCCTCCCATACACCTGGTGCGAGGCTGCCTCCCATACACTGCACCAGAGAAAGAAACCCCAGGCAGGCGAGAGGGGGGAACGCTCCCTTGACCAAAAGGTGGCTGCTGCTTCTGCTACCTGCTTCCTCTTCCTTCCCATGCTGAAGGGCTCCCCCTCTTCTCTTGCTTGCTCGCTTTGTAAACAGTACCTTTCCTTCACTGTGGTGACTCATCAGTTTGGCTGAAGCCAAGTTGATCCAGTCAATGTGAAGTGCCCCCTTATGCCTTTCTGCACCCAGATGCTCCAGGAGGCAACCTTGCGCCAGGTGTATGGGAGGCAGTGTGAGGGAGTCACCACAGCGAAGTGGTTTCTTGCCTCTCCAAGTGCCCAGAGAAAGGAAAACATTCTGTTTGCTCTGGGCTGCCCAGAGAAAAGGAGTGTTTCTTTTCTCTGGCGCTGGCAGAGGTTTATTCCCTCTCCAAGCGCCCAGAGAAAGGAAAATGCTTTGTTCACTCTGGACTGCCAAAGCCTCCTTAAGCGCCACTGAAAAGCTCCTCTGGCAGCCCAGAAAAGCCTGAGATAGCCGGGATTAAAGGGGGAATGGCAAGAAACTGGCCGGGCCTTCGGGCCACTTTCCAAAACCCAGACATATCTTACAAAACAACTGACTAGTCTGCAGGCATCAACTGGTACAACTACTCAGGATGTCACCCCTAATCTGCAAACCTCAACTAATCGGCATACATCAACTGCATCAAGTACTCAAGGTGTTACCCCACCAACTAATCAGGATGTTACAATACAGCCAACAAACCCACTAACAGCAGCTGAGGCAACTCTCCACATACACCCACCACTATTTATAGAGGAATGGCAGCTCAGACCATGCTTTGTTCACCTTAGCATCAAACCGAAAGTACCACACTGTGGGCGTGGCTTATGCAGGACACCCTGCATTTTCTCTCAACATCTTTCAGTGCAAATTGGGTGCTCTGTGGTGGAGCTCCATTTTCACTACCCCACTGTGTTCCCCCCATCCAAGCAGCAACTCACCCCTGTATACACACCCTCACATATAAACACACACACACACACACCCTCTGCCCTAAAGAAATGTGACCTTCATTGCAAAAACTGAATAAATCCCTCTTGTATTTTAAAACTTCGTAACTGGCTTCTCAAGTCCCAAATACATGAAATCAATAACTTTCAAAAGTTAAAATTTCCACACTTTTATTTTCATAATGTATTTCTAATTTTATTTTACTTCTAGGCAACTTCATCTAGGGACATTTATTTGAAGCTGATGCTATCATTGGAAGGATTACCCTCTCCTCTTATGGGAAACAGAGTAATCTTGCAGCCAATACAAGTCAAAGATAACTTGATGATTATAAAAAAAGATAGATCAGGCAATTGCCTTCTATCTGTACTTGGCTAGTCCCTGTGCAACTGATATCAAAGGAGTATCTCATTGAATATTAAATAGCAATAAACAGTGTGTACTAATGACAAATTTATTCACACTATTCTTACATCTTTCAATATATCTCAACTATTAATACCAATCATTGTTCATCAATCAAGTGATATATGCCAATCCTTTCTTCATCTAATCCTTCACTTTTTGTTATCAAACAATCCATTTCTCCTTCCCTATCTTACATACATACACTCACAAAGTGTAGAGAGAGAACCTCTATATTGCAACCTACAATTATGGTTGCAATTGTTGGAAAGAGCTTTGAGTTCCAAATTACAATGTCAAGCCATCACCATAGTTTTCTATGTGAATTTATATCATATAAGAATGACATCCTAATAGCCACAGCACCACAGCTCAAGGTGTTGTTGATTGTTTTGGGATTTGGTGTTTGTTTTTTTGCAA
The DNA here is from genome assembly GCF_031021105.1 of Erythrolamprus reginae. NCBI lineage: Eukaryota > Metazoa > Chordata > Lepidosauria > Squamata > Dipsadidae > Erythrolamprus > Erythrolamprus reginae. The sequence continues at coordinate 52,247,027 of NC_091953.1, forward strand.
AACTTGAAAAGAGGCAAGCACTTTAATTTCTCCTCATGTCTATCTCTAATTGCTGTAACTCAGTGAACAGAAATTGTATATTTTATTCATTCATACTGGTCAGCTAGAAGAAACAGAACTACACCTTGGCACAATCTCTTTTTTTTCAGTTGCACTGCTGAACCATCAGAAGCCTACTTTATATAAACTACCAATGCTCCTACCATGAGCTTTAGATGGTAAACTGATGCATCATAGGGTAACTTTTTGAACGAAAGTATCTCAAATGGCCTAATTTTTGTGGAAGGTGTCCAAAATCTAGGGCCCATAGCTAACAATGAAATAAAATTTGGAAAAGTTATGACTCCTTCCATGCTATGGGCTGCCTCTTTTATTTTTAATCAGTAGTCAATGCAAGGGGATATTTGAGGTGCAGTAGAGGTGTGATAGAGATCATATGTGAAGGAATTGGAAGGGGTGACTAAGAAACACTCCATGGTCAGTAAGGATACAAAAGGTGTGAAGTTTGAGGAAGATTGCCAAGATGTGTCAGGTTGACTCATCTTGCGGGGACAATATGCTGGCTCTGTTAAAAAGTGCTGTTGCTAACATGTTGTAAGCTGCCCTGAGTCTAAGGAGGAGGGCAGCATAAAAACAGAAATAAATGAATGAATGAATGAATGAATGCAAAGTAATGCACAAAAATGCAGGGATATATAGTGCAGTACAAGGGTATGAAGAAGGCACAGTGACCCAGGAACTTTGTGATCTTCCATGCCAGTTTCCCCATTGATTTTCTGGGCAAGCCAGCAGGACAAGTCACAAATTATGATCATGCCATTGTGGGGAACTGCAACTGGTCATATGTACAAGTATTTTATTTCCCAGTAGGAATGGGAAGAACTGAAGACCTGGAAGCAAAGATAAAGTGAGAAATTATTATTTATTTATTATTTATGTATTATTTAGACTTATAAGCCGCCCAACTCCTTCCGGAATCTGGGCGACGTACAACAAATAAAAGCAGTATAAAGTAATCTGAAACCCATTTTAAAAACATTCATACATCAAGGAAATTTGCGTCAAAAGCAAATTTAATGCTGCAAAATTGTTTGATTAAAATTCAGCTTGTACTGCAGCAGATTAAGAAGTTAATCAGCTCTGCCATCCAATAGACGCATAAGTATGAGTGTACGTGGTCAGCAGCACAATTCTCAATTTAAGAATTTATTTAAGAATTTCCCAAGGAATAAATGAACAAAAGTATTAATGTTCTATAGTTTGGCTACTTACGCTCTCAGAAAATTGCCAAAGTAATTTAGAACATTTGCCAATTCCAACTCAAAGCTGCTTTCAAAAGAATCATTCTGTCTTGTCAGACACTGTAATGGTTTTGTGAAGATATGCAATCTGTTTAGTTATTTGAAGAAAAAAAAACTTCAGAGAGATTGTTTAAAATTGTTACACAATAATATATTTGAAAATTAATTACAATGCAATTCCCAGCCATTTTTGTTCCATTCTTATACATATGTATAGAAAAGAAGAAGGAAATTGGAGGATCCTTGTGGTAAAATAATTTATTGTGGTATAGCAATAAATTTAGCACAGCTAGCTAAAATGTGGTTTTATATATTTTTTTCAATGTATAAAACATTCTGGATGATATCCAGCTTAAGCATTTCAAAATCAAAGATAAATCAAATAAAACTAATTATTTTTCTATTATTGGAATAAGCAAAACTTGTCTCATAAGCATTACAAGAAGTTTTTATTTCTTTAATCTAAAAGCTGGGACAATGGACATGTTATAGGTGCATTAAAGTGCTCTTAACTTGATTGAATTTTTTGAAATGGCTAAAAGCTATGTAAGTGGATAAATATATTCCAGAGAAGTCTGAAATTTTGATTCTCTTAACTGAATTATTCATGATATTTACTGAGATTAAAACAAAAATAAAAAACAGTATGATAAAGAGAAAGCATAGTAAGGAATTTTGTTCAGAGTTAAAAAAAAACAGTCTGCATTTCTATTAATGCAGTATAATCTCCCAGTATGGCAGCAGCACACTCTTCAAATGATTGAGGAAGGCAATCCAGTTAACTAGCTATGGTTTCATAAGAATGCAAAATACTTTACTGATATGTTATAAGGAACATAAGAATGCAAAATACAGTGATACCTTGTCTTATAAACTTAATTGGTTCCGGGATGAGGTTCTTAAGGTGAAAAGTTTGTAAGACGAAACAATGTTTCCCATAGGAATCAATGGAAAAGCGATTAATGCGTGAAAGCCCAAAATTGACCCTTTTTGCCAGTCGAAGCACCCGTTTTTGCACTGCTGGGATTCCCCTGAGGCTCCCCTCCATGGAAAATCCCACCTCCGGACTTCTGTGTTTTTGCGATGCTGCGATTTCACTGAGGCTCTTCTCGCTAGGAAACCCCACCTCCGGACTTCCGTTGCCAGCGAAGCGCCTGTTTTTGCACTACTGGGATTCCCCTGCAGCATCACAAAAACACGGAAGTCCGGAGGTGGGGTTTCCCATGGAGGGGAGCCTCAGGGTAATACCAGCAGCACAAAAACGGGTGCTTCGCTGGCAACGGAAGTCAGAGGCGGGGCATCCCAGCGGCGGTGGTGGGTTTGTAAGGTGAAAATAGTTTGTAAGAAGAGGCAAAAAAATCTTAAACCCTGGGTTTGTATCTCGAAAAGTTTGTATGACGAAGCGTTTGTAAGATGTATCACTGTACTTTGTTTATATGTTATAATGAAATGAAAGAATCACCCAGAGTCATTTTTACAGTTAAGCAGCCTCCAAATCTCATTAGTAAACAAATAGTCCCTACTAAAGGATAACTATGCAGTCATGTACCAGGACATTATTTAAAAAATGAGAAACAATGTGAATCATTGCAAGGTTTAGATAGCAAAAACATGCATCTAATCTCACTAAAGACTTATGGTCTGGGATAGCTGAATAAAACAACAGTTGCAGAGCTACTGGGAAAAAGAGCAAACTTAAGTAAAGAATCTCAGTCTCCCATTTACAAATTGATTGTTTTTCCTAACTATTTAATCCACTATAAATCCTCCATTGTCCTGTTAAAACAGTCATTCACATATTTTACATATTCCACATTTTAAATCTGTGTAATGAAAACCAATTGGCAAAGCTGATACAGGCAATTTTATATAAATTAATTTGCTTCAATTTGTGCTTCATGGGAATATATTTTAAAATCAGAAAAATGAGTCACCTTGATTTATATTGAAAATTATATATACTTTAGCAAGTGTATTACTCAGATAGGCTACAAACTACCGTATTTTTGGTGTATAAGACACACCTTTTTACCTCAAAAAAGTGCATCAAAAACTGGGTGCATATTGTATACCAAATGTTGCATAGTTATAGTTTATAGTTTACTATATTTGTATGCCGCCCTTCTCCAAAGACTCATGGCGGCTCACAACATAATAGTGATACAATACATTACAAATCTAATAGTAGAAGTTAAATCAATTTAAAAACATTAATACATAGTAAAATCCCTAGCTATACAATCATACACATTCAACCTAATCCATCATACAGTAAGACTGAAAACATAATAAAAAAGGGGAGAAGGTGGTAATTATCCCCACGCCTGGTGACAAAGGTGGGTCTTCAGCATTTTACGGAAGTTGAGGAGAGGGGGCTGTTCAAATCTCTGGAAGGAGTTGATTCCAGAGGGCCGGGGCTGCCACAGAGAACGCTCTTTCCCTGGGTCCTGCCAGCCGACATTTTTTGGTCGACGGGACTTGGAGAAGGCCAACTCTGTGGGACCTAATCGGTCGCTGGGTTTCGTGCGGCAGAAGGTGGTCTCAGAGATATTCTGGTTCGATAACAAGTAGGGCTTTATAGGTCATAACCAACACTTTGAATTGTGACCGGAAACTGATCAGCAGCCAGTACAGGCTGCGGAGTGTTGGCGGAGTGTTGGCATGGGGCGAGGGAGTTGGGCGGCAGTCAGCAGTGGTGGCGGCAGCCTTCCTGTAGTCCTGTGGTGGCGGCTTTTTATGCAGTTTGAGGGCTGGCTGCCACCACGGCCATCAAAACATGAGAAAGCTGCAGAGAAAGAGCTACTGCCACCACCATTCCTGCTCAAAGCCTGTGAGGAGTTGCTGCCACCGCCACTGCCACTGCCGGACTATGGGAAGGCTGCTGCCACCATTGCTGACCACCACCGCTGAAGCCCATGAGAAGCTGCCATCTCCGCCAGACTATGGAAAAGCTGCTGTCGCCACTGCTGACCGCTGCTGCCGAAGCACATGAGAAGCTGCCACCACCAGACTACGGGGAGGCTGCTGCTACCGTGATCTGGTGTGGCCAGCGGTGGCAGCATCAGCTTCTCTCAGTGGTCAGCAGCAGCAGTAGCAACTTTCCCATAGTCCGGCAGTGTCAGCTTCTCAAGTGCTTCGGCTATGGTGGCAGCAGTCTCCCATAGTCTGGCAGTGGTGGCTTCTCACAAAGTCTGGCAGTGGTGGCCAGTCCACTAGTCTTAAAGCTGTCAAGTTTGAAGTTTATAAAAAGTGTACATGGTTTTAAAAGGTATATATGGCTGTAAAAAGTATTCTGCTACACGGGTATTTTATTAAACAATATAATGCTATGCCATTCGATTCAGAATACTTTTTTCCTTGTTTTCCTCCTCTAAAACCTAGGAGCATCTTATATATCGGTGTGTCTTATACACCAAAAAATAAGGTAGGCCTTGATAGAATTAATGGCAAATCGAGTTTCAACAAATCTTGAAAGAAAACCTTGTACAAAGAATGATACATTTACTAATATAAATCCAGCATGAAGCATAAAATACATAATTTACAGGATGTACAGTAGGTAGCAATCCACTGGTTGTTAATAAGGTTTCTCATTAATATTGAGATATTCGTAGTTTTGTTTTTGACACCAGTTGTCCTAACATGATATCCTGAACAAAAATTTAATTCTATCACATGTCAGAGGCAAATTATCTTCTTTGTATAAACTGTTTTTCTTTCTGCAGCCTGATTTTTTGTTTTAGTTTAGGTTTAAGTTATGATACAAGAAAAAGATTAAACCTTTTCTGAAGATAAACTATACATTAAACTAAAATATTCTAAATAATAAGTATATTGCCAGAGCCATTGTACAATTTGGTTACTAGATGACACATGAAGGTAGATGCAACTTCATTGAAACTAATAAAAGAATTTCTAGACTGTTCTTAATTTCCGGACAAAGTACAAATACAGTGATACCTCATGATACGAACTTAATTGGTGACGGGAGGAGGTTCGTAAGGTGAAAAGTTCGTAAGATGAAACAATGTTTCCCATAGGAATCAATGGGAAAGCGATTAATGCGTGCAAGCAGAAAACTCACCCCTTTTGCCTCATTGCTGCCGGCATTCAGATCGTTCGGGGGTGGGTAGAGGAGGGGGGAGACCGGGGGGGGAGAGAGACAGTGCAGACTGCCCAGAGGGAGCCTCATGGGTGGATTGGGTAGACAGTTACTGTCCGGCTGCAATGACTCAAAGGGAAGAGAGGCGGAATACGGGAGGAGGAGGGAGGCAGCCTCCATGCTCCAGGAGCTAATTGGCCAAAGATGTTCCCAGCCCAGCGCTTTTACATTGATCCCTTTCTCCGCCTCCCTCCCAGCCTCCGGACCGCATTCGCCTTCCTCCCGCCCGCAGCCGACTGACCGTGGGATCCTTCCCGAGCTTGGAGAGCTTCCTGGGAATGAAAGCTCGCGAATGCAACAAGGGCGAAAGCCAGTGCTGCGAAGACCAGGCGGTGCTCCAGAGCCTATGCGGCATGTTAAAGACTGCCTCCTGCCTGCCCCTGCTCTTCTGCCAGAGCGGGGACAGGCAGGAGGAAGTTATGCCGGATACGGGCGATGGGTGGGACAGAGGGGTGGGGTTAAGCCTCCTTTGGCGGCTGGGGAGCTGCGCGGCTTTGCCTTTTGCTGGGAGGGCAAGTGAAGGGCCGGATCTCCTGCCTCCTGCCTCCCCCCCCACCCAAATGTCTCCGCTGTAGCAGCTGCTACAATAGACTTCCACGCCTTTCGTCCGTGCCTGGCGGGAGGTGAAGAGTGCTTTGCCTAGTGCAAAGTTGACAGCAAGCAGCTCCGCAGTCGCCAAAGGAGGCTTAACCCCACCCCTCTGTCCCACCCATCGCCCGTATCCGGCATAACTTCCTCCTGCCTGTCCCCGCTCTTCTGCTGGCCACGGGCGATGGGTGGGACAGAGGGGTGTGGTTAAGCCTCCTTCGGCGACTGCGGAACTGCGCGGCTTTGCCTTTTGCTGGGAGGGCAAGTGAAGCGCCGGATCTCCTGCCTTTTGCCCAGCCAAACCCCCAAATGTCTCCGCTGTAGCAGCTGCTACAATAGACTTCCACGCCTTTCGTCCGTGCCTGGCGGGAGGTGAAGAGTGCTTTGCCCAGTGCAAAGTTGACAGCAAGCAGCTCCGCAGTCGCCGAAGGAGGCTTAACCCCACCCCTCTGTCCCACCCATCGCCCGTGGCCGGCATAACCTCCTCCTGCCTATCCCCGCTCTTCTGCTGGCCACGGGCGATGGGTGGGACAGAGGGGTGTGGTTAAGCCTCCTTCGGCGACTGCGGAACTGCGCGGCTTTGCCTTTTGCTGGGAGGGCAAGTGAAGCGCCGGATCTCCTGCCTTTTGCCCAGCCAAACCCCCAAATGTCTCCGCTGTAGCAGCTGCTACAATAGACTTCCACGCCTTTCGTCCGTGCCTGGCGGGAGGTGAAGAGAGCTTTGCCCAGTGCAAAGTTGACAGCAAGCAGATCCGCAGTCGCCGAAGGAGGCTTAACCCCACCCCTCTGTCCCACCCATCGCCCGTGGCCAGCAGAAGAGCGGGGATAGGCAGGAGGAGGTTATGCCGGCCACGGGCGATGGGTGGGACAGAGGGGTGGGGTTAAGCCTCCTTCGGCGACTGCGGAGCTGCTTGCTGTCAACTTTGCACTGGGCAAAGCACTCTTCACCTCCCGCCAGGCACGGACGAAAGGCGTGGAAGTCTATTGTAGCAGCTGCTACAGCGGAGACATTTGGGGGTTTGGCTGGGCAAAAGGCAGGAAATCCGGCGCTTCACTTGCCCTCCCAGCAAAAGGCAAAGCCGCGCAGTTCCGCAGTCGCCGAAGGAGGCTTAACCACACCCCTCTGTCCCACCCATCGCCCGTGGCCAGCAGAAGAGCGGGGATAGGCAGGAGGAGGTTATGCCGGCCACGGGCGATGGGTGGGACAGATGGGTGGGGTTAAGCCTCCTTCGGCGACTGTGGAGCTGCTTGCTGTCAACTTTGCACTGGGCAAAGCACTCTTCACCTCCCGCCAGGCACGGACGAAAGGCGTGGAAGTCTATTGTAGCAGCTGCTACAGCGGAGACATTTGGGGGTTTGGCTGGGCAAAAGGCAGGAGATCCGGCGCTTCACTTGCCCTCCCAGCAAAAGGCAAAGCCGCGCAGTTCCGCAGTCGCCGAAGGAGGCTTAACCACACCCCTCTGTCCCACCCATCGCCCGTGGCCAGCAGAAGAGCGGGGATAGGCAGGAGGAGGTTATGCCGGCCACGGGCGATGGGTGGGACAGAGGGGTGGGGTTAAGCCTCCTTCGGCGACTGCGGGGCTGCTTGCTGTCAACTTTGCACTGGGCAAAGCACTCTTCACCTCCCGCCAGGCACGGACGAAAGGCGTGGAAGTCTATTGTAGCAGCTGCTACAGCGGAGACATTTGGGGGTTTGGCTGGGCAAAAGGCAGGAGATCCGGCGCTTCACTTGCTCTCCCAGCAAAAGGCAAAGCCGCGCAGCTCCCCAGCCGCCAAAGGAGGCTTAACCCCACCCCTCTGTCCCACCCATCGCCCGTATCCGGCATAACTTCCTCCTGCCTATCCCCGCTCTTCTGCTGGCCACGGGCGATGGGTGGGACAGAGGGGTGGGGTTAAGCCTCCTTCGGCGACTGCGGAGCTGCTTGCTGTCAACTTTGCACTGGGCAAAGCACTCTTCACCTCCCGCCAGGCACGGATGAAAGGCGTGGAAGTCTATTGTAGCAGCTGCTACAGCGGAGACATTTGGGGGTTTGGCTGGGCAAAAGGCAGGAAATCCGGCGCTTCACTTGCCCTCCCAGCAAAAGGCAAAGCCGCGCAGTTCCGCAGTCGCCGAAGGAGGCTTAACCACACCCCTCTGTCCCACCCATCGCCCGTGGCCAGCAGAAGAGCGGGGATAGGCAGGAGGAGGTTATGCCGGCCACGGGCGATGGGTGGGACAGAGGGGTGGGGTTAAGCCTCCTTCGGTGACTGCGGAGCTGCTTGCTGTCAACTTTGCACTGGGCAAAGCACTCTTCACCTCCCGCCAGGCACGGACGAAAGGCGTGGAAGTCTATTGTAGCAGCTGCTACAGTGGAGACATTTGGGGGTTTGGCTGGGCAAAAGGCAGGAGATCCGGCGCTTCACTTGCCCTCCCAGCAAAAGGCAAAGCCGCGCAGTTCCGCAGTCGCCAAAGGAGGCTTAACCACACCCCTCTGTCCCACCCATCGCCCGTGGCCAGCAGAAGAGCGGGGATAGGCAGGAGGAGGTTATGCCGGCCACGGGCGATGGGTGGGACAGAGGGGTGGGGTTAAGCCTCCTTCGGCGACTGCGGAGCTGCTTGCTGTCAACTTTGCACTGGGCAAAGCACTCTTCACCTCCCGCCAGGCACGGACGAAAGGCGTGGAAGTCTATTGTAGCAGTTGCTACAGCGGAGACATTTGGGGGTTTGGCTGGGCAAAAGGCAGGAGATCCGGTGCTTCACTTGCCCTCCCAGCAAAAGGCAAAGCCGCGCAGCTCCCCAGCCGCCAAAGGAGGCTTAACCCCACCCCTCTGTCCCACCCATCGCCCGTATCCGGCATAACTTCCTCCTGCCTATCCCCGCTCTTCTGCTGGCCACGGGCGATGGGTGGGACAGAGGGGTGCGGTTAAGCCTCCTTCGGCGACTGCGGAGCTGCTTGCTGTCAACTTTGCACTGGACAAAGCACTCTTCACCTCCCGCCAGGCACGGGCGAAGGACGTGGAAGCCTATTGTAGCTCGCCCATGGCCGGCAAAAGATCGCTCTTGCCCGGCTTCACACGAGGCATCAGGTCAGCATTCTGGGCGGGAGGGCGGCGGACGAGGAGGGGGAAAGCCTCCTGCAGCAGCTGCCACAGCCGCCGGCTTCCTCGCCGCCCACCCGCACAGAATGCTGACCTGATGCCTCGCGGGGAAGCCAGGCAAGAGCGATCTTCTGCTGGATATGGGTGAGCGGCGGGGAGTCGGGGCTGCTGGCAAGCGCCCCAGCCCGGCTGTAACCTTTTAAAACAGCCGGGCGGCTCCCCAGCAGCCTCCCGAAGCCAAACGCCAAACCCGAACTTCCGCGTTCGGCTTCGGGAGGCTGCTGGGAAGCCCCCCGGCTGTTTTTTAAAGGTGACAGCCGGGCTGGGGGGCTTCCCAGCACCCCCCCCAACCCCGAACCCGGAAGTTCGGCAAGAGTTCGGGGTTCGGGAGGTTGTTGGGAAGCCCCCCAGCCCGGCTGTCACCTTTTAAAACAGCCGGGCGGCTTCCTAGGAGCCTCCCAACGCCGAACCCGGAAGTTCGGGTTTGGCGTTCGTAACTCGAAAAAAGTTCGTAAGAAAAGGCAATTTTTTTCTGAACCCCGGGTTCGTATCACGAGTTGTTCGTAAGACGAGGGGTTCGTATCTTGAGGTACCACTGTATTGTCTTGCTTTCTGACTAACCTGTCCGCTAGATCCCAATGCTATATACACAAATATGTGTTCTAAAAAATGTAACTTTTAAATTAAGTCCATTATGGAACTAGTTTCTTATTCAATAAATAAGATATTTTGCCACATGGGAAAAGTATTTAGGAGGTTACTAATTTTTTTCTACCAGAGAAGTCTGTTTACAAATATACAGTATAACAATGAGATACGGTCAAATTAAATCATGAAACTTCATTGATGTTTATTAGAAATTAGCGAATATAAAATAATGACCATTCTGACTGTGTAGAAATAGACAAAAGTGTAGAACAAAAAACATTCTTAATGGCATGCTACCAGGATGACTTTGCATAAATTGTTTGCAGAATTACCAACATTTATCTTAATTAGTGTGTACCAGATTTATCTGGGCAGCCCACATAATGTGTTGAAAAAGCATTATTTTACATTCCATGTTCTCTAATTGAAAGTAAGTAGAGTAAAATATACTATACCACTGTTTACCACGTAAAACTTGGGTAAATACTTAGGTCAAATCTTAAGTTCTAAGATCTTAAGTGTGTGCGTGCATGCATGCGTGTGTACACACACACACACACTGAAAAATCCAAAAACAAAGTTAATTGTGACTACTTAAACAAAATACTCATTAAATTCTAAATCGAACTGCTTTATAGTCCATAAAAAGTTTCATTGGATAGTTCAGTAAATTTATATTTAGTTGAGTTAGATCTTGCATACATTCCAAGATAAGAGGTTGTTATATTTTATGCATCATTGTATCATATTTCTCACCCACAATTCATTTTATTTCCATGTAGTTTTCTCTATTAATGCCAGTAAGACTGCCAAAAATATGTCTGAAAAGGCTTGTCTGTTTTGTTCTAAATATGTGATATTTGAAAAGGAGTCACTTGTTCTTCTGAGAAATCTTATTTTAAAATGAGTTTAATAATGTTTGCCATTTTAAAACCTCAAAATATGTAACAGTAAAATAAATTTTACTACTAATAATTAAATTAAATGATAGATAGAAGTCTACTAGTACCTTAAAATTAATATTAATTTCTTCTTGTTTTTACTTGTAGTGTAACTTACATGGTAAATGTATGTACTACGTGAGTCACATTTACAAATCTGAACCAAATACAATAATACCTCATCTTACGAACCCCTCTTCATATGAAATTTTCGTGATACGAACCCAGTGTTTAAGATTTTTTTCCTCTTCTTCCGAACTATTTTCACCTTAGGAACCCGCTAGGATTTCCCTGATCCTCCCCTAACTGGGAATCCCTGCCTCCAGACTTCTGGGAGGCAGGGACTCATGGAGCTCAAGAGAGGAGAAAGGTGTGGGGAAAATGAGCACAGTGGGGTGGACAAAAATGGGAGGCAGGGATTCATGGAGCTCAAGAGAGGAGAAAGGTGTGGGGGAAATTAGCACAGTGGGGTAAACAGAAACAGGAGGCAAAGACTCGTGGAGCTCAAGAGAGGCTCTTTTTGCCTTGCTTCATTGGGACTGCCACCTCTTGCCATCTCTCACTGTCCCTCCCCCTCACTCAGTTCACCTTAGCTTCATCCCCCCGCTGCTTTTAAAAAAATAAAAACCCTTAATGTTTTGGATTTTCCTAATGGGCTTGCACGCATTATTCGCTTTTATATTGATTCCTATGGGAAACATTGTTTCATCTTACAAACTTTTCTTCTTACGAACCTCCTCACAGAATGAATTAAGTTTGTAAGACAAGGTACCACTATAAGTGGAATTTGTAATAATAATAATTTATTAGATTTGTATGCCGCCCCTCTCCGAAGACTCAGGGCGGCTCACAACAAGAATAGTAACAATATAACTATGTAACAAATCTAATATTTAAAAAACATCTAAAAACACATCATTAAAAAATCATACAACACAAGCATACCATACATAAAAAAATCATACAACACAAGCATACCATATATAAGCCTGGGGGAGGTGTCATATTTGGATAAGTCAGTCTCTGAACAGTAGAAGAAAAATAATATTGTTAAAATATTTACATTTTTAAAGAAACTGCATAGTTCCTCTCCCATTACATCAAAGTTAACTGTTTAGTGGGATTAAGTAGGATATTCAAGTTAGCTTCTGTTTTTATAACCGACTGTCTGCAGGTGGTGATGGGAGAACTGGAGACAAAACTATATAGCAGAGTAGATTTTGGAAAATGTATTCAGATACCCTCAGAATACATCAGAATACATCTGTGCAATGAGTTTCCCCTGGTGACATTCTATTGAAGCCAAATTTAAATTTGAACAAGGAAGATAGAAATAATATTGATGTTTTTGAATTTTGATATTAAAGAAGAATCCTGAAAATATAATGGAGAGCCAACAAATCAACATAGAGTTCTCTTGCGAGGTCCAAAAAATATCTCTGGTACAAAAACAAAAAAGGTCATGTCACCAACTTCAAAATCCGCTACAAAAATATATGCCACCAAATAAAGACAGAACGCTTCACTATCATACAAACTGCGTATCAAATCCAACCATGCCTTCTACATCTTTGTTAATAACAAACTCAAGGACTCAAGACCCATCCCACTACTAAAAGGACTGAACAACAAAGAATGCTATGATGAATCAATCAAAAATAACCTCTTCAATACATTCTTTGCCTCAGTCTTTGTAAACAGCAATGGCTCATCCCCAAAATTCCTTAATTGCATCTCAAATACTCACAATGACTTAATACAAATAGACTTCACAGAAGACAATGTTGAAAAGGCACTACACAACTTTATACTGTCTCTATTAATTGGGTCTGATGGTCTATGTGCAATGTTGAAAAGGCACTACACAACTTTATATTGTCTCTATTAATTGGGTCTGATGGTCTATGTGCATACTTCCTTTAAAAAAAAAACTATCAACAGCCATAGTCAAACCGCTAAGCATAATCTTCAAAATATCATTCAGGACCAGCTCACTGCTACATTCAGGACCAGTTCATCTGCTACAATGTCCTTCCTGTCAATGACTACTTCAGCTTCAACCACAACAACACACCAGCACAGAACATATACAGTACAAACTTAAAGTGAACTTGACTGCAGGAAATACAACTTTAGTAACCAAGTAGTTGATGCATGGAACTTATTACCTAACCCCCAAATGTTTCCTTTAGACTATCCACTGTTGACCTCTCCCTATTTCTAATAGGTCAGAAAGGGTCATGCATAAATGCACCAGCTTGACTTCCATTCCCTATCTTAATGTTTCTCTCTTACTACCGTGTTTCCCCGAAAGTAAGACAGTGTCTTACTTTCTTTTTATCCCCAAAAGCCCCACTTTCGGGGTATGTCTTATATTGGAAAAAAATTGAAAGAGTCGCGTTCCCGAAGGCGGCATCTCCCCAGAGTCTAAAAGGGCAGCCGCGGGACAGGAGCCTCGTGAGCCCTTTTCCAAGTTCAACCTCAGGGCTCCAGGGCAGCCTCCTCAAGGGCGACAGCCGCCCTCGTTCTCCTCCTCTTCCTCCTCCTCCATCACCGCCACCACGCCGCGCTGCGCACCCAGAGCGAGGGGAGGAGGATCTGAAGAGAGCGCCAATGGGAAGGAAGCACCCCGGATGGGTGGGGACTTTCCTACCTCTGGCCGGGCGGCTTCCCTTGCAGGGCCATTTCTGAGGAGCCCGCCGGTTCATAACGGTGGCAACCCGCGGCCGCCAAGGCAGGGCCCTCGCCCACCTCGACTGCTGCGGAGAGGCTGCACCGTGACCCCTTGACGATGCCTCTTTCCTCCCTGCGGCTAACTCGGCTCCACCGGCAAGTTTCACTGGCTCTTGAGGAGGCGAAAGCGAAGGCAGGAGCAGGTCGCTCGCTGCAGCAAGCCCCGCCGTCTCTGGCCGACAGCTCCCTCTAACGAGCCGAAGCTTAGCAGTCTGGCTTCGTCCCTCCATCAGCCAAACTCCCCGGTGGGCTGGGCATCAGCAGGCCGCCTCCCTCACAGCTCCCCTCCCCGGTCCCGGAAAAAGGCAGCGAAAGCGCGCCCTTCTTCCCGCTTAAAAAAGGAAGGCAGCTAGATGAGAGGGAGGCGGCAATACCCCCGTGTTTCCCCAAAAGTAAGACATATGTCTTACTTTCGGGGTACGGCTTATATTAGCCGACCCCCCTGAAACCCCCGATACGTCTTACAATCGGGGGTGTCTTACTATCGGGGAAACAGGGTAGTATCATGCATATAAACATTGTTATATCTTTGTATTTGTACACTACCAATACATACTTGACATAATAAAATAATAAAATAATAAAATAATAAAATAATAAAATAATAAAATAATAAAATAATAAAATAATAAAATAATAAAATAATAAAATAATAAAATAATAAAATAATAAAATAATAAAATAATAAAATAATAAAATAATAAAATAATAAAATAATAAAATAATAAAATAATAAAATAATAAAATAATAAAATAACAAAATAATAAAATAACAAAATAACAAAATAACAAAATAACAAAATAACAAAATAATAAAATTATTATTATTATTATTACTATTTATTAGATTTGTATGCCGCCCCTCTCCATAGACTCGGGGTGGCATACAAATGTAAATAAATAATTGCAGCAAGTAGATGAACTCAATTCCAGTAGTTATGAACATATCATGGAAAACATGAAGAGTGAGGACAAATCATCCTGGATTCCAAGAGGAAATCTGTCTATGAGGTGCTAAGAATCACATCAATGTGTTTGAACATAATTAGCATAAATCACTTCCCTATAAATCTACATAGGACTGGATCTTTTTGAATGGAAGACTTTAGTTAAAAATAGTAAAATTAATCACTATTTTTTAAAGAACACACTACTATCAAGTCAAGTCAGTTTATTTCTATATGCCATTTTTCTTATAACTAAAATCTTCTTATGTCACATTTTGTAACTAATATTCTGGAAAATGTCACTTCTCTACAAACATTGACAGAATTAATACTATAGTCATTTGGAATAGGTTTTTACATTTCCCAAACTTTAGATATAAAAAAATCTTCATAAATTCATTATTTAAATAGTCTCAATATAATACACACTTATGCAGAAATAAGATCACTGTATTCAATGGGAGAATGCCAATACTCATGCATAAAAATGTGTTAAAGGTTTTGCTTGCCTGATTTGAGCTATTCCATTAAAATGTGTATAAATTCTCTCCAGTGAAATAATATGCTGCAGAGTAAGTTCAAACCTTTTGTGAGTTTAGTAAAATTCTGAATCATGTGATGCGTATCAGTTTGAATAGCAGTAATAATAAACTGTTTTCCAAAAGGAAAATGGACAATGGAACTGCAGTTGCCACAGTACTTTCAATTTAAGTTCTCCCAGAACATTTTCTTCTCAGAAAGACAAATAATGAAAATGGTAAATGGTGCAGTTAAATAAACTATTATATTCAAGAAATTGAACAGTAGGAACATAGTATATTTCACAAATGCATTGGAAGGTATCTCAACTGTTAGGTTATTACAGCCAATAATTTATCTTTTAAAAGTGGCCCTTTTCAATGAATTGTCATTTTTATTAAAGCTAAATAAATTCATAAGGCACAAAACCTAAACACTACATAACTTTTTTTCATTAAGAAAGTGTTCAGTTTAGATATAGATACCAATTCTTTATTATTTTTTCTATTATGCAGCAACTAGCATATAATTTGTGAGGAAACTGGAACATCAAAAATTGTGTCATTTTGGCATCATGTTCTTTGATCTGTAGTGGACTTTCTAAGACCAATTTCTTATTTTTTAATACTTTCTTTTCAATCCAGTAATTCTCCAAAACTATGAATAAGAGTCTTATATATGATATTTAAAGAATTGCATATTTTTCAAATGGTGCTGCTTGCATAATTATAGATGTTGAAATATAAAACTGTAAATCTTTTTCAAAATGGAACAATTTGGTAAATAAAAATGGTGGCTATAGGAAGGCACCCAAAATCAGAGGGCAATGGTCCAGAAATTATTCTATATCAGTGGTGGTGAACCCATGGCATGGGTGACATAGATGGCATGGGTGCCACAGATGGCATTCGGAGCCATATCTGCTGGCACACATGTCATTGCCCTAGCTCAGCTCCAATGTGCATGTGTGTGCCAGCCAGCTGATTTTTGGCCCACACAGAGGCTCTGGGAGGGTGATTTTGGCTTCCAAAGGATTTCCAGTGGGTAGCAAGGGTGTTTTTACCTTCCCCCAGCTCTAGGGCCTTTGGAGCCTGGGGAGGGTGAAACAAACCGTTTTGTGCATCCAGAGGGACTTCAGGCAGCAGGGGGGAAGCTGTTTTCACCCACCCTGGGCAATTATGGGGGTGGGCACTCACGCATGTGCAATAGCAACTGTCCATGCTCTTTTGGCACCCAAGGAAAAAAGGTTCGCCATTACTGTTCTATGTTTTCAAAAACTACTGAGTTAGTGGTAGAGCTATTTGTCATTATAATTCCAAAATGATTTGTTTTGAATATTGCCTTATGTGTATTAAATTTAATTATAACCCTTATTTACTTTGCCCTTCTGCTTTTTTTCTTTATGCATGTGATCATATGATGACTCTAATAGAAGTCACAGTTACATTATACAATTTTAAAATCAGATTTTAAGATTTCACGCTGCTTCTTTCAGAGTCAAGATGCAGTTATGCAGTTCTGTACACGCAAGGGGGAAAAACTCCTCCAAATACTGAATAATAGTTTCCTGCCAATTTTATCATAGGTAATATTGCCTAGATGTTGTGAGTTTATTAATGTTCTCTTATTAAATAACAAAAATGTAAGTTTCATACCATGATCCAACATACTTGAAAGCAAAACTCAGAAAACATAATTTTAAAAGTACAACTCTACAGTGCTATTCATTTTTTCTACAAACCTAGGCCCATGATGGTGAACCTATAGCACACATGCCACAGAACCATCTAAGTATGCCACCCCAAGTCTTCGGAGAAGGGTGGCATACAAATCTTAATAATAATAATAATAATAATCATCATCATCATCTTGTGCACACAATTACAATAATTGGTTTACCCCAAAGATAGCTAACTAATAACAATGCGATATTTGATTAATATACAGACATATCATGTCAAGTGTATAGGTGAGCATTTGATTATATTGTGCTAGTTTAACCTTTACTCTTAAACAAAACAATAGAAAAAATTGAGTAAGTAACTTTTACCTTAAATAGAACAGAGTGTTTAATCAAGATAGTCAAGATCAGTATTCCATATGAATGAGTCAGTTGAGGTGACTGGGGCCCGTACTTGTCCACCTGTCTGGGAAGAGTTTGATCTGGTGACACCTGATGAAGTGGACAAGGCCATTGGAGCTGTGAGTTTCGCCACCTGTTTACTGGATCCGTGTCCCTCCTGGCTGGTCTTGGCCAGCAGGGAGGTGACACAGAGCTGGGTCCAGGAGATTGTCAATGCTTCTTTGGGGAGGGGGTCCTTTCCGGCTTTGTACAAGGAGGCACTTGTGTGCCCCCTCCTCAAGAAGCCCTCCCTGGACTATCATCCAGTCTCCAACCACCCCTTTATGGGGAAGGTTGTTGAGAAGGTGGTGGCGCTCCAGCTCCAGCGGTCCTTGGAAGAAGCCGATTATCTAGGTCCTCAACAGTCGTGTTTCAGGCCTGGTTACAGCACGGAAACTGCTTTGGTTGTGTTGATGGATGATCTCTGGCGGGCCCAGGACAGGGGTTTATCCTCTGTCCTGGTGCTTCTTGACCTCTCAGCAGCTTTTGATACCATCGACTATGGTATCATTCTGCGCCGGCTGGAGGGGTAGGGAGTGGGAGGCACTGTTCTTCAGTGGTTCTCCTCCTACCTCTCCGGTCGGTCATAGTCGGTGTTAGTGGGGGGTCAGAGGTCGACCTCTAGGTCTCTCCCTTGTGGGGTGCCGCAGGGGGTCAATCCTCTCCCCCCTGCTATTTAATATCTACATGAAACCGCTGGGTGAGATCATCCAAGGGCATGGGGTGAGGTATCATCAGTATGCTGATGATACCCAGCTGTACATCTCCATCCCATATCCAGTCAATGAATCAGTGGAAGTGATGTGCCAGTGTCTGGAGGCTGTTGGGGTTTGGATGGGTGTCAACAGACTCTAACTCAACTCTGATAAGACGGAGTGGCTGTGGGTTTTGCCTCCCAAGGACAATTCTATCCATCCGTCCATCACCCTGGGCGGGGATTATTGACCCCCTCAGAGAGGGTCCGCAACTTGGGTGTCCTCCTCGATCCACAGCTCACATTAGAGAAACATCTTTCAGCTGTGGCGAGGGGGGCGTTTGCCCAGGTTCGCCTGGTGCACCAGTTGCGGCCCTATTTGGACCGGGAGTCACTGCTCACAGTCACACATGCCCTCATCACCTTGAGGTTCGACTACTGTAATGCTCTCTACATGGGGCTACCTTTGAAGAGTGTTCGGAAACTTCAGATCGTGCAGAATGCAGCTGCGAGAGCAATCATGGCCTTCCCTAGGTATGCCCATGATACTCCAACACTCCGCAGTCTGCATTGGTTGCCGATCAGTTTCCGGTCACAATTTAAAGTGTTGGTTATGACCTATAAAGCCCTTCATGGCAGCGGACCAGGATATCTGCAAGACCGCCTTCTGCCGCACGAATCCCAGCGTCCGGTTAGGTCCCACAAAGTTGGCCTTCTCTGGGTCCCATCGACTAAACAATGTCAGCTGGCGGGATCCAGGGGAAGAGCCTTCTCTGTGGTGGCCCCGACCCTCTGGAAGCAGCTCCCCCCAGAGATTAGGATTGCCCCCACCCTCCTTGCCTTTTGTAAACTTCTTAAAACCCACCTCTGCCTTCAGGCATGGGGGAACTGAGACATCTGCCCCTTGCCTATGTAGTTTTATGTATGATATGTTTGCGTGTATGTTTTTTATACACTGGGGCTTTTAGGCTTTTTATGTAAAATTGTTATTTTAGATTTTAAATATTAGATTTGCTACTATATATTGTTTTTATCACTGCTGTGAGCCGCCCCGAGTCTGTGGAGAGGGGCGGCATACAAATCTAATAAATAATAATAATAATAATAATAATAATAATAATAATAATAATAATAGTATCATTGACAATAATTGACAATAACTTCAGCGCACACTTGAGCGAACACTTCAGCACTGACCAATTGGTCTTCACATGCACATGCATGCTAGAAACCAGAACACCAGATGACCAGTATGCATGTACACACCAGAAACTGGAAGTATAGCTTCCTGGCCCATGGGAAGCTGCTTTTCCAGTTTCTGTTGCTCCTCTGCATTTGGGCAGGCTCCTGTTTCAGCATTCACCACCACAAAGGTTCACCAACACTGACCTAGGTTAAACAAAATGACATATCCAGGCACACTCAGGCATTTACGAAAAATTATCCCATCAAACGTACATTTGTAAAAACATTAGTAAAAGCTTAATATGTGTGTGTGTGTGTGTGTGTATGTGTGATAGAAGAGTTACAAAGAAAATAAATTAATGATTTTAAATTGAAATCAGCTGAATATTGTAACATTACTTTTATTATATTCATTATCTTACCTTGAGCTTGTCCATTGCCATAGTCACTCCACAGCATTAGAGCTACCATTAAAATCCAAAGCATCCAACCAGCTACTCTGCACAGCCACTGTTCTTCGCCCATTGCATTATGAAACTAGATAAAGAAAGGGATATACATCTATGAAATTATTATAAATCTAAAAATATTTCTGATATTATTTAGTCAAAAGACATACAGAATCAATGAAGAATAAAGGATAATGAGAAATTTCAAATATAGAAAGGTCACTTTTTTTGTTACAATCAAGACTCAAGTCTAGGTGAGAAAATGACATGAATGAAAATGGATGAAATGTTGAAATCAAAATAATGGATCATTAGAAGTAATATTTTACAGATTGGAGTAATTATATCTTTAGTAATGAATCTTGTAAGCTTATTTATTTCACTCAACTTATATGCTACTTCAAATGCCATTTACAAAATGGCTAACAATCCTTCTCTACACAGACAAAAAACATCAAAAATAGCCAACAGTAAAAAACTCCATTAAAATGTCTACGCCACAGAATGTAGACCCTAGATGAATGTTCATTAAAAAATGAAGAAACAATGAAGAAACTTTAAGATTTAGAAAGACTGTAAGAACAATATCCCTAACATGCAGTTTGTTGCAAGGAAAGATTATCTATTGAAAGAAGCAATGATTATTATGTAGAAGTTTCCACCCAGTTATATAGAAATGAGAATTTTGTGTCACTTAAAATGAAATTGAATACAGTGAAGATAGCTTACATATACAAGAGAAGATAGGATCAAGTATTAATCTGGATTGAATACAAAAATGAGGACCAGTAGAAGACTGGTTTGGTCATATAGAGAGAAGCTTCAAAATCCTTGGGACCATAGTCTGAAGAGCCACCAGTTAGGCTAAAATTTCTAATAACAAACAATATTCAAGATCAGGAAATAAATATATCCCATGTTCCACTATGCAACATTCATCTAATTTTTATCAGGAGTTTCTAAATTCAATTGAAATACAGTATATAATAAATTTTACATATCACAGATTGCAATGTTTTAATATATATTCTTTCTAACATTGACATTGAATTAAGGCTGATAAGGGTTTTTTTTAAGATGTGACAGCATAAAAAGCATAAATTCATTAATTTCTGTTAGAAATTTTTATTAGTATGAATATAAACAGACAGATGGTGTTCAATTATTTATTTACCTACGCTGAGATTTTAATGACTGCAAGTATGGATAATTTTCCATTTTTTCTTACCCACTGAAAGCTGATATTTTATAATTGCCAAATTGCTATCTCTACATCATTGCCAGTTTTCTATAAATATCAAAACCACAAACTCATTAAAATTAATTATTAAACTATATCATATACACTGTTTCGTTTTTGTTAAAACATATTTTTCATTTGGGAATCTAAATGAGCTGACATAGCTTTTTAAAACTTCATTTGCTTCTGATGTAGCAAAATAAAATATATCTATATAAGTATTCACATTTTAATTTTTACCCGATTTTATATTTTTATATTTAATTTTTAACACTGTTAAAAATAAATCTGCCTTTAGCATTCTAAAAATGTCAGCCATTTTGCAATATTGCAAAGAAAAGAAAAAGTTTCATTCACACTAGTAAATAATATCATAATTTAATAAAATACACCAATATATATATACCAATATACCATGAGTCCATGTATAGCATTGGGTTGATTTGCTTTCTTCTATTACAATTGCATTAGAGGTGATTAGTGGACACCAAACATGATGTCCACATATCTTCCATTGAACATATTTTCCATTGAATGATTGATTCATACAGCTATGGGAGTGGTGAGGGTATTGGAAGAAGAACTACTGGAGTGCTCATCCACTAGACAATCTGGATAAACATAATATTTGAACAGATTCATGTTTGAATCCAGAAAAATCAAAACGCAAACCTGGATTTCCACAAGACATCTTTCCCATACTGAATCTTCATACTGTGATCTTCTTATCCATCCTTTGACAGTCTTTTTATAATAAAATCTCTCTCACCTCTCTCTCTCCTTCTCTGTCTCTCTCCCACATCTCTTTGTGTCTTTCTCTGACATCTCTCTCTCTCATATATATTTCTCTCTCTTCTCCTCTCCCTTTCTTTCTTTGTCTGTCTGTCTATCTGTCTGTCCCTCTCTCTCTCATTCTGCTCATTCTAATTCCCCGGCACTCTCTGGTTCTCACGGGCAATCCTTCAGTCTTTGTTGGTGCTGGATGCTTTGCTCCTGCTCTGGAATTTGGAGCAAATCTCCATCCCCCACTCTTCCCTTTTCAGGCCAGGCGAGAAGTGACTAGGAGAGGAGGGTGAGGGCCTGACCAGCCATGGTGGATTCAATCAATAGGAAGCCACAGCAGGGGGAAGAACAAGCTGAAGGTTGCCGACACCCATTGCTTCGGCCGGCCGGCCTGCCTGCACCCCCCTGCACCATTACCACATTCTGGCCAGTGAGATCTGCACTACAAAGTTACAAGTTTCACATAGCTCCCTCTACAGGAGAGATTTCCAACACCACAAGCTGCCTGGCCATTCCCATATTCCAGAGCTCTAGTCACAGGACTGGCCACTAGTCAACCCAGAACAGCTCTACCACCCAGGTGTGCTCAGCTGACCACCAAAATTTTCTCATGGACAACCGGTGGTCTGTGGACCACCAGTTGGTGACCTGTGCTCTAGCCAACATGTCAGTCCCTCCATTGCATTTCTTGAAAAGCCAAGGATATAATTTTACACTGAATGGAATAAGGGACATCCAGGACTAATTATATCAAGATTGCTCTGAATTATTCCACAAATCAATGCAGACTTTGACAAAATTGCCTATTAGAGTGACTGGAAATAATCAAGAAGAGTTAAAAAATTATTCAGATAAATTTGTCCCTTGAAAATATTAGTATCCAATCCTACAGAGGCTTAAAAACCTTGTAATCTGGTAACATATCAGGTCTCCTCAAAACTCTAGACAGTAATCACTGCACTCTTTTGACCAAAATCTAGTCCTTTCTTCATAGAAAGTTAATTACCACAATTCCAAGAAGAGTACTGTTGTTGCCTATGTCCATCTTCTTCTTCATTATTCATTTAGAGTGATCCAAGCCCAGATACACTGCTGCATGATGCAATTGTATATATTTCTGTTCAGAGGTAAATCTTATTCAAATTAAGATTTGCCCCTTTATAAAAATATCTGCAAAGTTTCAGCTTTTACAATGTCCCTGGAGTCACAATCACAACCTGACTTGATTATGTCATAGTGAGCGGAGTGACATGATAGCAAGCAGTGGCAAAGTCAGCAGCAAAGCAGCAGTCACATTTCTCATACGTTTCTCCCACTGTTTTCTCTTGTACAGACAGATTACAGTGTATGAGATCCCATGGATCTTGTACTCAGTAACATCCCCCTGCTTGCCTGTACTCTACCATCTGGTTTTTATCAAACTTAGAAGAACTAATAAGAGCTATATTGATTGTAAGCTTCCAGGCTTAGTTCAAGGTGCTGGCTGTTATCACTAAAGCTATATAAAATTACTTGCTTTGGGACTCTCTCCTTCTGATGGAATCTGCCTACCCTACATAATCTGATCAGTAAAGGATACCATCAATACTTATCCTACAGTGGAAGTGCTATTTTATGTGGCAATCCCCTAACTATGGAATAGGTTACTCTTTAGGTTAAATCAGTTCCCACACTTTTATTCTTTTGGAATCAGATGAAGACATTCTTTTTTCTACAAAACCTTGGGGAGTAAGTTTGGAAGACAATAATATTTTGTTTATGATTTTAAGAGATTTGTAGCATTTTAGCTTTAATATATTATTTGAGTGCCTTCTAAAAATGCCATAGTAGATTGTATACAAATAGTTGTAATCAATATAATCACAGAATAAAATCAACAGATATAATATGAGAAAAGCCTCCCAGCTCTTTTTCTTTCCCTCAGCAACATGTCAAATTATCCTCCAACAATCATCATCATCAGTTCCTTTTGCATGAAGTGCATAGAGCAGCAAGCTTCTTCCATGAATCCTATCCATGATAGTGTCTTTGGCATCTTTCCATTTAAGGTCCACTGTCCTCAAACAAAGGCAGTTACATATATGACCACAGATTCATCTAGAAATACCACTCAGCAGCAATACACAGCTCATATAAATTGCAACGCTTGCTAATAAAAAATAGTAATGCAATAAAGAAAAAAGAATATGCAGATTTCCAGCTTCAGTTTTCCAGTTTTCCATGGATTTTTCATCCATTATCCAACCTAATTTTAGGTAATCCAACTGCTCCAATCAAGAAAACAAAGGTTAATAGAGCCGGGGTGGCGCAGGAAGTAGAGTTCTGTACTGCAGGCCACTGAAGCTGACTGTAGATCTGTAGGTCAGTGGTTCAAATCTCATCACCGGCTCAAGGTTGACTCATCCTTCCATCCTTCCAAGGTAGGTAAAATGAAGATCTGGATTGTGGGGGCAATATGCTGGCTCTGTTAAAAAGTGCTATTGAAAACATATTGTAAACCGCCCTGAGTCTAAGAAGAAGGGTGGCATAAAAATTGACTGACTGACTGACTGACTGACTGACTGACTGACTGACTGACTGACTGACTGACTGAATGAATGAATGAATGAATGAATGAATGAATATTTAATTACAGACCAAGTCTTATTAATAATCTAACCTCCATAGAGTTTGGATATGGATGTGAGGAAAACAGGAGTCATTCCCAAAAGTTGGACCCATTGTGTTGTCATTAAAATCCATTGTCCTGAAATCAATTGGTCTTATTTATTGCTTTCTGTCCTTGGTAACTTTCTGTGTTTGGTAATTTACACTATATGATAAGAATTAAATGGTCAACAGTGATATAGGTTGGATTAATAGTAATGAACAATAACATACATAAAAGATGTGAGTCTACCAAAGAAACTATACCTAAAAGACATAAATGCTTGAACTGTGATATTTTCTTATATAACAGGAAGGTTGTGTTGAGAACATAGTGTAAACAATTCTCTATGCCATGCCACCTCTTTCAGTATAAAAAAGTATACATACACAGTTGGTTCCTAATAGCTGGCTTGTGTGTACTGTATATGTGTGCATGGATGGATATGGATATAGATATGGAAAGGGAGAGAGGGAGAGAGAGGGAGGGATAGAGAGAGAGAGAGAGAGATGTGAGGAAAATGTATTTAAATTAGAAGTATGCAATAGCAGTAAATGTTATTCATTATTGGAAAGACAGACTTACTCTAGATGTAAAGACTTGTATCAGAGATAGTGTTCCCTCGATTTTCGTGGGTTCAAACATTGCGAATGGCCTATACCACGGTTTTTCAAAAAATATTAATTAAAAAATACTTCGCGTTTTTTTTCTATACCACAGTTTTTCCCGCCCGATGACATCATACGTCATTGCCAAACTAATAATTTTTGCAAATAAATAACACAAAAAAATTATTGTTAATAAATAATTATGTTTATAAATATCAGGATCACTAAGTGTCTTATTCAATGGTGAGTATCAGTAATAATGGTGAGTAAATGGTTGTTAAGGGAATGGGAAATGGTAATTTAGGGGTTTAAAGTGTTAAGGGAAGGCTTGTGATACTGTTCATATCCAAAAATGGTGTTTTTACTTCCGCATCTGTACTTCGCGGAAATTCAACCTTCGTGGGCAGTCTCGGAACGCATCCCCACGAAAATCGAGGGAACACTGTACATGCTTAGTTTCAATTTCAGTATTGCATTTTTATCATTGTGAAGGAAGAAGCGATGTACAGTGATCCCTCGAGTTTCGCATCCTCGAGCATCGCGAAAGGGCTATATCGCTAGTTTTCAACACGGAAGTAAACTCCACCATCTGCGCATGCGTGCCCTTCCACGCATGCGTAGATGGTGGAGCTTCCCCGCCGGGCAGAGGCTTCCCTGGGTCTTCCCCCTCTTGCCCCGATAAGACCCCAGCGGCGGCGCAAGCAACGGCGTGGGCTGGCGGGCGGCACGCGCGCGGAAACCCCAGCTCCACTTCCCAGCTGGGAAGTGGAGCCGGCAACAGTGTGGGCGGGCGCGCGGCGCGCGCGAGCCTGGGGACACCCCACCTCCGCCTCCCAGCTGGGAAGCGGAGCTAGGGTGTCCCCACTGCGCGCGCATTGCTGGGGAAAGCGCGCGCGCTTGGGGACACCCCACCTCTGCCTCCCAGCTGGGAAGCGGAGCTAGGGTGTCCCCACCGCGCGCGCGTTGCTGGGGAAAGCGCGCGCGCTTGGGGACACCCCACCTCCGCCTCCCAGCTGGGAAGCGGGGCTAGGGTGTCCCCACCGCGCGCGCGTTGCTGGGGAAAGCGCGCGCGCCTGGGGACACCCCACCTCCGCCTCCCAGCTGGGAAGCGGAGCTAGGGTGTCCCCACCGCGCGCGCGTTGCTGGGGAAAGCACGCGCGCTTGGGGACACCCCACCTCCGCCTCCCAGCTGGGAAGCGGAGCTAGGGTGTCCCCACCCCGCGCGCGTTGCTGGGGAAAGCGCGCGCGCCTGGGGACATCCCACCTCCGCCTCCCAGCTGGGAAGCGGAGCTGGGGTGTCCCCAAGCGCGCGCGCACCCCAGGCGCGAGCAACGGGGTGGGCGGGCGAAGGGCGGGCGGCAGTGGAAGCAAAAACACCATCTGCGCACGCGCAGATGGTGTTTTCACCTCCGCACCGCTACTTCGCTAAAAATCGATCATCGCGTGGGGTCCTGGAACGGAACCCTCGCGATAATCGAGGGTTCACTGTATATTGTTTATATTGGTTTATGTTTAATGGTTTATTTAAGAATAGCCTTATATTTTGTATGAAAAATAATGCACTTTTCTTTTATTCCTACCTTTTCTGTATACACAAGCAAAATTAAATTTAAATACAAACATATAAATTTGTTATAAGAATGCTTGCTAGAAATTTCCCGAAAAGATTAAAATCACATATATATTTTTTGGCTTGAGACTCAAGATGTAGGATGCATCTATTTCAGGTAGAATTGACCTATCTACTTTGTTTCAGTTGAAGAAAATCTATTATGTGAAATCAGAGTATGGAAAACAGAATACATTGTTTTTAATAATATACTTCTACATTACAGAATACATTATATCAAAAGAGCCAGATGGAATCTCCCTTATATTTTCTTAGAGAGCATTTGAACAAAGCTTATAGTTGCTGAAGAATGAAGTTGCTTATTCATATGTTTGTTTTTTGTAAACCTATAAAAATCAATAAAAATTATATTTTTTAAAAAAAGTTGCTTATTCAACACTGGGGTTTTGAAGTGGGAGTTATTTTATAGCTTTAAAGATTTCATACTGAACCTTTGTAAAGTGACTGGAGTTTTTGTGAATTGACAGTATACAACGAATGCCATAGAATAACATAATGAAAACACAGCATGTTTCATGACTGATAAGAAGGGCTCACTAAAGCAATTTTGATTGGATATTGATGAAATGAGTGAACTTTTCACACTATATTAAAGGAATTTACAGACCTTTAACTCACCCACAGTTCTTCATATATGTATGTGGTTTATTAAGGATTCGTTATTTTTTACATACATGTCATAATTCCCTTTGTACCAAGTAAACATAGTGAATATTTATTATTTACTTATTTGATTTCAATTGAGTTTTGCCTCTTGGAACTGCCTAGTAAACTAGTTCCAGCAGTTTTCTTGCAAGAACTTTCAGAAATAGTTTCCCATTGCCTTATTTCCAAAACTGAGAGTGATTAACAGCCCGAGGTTGACTTTGTGCCTAAGAAGTAGAACTCGGGGTCACCTGATTTCTAGTACCTTAACTATTTGTCCTCCTTTATATAATTGCTCATTTTGTAATTTATCTTTCCTTTTCAGTATGGTTAAGGCTTTTGTATTTCTTTTGTTCATTCTACTTCTCAGCAATAAAATCCCATGTGGACTCTACAAAAATGAAATATTTAATCTGATGGTACTTAAATTGAATGAATAAATATCTAGATAAAGGTTTACATTTCGAAGTGAAAACCAAAATGTCATTAATTGATTGCAATTTGGTAGATTATTCTTTAATTAGCATTTCTGATTCATAAGAATTATAACCAACCTAGGTGATTAAGAAAATCTTCATAAACAACATTATATATAAGGAAAGGATACTTCATTCATGCAATTGTATAAATATAGCTATTTTAAAATCAGTATAGATTAACTGTAGCAGTAATAGAGTGAAGGCCAAAATCAACTCTTCCATTACTGGAGTCTAAACATTTGCCAAAAAACCATAATAAGTCTTGATTTTTCAAAGTCTAAATTTAGGTCCTTTCTTACTAATGGAAATCAACTGAATTAAACCCTAAACCAATTGATCACAGATAACATCCCTTAATGCTGTGCACTGTTTACTGGAAACTCAAAAGATCTAATCCCAAGCAAATAGGCTGAAGCCTCAGAATTATAGGAGTGATAACAAAAGACTATCTGTTATGAGTACAATAAAGCTTTTAAGAATTATGTTCATGGAAAAAAGATGTATACCTTCCACTGAATATAAAGTTGGCACATATTTAACAAACAAAACCTATTATGATTGGTATTTCTTCTCCCCCATCTTCTATTAGTAGTAAATCTGTGCAATAGCATTGCTTGGCGTTATCCATAATGATGTAAAACACAGCCCAACAGAGAGTTAAGCCTATTTATTTCAGTGAGGCAAAACATACAGGACACTAGTCCAATATATAAAGTAAAACTATTAACAATACTTATTACAAAAGCTTGTTCCAAAAACTTTTATATCATTCATTCTCAAGAAATCTGTTTTTAACTGAGCAATACAGTTCATTTTTGCAGCAAACAAGGTTTTTAAAACAGGTATTGAATGTTTTCATTTTGTCACATATTTTTACAGTATTTTGAATTCTTAAATCAGCTGTGAAAAGAATCTAAGCCCATTTCTTTTCTCCACTACTCACTCCTTCAAATGTGTTAGGCTACAATATTCAGCATAACCATTTTGTAAGCTTTTAGAAGTGAAACAAATCTTGTAGAAACAAAACCTTTCTTTTTGCTTTCTGCATTGAATTACACTTTCATATGTCCACTCTTATTTTGGGGAAAGAGTGTCATGTTTTGAAAGTTTTAGAAAGCTAGGAAACACATGTAAAAGCAGAAAATGTATCTCATTGCACCACCAATTGGCAATTTACTTTCCAGTGACTTCTTCCCCCATTAATAATTTTTATTTTATTTATTTGTAAAAATGTGTACAAGATAATAGGTATGGTAAAGGTACCAGTAATAGGTATGAAAATAGGTATGGTAAACAAACCAAAGCGGCTATAGATAAATTTGGACAATAGGACAGTAGGACAGGACAGTAAGAAGGATGGTGTGTTTATGCATGCTTCCATCTCTGTGTTTTTAAACACAGCCATGCTTTCTCCTGCCACAACAACCCTGTGGGGTTTTATTATCAATGCCTGCAGAAAGAAATGAATTCAAAAACAGATAAGGCAGGAAAGTGAGGATCCACAACCGTCTTCCCCACTCTACCCACAGGAAAAAATTATTTGCCTTCACCAAGAAAGGAAACGCAAAGGATTAACAAACAAACAAACAAACAAACAAAAGACTTATCCTTCCTCTTCCTAGTTGGTAGTTATTTTAAATGCCGTTTTACTATACAGTATTTCCTTTAAACCATCCCTGCATTAAAATACTTTCTCGCAGCCCCACGCTGCAAAGGGGAGCCAAATGCCAGTCAGCCCTACCTCGTTCCGACAAACTGACTTTGCACTCCAATCTTACTTCCCAACTCTTGAGTTTACCTCAGCTTGTTTTTCGCTTGCCAGTTCCCTTCCCGATCAGAATTGGCCACGGCTGCTGAGAAAAGTGCAGTCCTGCAGCCGGCGAAAAAAACAGCAGCAGCCGTCGCTGGTTGTCTAATTCAGCTTCCACCTGAGGGGAGGAGCTGCCGCGAAGCCGCCTTCGCCGTCGCAACCGCACCAAGCCCAGCCTGACGACTCACGCAGCCTATCGGACCCACCAGAATGGTTTGAATGGAGGATGCTTCCTTCCTCTCCACCATCTCCGACCAAGACGGAATTTGGAAAGAGTCCCTTAAAGACTTTTCCCCAAAAGTCCGAAGAGAATTTACCGGCGCAAGAGCTGACTTTTCAAAGAAAGGGGACAGGGAAGAAGTTTGAATATTATAATTATCCAAGTATAGAGAGCCCTATGTATTCCCCCCCCCAAGAAAAAAACCCTCCTCAGAAAAGACGTGTCTGATCACGTTTATCTATAATACTAATAAAACAGTGGGAGAGTTTAGTCCAGGCTGCTATCTTGGCACTTGGAGCTTGTGCCTCTTTGAACCTTGCAGTATTTATTAATTTTATTATTTATTTATTTATTTGTTTGTTTGTTTTGTCAAGTACGTATTGGTGGTATACAAAGATATAATAATATTTATAGACATGATATTAGTAAAAGAGAAACATTAGGACAGGAGAGGGAAGGTGTCTAGTGTCTGGTGCACTTATGCACACCCCTTACTGACCTCTTAGGAATCAGGAGAGGTCAACAGTGGGAAGTCTAAGGGTAATGTTTTGGGGGTTAGGTGATGATACTACAGAGTCCATGCATGTATCAACTACTCGGTTACTAAAATCGTTACTAAAACTCCATGAAGTACGTGGAGACTTCATGAACTTTTGAAGTTATATTTGTGGGGGGGAGAGAATCCAGGTACCCCCCTCCTGGGTTTATTTCCTGATAGCCTCCTTCCTGGTCTTTTGGAGTAAAGCTTTTCTCAAAATGTTGCTTTCAGGTATGTTGGATATTGATCAATATATATTCAATAACCATCTTAAATTATGGGAAATGTCCAAAATATCTGGAGGGTAAGTTAGACTAAGTATGTTATGTTAAAATGCACTATTCTATTGTTTCAGCATCTTTGCAATGGACTTTTCTACCCCTTCACCTAATTTTCATGAAACCTTTTGGGCAGCAGAATCTGAATTCTTCTCAACTTCCTTGGTAGCCAATAAGATGCCAATCAGCTCCTGTTATTTCAGTTCACAGAACTACAACATTACTCACCATAGAGCAGAACAATAGAGTGCTAACAGGTGTGTGTATGGGGGGGGGGGGGGATTTAGCAATTTTTACAAATTATATTATTTGTGAGCAGTGTGGTCTACATTTCAATCGCAGTAATTGCATGGAACTGATTATAGTTTCCGCAAACCTAAGTGGAAATTTTTTTGTGTGTTCTTAGATGTTGTCTTTTCTTTTTTTAAATCTTATTCCAGTGCTTTGGAATAAGCAAAAAAAAAAAAAAACCAACCCAGTAACTTTCATGAGCTTTGAAAAATTCATATGCAGCTGCTTTTGGGAAAGAATCAGAGCTAAAAACTGAACTGATTCAACCAATGTCTTGAAGATTCTCTTGATAAATGATTTGTCCATTAAAGACATAATTTTAAGAAATGTTTCATCAGATAATTGGTTCAGAAAAAGGTGGAATTTGCTATGTCTAGGAACAACTGGAACCAGGTGATCTTGCAACACCTTCTGAAAGGGTTGAGCAGGTGGGCTGCAGTGTTTACGGATCAGATTTTATTGAATTGACAATGTTTGTTCAGATCTGAAGCATGACACCTTTTCAACTAATGAAGCCATTGTATCTTGTAGATATAACACAACGAAAGAATACACAGTGACAAATTCTAATAATCTACAGGAAGAAAGCTCTGCAAAATGCATTAAAGCAAAGTCCTTTATTAGGAAACTTTAATGGAATGTTTCATTCAACTTCATTCCATATTAAGCGACTTAAGATCCTAATTAGGACTAACTAAGAAGTGATAAAAAGAAATTAGAAGTTATTTCAACAGAAGTATATCTGTGGTAGTTTATTGTTAAAATGTGTTGCTTTCTTCAGCAACTGAAATATACCTCTACTTAGAATAATGTACAATATTTTAATGTATCTGTTTATGTCAGTTTTACATACTGTTTATTTAATAGAAAATTGCCATTTCAAATATGTATTATCTAGGCCCTCAGCTTTCAGGATTCAGGCTCGGCTGTAGCATGGAAACTGCTTTGGTTGCATTGATGGATGATCTCTGACTGGCCCGGGATATGGTTTATCTTCTATCCTGGTGCTTCTTGACCTCTCAGCAGCTTTCGATACCATCGACCATGGTATCCTTCTGCGCCGGCTGGAGGGGTTGAAAGTGGGAGGCACCGTTTTATGGTGGTTCTCCTCCTACCTCTCCGGTCAGTCACAGTCAGTGTTAGTGGGGTTCAGAGATCGACCTCTAGGTTTCTCCCTTGTGAAGTTCCTCAGGGGTCGGTCCTCTCCCCCCTGCTATTTAATATCTACATGAAATCGTTGGGTGAAATCATCCAAGGACATGGGGTGAGGTGTCATCTTTATGCTGATGACACCCAGTTGTACATCTCCACCCTGTGTCCACTCGGCGAAGCAGTGGAAGTGATATGCCAGTGCCTGGAGCCTATTAGGGTCTGGATGGATGCCAACAGGCTCAAACTCAGCCCCAGACGCTGTGGATTTTGCCTCCCAAGGACAATCCCTTCTGTCCATCCATTACCCGGGGGGGGGATTATTGACCCTTCAGAAAGGGTTGCAACTTGGGTGTCCTCCTCGATCCACAGCTGACTTTAGAACACCACCTTTCGGCTGTGGCGAGGGGGGCATTTGCCCAAGTTCACCTGGTGCACCAGTTGCGGTCGTATTTGGATGGGGAGTCTCTGCTCATGGTCACTCATGCCCTTATCACCTCGAGGTTCAACTACTGTAATGCTCTCTGCATGGGGCTACCTCTGAAGAGTGTTCAGAAACTACAAATTGTGCAAAATGCAGCCATGCGAGCAGTCATGGGTCTTCCCAAATACACCCATATTTCTCCAACACTCCGCAGCCTGCATTGGCTGCCAATTGGTTTTCAGATACAATTCAAAGTGTTGGTGATGACCTATAAAGCCCTACATGGCATCGGACCAGATTACTTATGGGACCGCTTTCTGCCGCATAAATCCCAGAGACCAATCAGGTCCCACAGAGTTGGCCTTCTCCAGGTCCTGTCAGCCAGACAATGTTGTTTGGCAGGGCCTAGGGGAAGAGCCTTCTCTGTGGTGACCCCGACCCTCTGGAATCAGCTCCTTTCAGAGATTTGTACTGCCCCCACCCTCCTCGCCTTCCGCAAAAGTCTTAAGACCAATCTATGTCACCAGGCGTGGGGCAACTACTATATGCCACCCCCTCTGTTCTGACTATTAATGTTATGTGTGGGTGTGATTAAATATTGTGAGTCGCCCCGAGTCTCCAGAGAGAGGCGGCATACAAGTCTAAATAATAATAATAATAATAATAATAATAATAATAATAATAATAATAATAATGTGAACTTCAAAAACTATGACAAATCTTTGGTGATATATTTCAATGTATATTCAATATATTCAAATAACATGAACAGTGTGAGTAGTTTTTGTTTTTAATCAAATAGGAAAAACTGAAAACATTTCAGTACCATGGACAACAATAATTCAACTGGGAAGGAAAGGAAAGGTAAATCATCAGAGCAGTGATGAAAAAGTATTTCAGTTCTTGAAATATAAGCATATGTGAATGCATTAAAACAGAAGAATTGTTTGTTGTTAATAGAACCTATAAAACTGTGCATCTGGACTTCAGATGTTAAAATTTATTTTCCACATACAAGCATGTGTATGTGTCTATTGAATACAAGCATGTGTATGAGTCTATTGAATGTATTTGACTTGCAATAGACTCCCGTTCACACAAAACATTCATTTTATTTTATTTTTATTGTCCCTTGTACACACCATCAACACAGCATTCAGGGTTTTCTTCCCTTTATACCATTTTATCTTCACAACAAACCTATACAGTAATAAAATTTGATAAAGAGAAAATTATCAAGTGAACATCATGATTACTCAAGATCTCTGTATCTTGATCTCTCTGGTTCTTCAATAGCATTCCAGATATTAATTCATTACATAGTATCTTAATATGAATCATAATAATTTTATATATAGATTTATTTATCCGCTCCAGGTCCTTGGAGAGGGACGGCATACAAGTCTAATCAATTGAATCAATTAAATAAAATTATTTATATAGCAAACAAATCTATGGGATTCTTTCCCCAATATTTGAAAGCAAATATTAAAATATGTATTTTAAGCTTATTGATTGATTGATTGGTTGGTTGGTTGATTGATTGGATTATTAAACTTGCCCAACTCCAAAACAAATTGGCTTACATTATATTAAACATATTTTTGTTTCTTTTTTCTTATATTTTATACATAATTTTATATATAAATGTAAAACAGTTGAAATGTTTGCACCACTACTATACATGTAGTCAGGATACATGCCTATTACTCTCTCCTACAAGAAACAGCTAGAGAACGTGGTGGCAAAAATCAATACTAGGCACAACATACTCCAGAAATTACGTGGAACTAAATGGGGGGTATGAACTGCCACCCTCAGGTCATCAACCCTAGGGTCTGTCTAGTCTGCAGTAGAATACTGTGCCCAAGCCTATATGGCTTAGCAGACTGAGGACTATATATGAGTGTATTAAAACCAACTTACTGGCTTCCTGTTCTGAGCAATATAGGACCACTAACTTTAAAAAGGAAAGATGCACTCGTGAGAGAATACTGTATATTTAAAAAATCAACAATTCATTCTTACCAGTATGCCAACCTTCCTCATTTATAAGCAGGAAGACTGAAATCCAGGAAGCCTCCACTAGCTCTTGCACATCTCTCCATCAACTTTAACATCAATTCCCAATGGAAAGTCAAATGGGTCACTGAACATACAGTTTAAGTTTATGTTTTATTGAATTTATATGCCATCTCTTTCTGAGGACTCAGGGCAGCTTACAACATATAAAAAAGACAATATAGATCGAAATCCAATTAATTAAAATTAAAAGTTACATCTAAAAAACTAAAGAACCGATTAAAATACACACATATCCATTCAATCAACAAACCCATTATATATTCATCAGCCCGGGGCAGAATCTAATGACCCAAAGCTTGGCTGCATAGGTGAGTCTTTAGACTCTTATGAAAGGCTGCCCCCCCAGCTCTTCCCCTAGGTCCCATTAAGTGACATTGCCTAGTTGACAGGACCTGTAGAAGGCCGACTCTGTGGGACCTAACTGGTCACTGGGATTCATGCGGTAGGAGGTGGTCCCATAAGTAATCTGGTCCCATGCCATTTAAAATAGTTTTGTATTTCTACAATCTTGTTATGAAATGGAACTAATACCAATATTACATTACTATTTCCTACTGATTAAGCCACAAAGAATTCCAGGCAACTTAATTTAGAAGAGGCGTAGAAAAGCATAGATGTAATCATCCTCCAGCAAACATGAGCCATATGTCAGAAATAATAATCTAATATTTTTTTAAAAGCCAAGATAAGGCCTTCAATGTGAAGACTTTTTAAACATAACACATTCTTATATAAAGTTACATTTTAAAAGTATAGTTTATTTTCTTTTATGATTGAGCACTAAGAGATACAGTGCACTTTATTCAATATTTAAGTTTCATGTTTGGACCCTGTACCATATATGCTGTATTCATTTATCACATGAAGGCATGGGTAATTATGACAAACACAGCTGTTCTCTGATGGCCAAAGTATTTTACAATGCTGTGAGAATACTATCTTTTCTAGAGATTGTCTCATATGATTGAATGGGTGGTTAAGCTTTCTTGTTTCAATTTATGTGAGTTTTTGGTTGATCTTCTAGGTTGGATTTATGTTTATTACTTTTGTGACATCTACACTGCTTAGATTATAGCCTAGAGGGGGGGGAGTCTTAATCTATGTTAATGTTATTTTTATTTAGGTAATATGCGTTCATTGGATAATTGTCAAGAAATATAGAAAATCAGTACAAAATATTCCCAGTAATTATAAAACAGATTTTCTTTTAAGCTTTCATCAGCTTCTTGCAATTCACAGTTAAGACTGATTTTCTTTTTACCCTAAGATGGGCACCTCTCTTTTGCAATTAGTTAATGGATGCTTTCTTTCTCTTTCCTGATCCTACTTTTTTCTCCTTGACCTTTCTTAATGCTTCAATTAGATTAGACATGGCCATATGATTCTCAGTTAACTAAGTTTGCAGTATGGTTTAAAATATTTGAATAAAAAACATGCATGCATTTATTTTATTGTTAATGTTGAAGGAATTTTAATTGTCTAATGTAATTATATAATCTTATCTGGAACACATTAAAAAAGAATGGATCCAAAACCACTGTTTCATTTTTCTCCAAAAGTCATTGCATATGAACAATTAAATGGAAGCCTCATCAATTTCACCAATTTCTAGTATAACATATTGTTATAGTACACTAGTTAAAAGAATAACCTCATGAAATTGATATACTTGGTTCAAAGTTTATACTGTAATAAAAGCTAGACTTGCTTTTATTATTTCTGTTTATTTGAGCCAATACCATAGGCCTTTTACAGTATCAATAGACCAATAACATAAAATAGAATGTATCAAAATCTTGGTAGTAAGTAATCTATCTTCAGATTTTGGCTAAATTCATACATCATATTAAGTCATAATATTTTGATAGGAGATTAATCTAATAAATATCTTAAGTCAACAATTGTGCTTTGAAAACCATGATTTATGATTCAATTTGTGAGAATAGGCTACTATGAATTATTCAGCAAATAGGAAAAGAACAATAATGGGATCCCAGCCAAAGGTTTTATGCCACTTTATGCCAACCTTCCCCAACACAATATCCTTTAAATACCATATAAAGCTTTATAGTTCATTGAGATGATTATGCAATATTTATGCTGTGCATCGGATTGGCAAATATTTCTTTATGAAAGGAAGGAAGGAAGGAAGGAAGGAAGGAAGGAAGAAGGGAGGGAGGCAGACAAATAAAGGAGGGAGGGAAGAAGGAAGGAAGGAAAGAAAGTAAGAAAGAGAGAAAGAAAGAAAGAAAGAAAGACACAGCTAGAAGGATTTAAATTCAAGTTAAAGAGGAGGTGGAGTTGTACTATATGTAAGAAATAACTACACCTCTACAGAAATAGAGCACAACAATAATGAAAATCATCTTGAATGCATTTGGGTCTATATTTAAGGGGGTGGGGGAAATGACATTGCCATAGATCTATACTATAGGACACCCAACCAAACAGAGGAAGTAGATGAACTTTTCGCTAGTCAGCTAACTAAGGTATGTAGGAAGCACATCCAATAGTATTGGGGATTTTAATTACCCTGACATCAAGTGGGAGATCCAACAGGTTCTTAACCAACCTAGCAGACAACTTTGTTACCAAAAAAGTAGAGAAGGGAACAGCCATATTGAACTTAATTCTCACTAACAGAGATGAAATGATAGAAGATATTGAACTACAGGAACCTTGGGGGTAAGTGATACTGCAATATTGAAATTCAACATCATGTAAACACAAACAGTAGAACAATGTCAAACTAGAGTCTTGGACTTTAAGAGAGTTAATTTCAATAAGCTTAGAGAGAACTTGGGAAAAATTCCATGGATGAGAATCCTCAAGAGAAAAACAACTCAAGATACTTGGGAAATTTTGAAAAGTGAGATTATAAAAGCCCAAACTAGTTCAATACCAATGAAGAAGAAAAATAATAGGTTACAAAACAAAACCAGCATGGCTGCATAAAGAACTCTCTGACAAATTGAAAGATAAAAAGGACAAGTATAAAAAGTGGAAAGAAGGGGAAATAACTAAGGCAGAATACTGTACCAGCAAATAGCCCAATCCTATAAAGATAAAGTAAGAAAAGCTAAAGCTAAGGCTTGCAACATGAGTAAAAAGTAACAAATAAAAGCTTCTTCCAACATATTAAAAACAAGAAAAAAGTCAAGGAAAAAATTGGTCCATTGCAGGGAGAAAGTAGCAAGAAGGTGACAAGCAACAGGGAGAAAGCAGAGGTACGTAACACATTTTTGCATCTGTCTTTACACACAAATGAGCAAAAACAATCCAACCTATCAAAAACAGCATTCAAAAACATATTAGAAACACAAGTTAAAATAGGGAAGAAAATGGTGAATGAGAACTCCTTTCTATCCTCGACGAATTCAAGGTTCTGAAGGAACTGGCAGACGAGATCTCAGAACTACTGAACCATATTTATTTATTTATTTATTTATTTATTTAGTTAGTTAGTTAGTTAGTTAGTTAGTTAGTTAGTTAGTTAGTTAGTTAGTTAGTTAGTTAGTTAGTTTGACTTCTATGCCACCCAGTCCTGAAGGACTCAGGGCAGCTTACAGCAATATAAAATTACAAATACAATAAAATGAATCAAATATACAGTCTAAAACTGTAAAACCCTAATTAAAACCCATAGTTAAACTATCCAATTAGCATACATACATACCATTTATACAATTTGGCCATGATAGATGTCAATTCATGCCCCATAGGCCTGCTGGCAAAGCCAGTTCTTCATGGCCTTCGGGGGGGGAGTTGATTCCATAGAACCGGGGTGGCAACAGAGAAGGCCCTCCCCCACGGCTCTGCCAACCTGCATTGCTTAGTTGATGGGACCTGGAGGAGGCCAACTCTGTGTGCTCTGTGTGCTCTTATTGGTCTCTGGGAGGTATGCAGCAGGAGACAGTCCCATAAATAATCTTGCCCTGAGCCATGCAGGGCTTTATGGGTAATAACCAACACCTTGAATTGTGCCTTTCCACAATATATCTTTCAAAGATCCTGAAGCACCAAGGAACTGCCAGAGGACTGGAAAAGAACTGATGTAGATCCCATCTTTGTGAAAGGAAAAAAAAACAGATCCAAGAAACTGCAGGCCTCTTAGCCTGACCTCAATACTATGGAATATTTTGGAAAAGAATAATCGAGCAACGAATTAAAAAATACCTAGAAGCAAAAAAAGTAATAACCAAAAGCCAGCATGGGTTTGTCAAAAACAGATCATGCCAGACTAATCTTATAGCATTCTCTGACAAAGTGACAAAATTAGTGACCAAGGGAAAGCTGACAATGTGGTTTATTTGCACTTCAGTAAGGCTTTTGACAAAGTAGAGCATAACTTATTACTAAATAAAGTAGAAAAATGTAGGATGAACAGCAACACCACCAGACGGATATATATATAATTGTACATAATGAACCTTTTATTTACGTATTTGATTCCTGAGGAGTTCAGTGCCATTACATAACAGCAGGTCTTTGTATTTTGTGATGTTCTCTAGTTCTTTTTCTTCTGAAATGCTTTCTTCAAGTACTTCCAATATCCATTTTCTTGTCAATAATTGTTAAGACTAGAATATTAGTCATATTAGTCATGTGTTTGTCAGTTTGAATTTTCAATTAGCAGAGAATTTAATGAAGTTGCTTCTTCATATTATTTCACTTTAAATTTTTTATTACACTTTGTTACTTCTATTGTCTCCTTAAAATATTCCTCTTTTGATATTAACCTCCCCCAATCTATCATTGATCAGCAAGTGTTCTTCCATTGCACCAATGATCTTTACACAAAGTTTCTGATGTTTCTACTGACTCTTGCTCTTTCTATAAATTTGATTATCCAATCATGTGGCAGGAAATCAAACATCTTGTAATCAATGGAAACTACATTCAACTTGGTTTTCTTTCTCATGAGATTTTACAAAATCACCCCATCTATCAGAAACTGATCTATTGTTCATCTACTGTTTGGGCAGCTTCTTTCTTCATAGGTGAAAACAGCTTGTTTTCAACTGAATGGTTATTGACTATTCCAGTGTAGGCTTCAGTAAATTGCTTCTCGCCATATTGTTTATGGGAGATGTACTCTGTATCCTATGAGACCCATCCAGTGTGGTAGAACCTCATCACTTTCTTTGTACATGCAAGCCTTACATCCATGTCAAGGTAGAACCTTACTGAGGGATTATTGTTGCTATAAAAACTGAAAAATCACAGGTGCCATTTCTTTGGCTGATGTTTTTCCTCATACACATTGAATTATTCCCAAGAAGCAACTCTACTTCATCGACTTTGGAGATTTATTTTTTATGTGGCTAATAATTCTACCCTTTAGCATTATAATCTCTCTGAAGTCTACATGGGTCTAGTCTTGTTGTCCTCCAGAAAAACCCTGAAGATCTGTCTATTCAGCAGGGTTTTAAATGGTGTCATTTGTGACCTTATTTGGTATTATTGATTTATAGCAGTTTTTCCATGATGGATGATTTATATTTTTTCATTATAATTGGCTATGTTTATACTGATTGTAAACTGTTTCTTATCTTTGAATGCCATCTAGAGTTCTTTTAGTTAATGAATCAGTTAATATTTTATACAAACAAACTAGCACTACTTTTGGTGCTTTGAGTTTATATTCTAGTAATTCAGTTTTTAATTTTAAGACTTCATGCCTGATTTCTTGGATTTCTTTTCTCCCTATTTTATTATAATATCATATATACAGCAACACAAAATAACAGCTGTCAATTATTTACTATTGATTTTCATTTGCATAAAATTATTAACAAGAACTTAAGATGTTGTAATGTAGTGGTGTACTTGGGGACTTCAATCTGCCTTCCTACATATGAGTTATAAAGTTCAAAGTTACTATGATAGCCATAAGCCTATCATAGGTCATCTAGATCCTGAGATAGGGCAGTGGTCACACTACAGACATGGTGTTCCTGTCTGAATAAATATGTTACCAGGTCTGGAACCTCTCCCACCCAAAATAAGACAGAATGTTTAGACTGTTTTACCATTGATCGTTCAGTCTCTGCCTGTGCTTTGTATATATTTTAATTATAATTATCTGATCATGAGATGTGCCACTTTATAATGTGATTAATAAATTAAATAAATAAAAAGAATGAAATATTTTTAGCTGATAATATAAATGACATGAATACCAGATGATAATTGGATTGAAGAAAATCCCATAATGCATAATTAAAAAATATGTATTGTTGTCAATCCAACTGTTATGGCAGTTTGTTTGACCCATTTACCCTTTTTTTCTATCTTAAAACAAAATATTCCCTCCCAGCAAACAAGACTTATTTACATTAGTCCCAAACTACATCCTCAACTCAACTAAGCAACAAATTACACAATTATCCCCAAGATTGCTCTGTGCTGCATTATTTTGCCCAATTGAATGATACAAAGGATCAAACAACATGAGTGTTTTAGAGGTATAGATGTAGGATTGGGAGATAGTTTCTCGAAATTCTAAAATTTATAATCATTAAATTGAAATAATTGAAATTCTGAAATAAGATAATAAAATAACTTTCAAATGTCACAAATGTCCAAAAGGTGCTTTTCAAAGACAAAGGATTTTGTTTTATTTATTTGTTTGTCTGTTTATTTATTTGATTGATTAATTTGTCAAAACATGTACAAGAAAACAGGTATGTTATAAACATAAATAAAAGCAAAGTAGGTATAACTAAATTTGGACAATAGGACAGTAGGACAGGGATGGTAGGCACAATGGTTTAATATTTATTATTGATAATTTATAATTTACAATTGTTTATTAATAATTTAATTGTTTTCCTTGAAAACAATTCGCTTCTCATCCAAGAAACTTCTTCAGCAAGAAAATTCAGTTGCCTTTGAAAAGCACCTTTGGGACAATCATGACATAGAGGATTGAGAATCTCTATAGATGTTTAACCTTCAAATACACTGGATTTGTTTGTTTTTATTTAGTACTATAGAATAGTTGTACTGTAACAGAGCTTCAGGGAATTTACATAATCATCCAGATAAAAATTAAATTCATTTACACCTCACCATGTAGATGAAACATGCAAATTAAATGTGCCTTCTCGTGACAAATAGCTGTCTTTTCTCTGTTTCTTTTGCCTATAGTGCAAATTGGGTTTTTTTAATCTTTTGCTCTAATTGTTTAGACGGAAATATACAATTTACACTTCAAAGACTTGCTATAAATAATTTAGGAGTTGTGCAACTGCAAGAAAGTTAATAAGATTTCCCTAAACCCCAAAGGCTTTTTGTTTATTAAAACACAAAAGTCTTCATCTACAAATTTAAATTGGAAAACCAGCAAGCTTGCATTTGTTTAATCCTGTAGAATATAATCAATTTGATCAGAACACCTTTTACAGCCAATTTGTACAGTTCAAAGTGTTTGTTACTGTAAAATGTCAGTATGTAAAGGGACAGATCACTAATATGCAGCTTGGATTGGCAGCTGATTACGTCTACAACCACCTTGTTACCTAGTACCTACTCTCCTGCTGCCTTACTGCGCAATAATGGTTATCAGCTATTTTCTTCTTGCCTTGGATCTTATCT
This sequence comes from Erythrolamprus reginae, assembly GCF_031021105.1. Taxonomy (NCBI): domain Eukaryota; kingdom Metazoa; phylum Chordata; class Lepidosauria; order Squamata; family Dipsadidae; genus Erythrolamprus; species Erythrolamprus reginae. Next base: position 52,288,820 of record NC_091953.1, read on the forward strand.
GGTACTTTCTAGCTATCTTGTTCCATTAAAGAAACTAACACGCATAATATTTAAGCTCTGATCTATTGAAAATATCTAAGGAACATAAACATTGTCTGTCTTTCAATGATCAAACTCTGACGTGATTTGTTTTATAATGCATTTATTTTCTTTGTCTTCTCTATCAGCAAACTTCAAAGTATCCATACTCTTTCTTTTGTTTCTCATTGCATCACTTGTGTAGATTTGTTTACACACAGAAAGACCCCCAACACACACACAACAAAAATATGTTTCAATTCATATCCTATCATTATTTATTTGTACCCAATTATATAACAGGAAAAGTCCTAGACATTTTCCAAACTCACCCCCAAAATCATGGCAGATCGTTTTGGCAAATAAAAGGAAATATGAGGTTAATTCAAAATGGCCATCAGCAGTCCTCATTGTTAATTTGTGTATGCTTGGGGAGATGTTTGATTCCACAATTAGAAGACCAACAAAGGAATAAATTTTGATTAAGAGCACTCTAAGCGCCAATGATTAGTTGAAAAAAGATAGTACAAATAGCATTCTCCCTGGCATGAATTCCACCAGATAATTTATATATTTGACAACTCTCAATGGCAAGGTGCTGCTTTTTAGCAGTTAAACATATGGGAAACTGCTTGGACAGCACTTGTGGTTAATTTATTATGTTAACAGTCTTTCATAATTTATGGATACAATGCAATTCTTGAGGTTTATAATATTATTTCACAATGATGGTTGTAATTGACTAAATCTATTTGAAAAGCCTAAGGAAAATACTATTAAAATATGCATGATCAAACCATTCCTTCATGGTTTACCATTCCAAGCTTTCTATTTGATTATTCCAGTCATATTTTATCCACCAGAAATGTGAGCAGTTTTCATAAAAAAATTTAATGAGTATATGAATCTTGTTGCTATGTTCATAAAAGAATCTTATGCATTCAAAATGCTCAGATTTGTTAGGTCATTGGCATTCAAGCTAAAAAAAAATTTTTATATAGTGTTCTGCTTATAGCCAATTGTGCATTCTCACAAGCATTAGAAATCACATTTTTTCTGCAAAGTCACTTGTGTCACAACTAACCATTTAAGACACATTCTTGAAAATCAATTGCAGTGTATTGTTAATGTATTGTTAATGTATAGAAAAATACTGGAATGTGAAATGTTCTCCTGCCCAGCTTTTCATATTTCCAGAGAACCACTAAAGTTCAACGCATTTGTTCATCCATTTTCTTGTCCAGACTAACTGGACATGCATGAATTGTTTAGTAAGACTCATCTCACAACAAAACAAGATACTTCATTTCATTTCATTTGATTATACATTATTTTCAAAAGTTGTTGAATTTTGCAACAATGGCCTCAAAATGGAAAAATAATCTAACTGGTCAGTATATTTCCAATCATTTTTAGAGAATAACCTATCCATTTTAGCAATAATTATTCAAGTAATATTCCAATAATAAACCAATTTATTCCAGTTTTCTCTAATGAGATAGAGAAAACTATTTCATAATATTCAAAATGAATGTAAGGTTCTTCTTCTACTGCAATTCCTTGTTGCTATCCAGTATGACATATCTATCATTCTATCCAAATTCTGATTCATAAAATATCTTTTAACATTGGTTTTCTGACTCATATTTCACCAATAATTCATAAATAAAGCTCAACAAAGAATCTGAATTTTATGGTTCAAGCTTGTCAAATTCAGTCAAGTCTCCCTTGTTTTTGCAATTCCTTTAAACTAAACCCGTGCTGGTTTTTTGAAGATTAAATATCTCTGAAGCAGTTGAGAGATTCTGGCCATTCAAAACAGATAGAAATATTTCATCCATTTTAATAATTAAATTTTCCACATCTATAACAATTGCTTTCTCCACCAAATTAATTTCTTTCAGCTTTCCTCTTCTTAAAAATAAATGTTTAATAACAAAGTGATGGGCCACAAATCTAACTCTATATTCACGCCATACTTCTAATAAGCAATGTATTGTTGCATTATTCCTTATAAGCTGTCTATTTATGTCTGTGCATTAGTTCAAAATATGTGTGTAGATCACTTTGGAGTCCTGCTTCTTTAACAGAGTTAACCCAACCAGACAGTTGTTTAAGTCCAATTTGTCATTCAGACTAGATAGCTTAGCAATAGCAATAGCATTTAGATTTATATACTACTTCACAGTGCTTTACAGTCCTCTCTAAGTGATTTACAGAGAATAAGCATATTGCCCCCAACAATCTGGGTTTTTTACCAACCTTGGAAGGATGGAAGGCTGAGTCAACCTTGAGCCTGCTGATATTCGATCTGCCAAATTGCTGGCAGTGGTGATCAGCAGAAGTAGCTTGCAGTACTGCAATCTAACCACTGCACCACTGAGGCTCTTTTTCAGAAGCTTAATCTTATGATTTATTGAATTTATCTTTCTCTCACTCCCCCTTCCTCTTGTTTATACAGTACTTCTTGATTAATAATGGTAATTGAGACTGCAGTTTCATTGCTAAATGGTGAGGTCATAAAGCATGACATCATATGACATCACATGACATCACATCTTGGTAGTCCCCATTGCTGTTGATATAATCAAAGATACTAGTTCAACTATAACTTGCAATTTCCTGTTGGCTTCCCCCAAGCAAATCCAGTGGAAAAGCCACTAAGAAACTACACTTTCCAGGCAACTCACAAACAGGCTGGAAGGCAGGTGAGGACTATAGAGTAACATGGAGTTCTTGCTGTTTTTTATGTTATATGGGCTACAGAGGGAATGTTTATTATTATTATTATTATTATTATTATTATTATTATTATTATTATTTAGATATGTATGCCGCCCTTCTCTGAAGACTTGGGGTGGCTCACAGGATACAATATAAACAATACAGCAACAAATCTAATCAATTAAAAATTACAAACTAAAAACCCAATACAGTAAAATCAATCAGCCAATTCATTCACAACCAGATATTTCATTTATTAAATGGGGGAGGGGGGCTTGATCTAATTGCCCCATGCCTGGTGACATAAATGAGTCTTAACAGTCTTACAAAAGCCGAGGAGGGTGGAGGCAGTGCGCATCTCTGGAGGGAGCTGATTCCAGAGGGCCGGGGCCGCCACAGAGAAGGCTCTTCCCGTAGGCCCCGCCAGATGACATTGTCTGGCCGACAGGACCCGGAGAAGGCCAACTCTGTGGGACCTAACCAGTTGCTGGGATTCTATGCTGCCCATTCCTGAAGGATTCATGTTTGATATCACTTGAATGATACTGTTTGAAGAGGTCATACTATGGTTCTATGCATCAGATAAAGAACTTCAGTTAGGAGGGTCTAAGCTCTAGGAAGAAACACTTCTTTGCCATTGCCCCACATCCTGTGGAACATCCCCCCCCCGCCGCTGCCATTGAGGATGGTCCACACTCTCCTGGCCTTCCAAAAAGGAATCAAAATGTGGTTCTGTAGGCATATGGGGGGAGTTCAAGGGAACTTGCAGTTGTGGGGATGGTTGGTGTCCTGTGAACCCTCCCATGCCTTAATTATTTTTAACAGTTTGATTATTTTGCCCCTAATTAAAATTTAAAGTCTAATTAAAAATTGTAACCAAAATTTAATTCTAATTTAATTTTAATGTTATACAGTATATCTTTTTATATTTTGATGTTTAACTGTCCACTAATCTTTGACAAAGATGAACGGTACGTAAATATGATAGATTAGAGAGAGAGAGAGAGAGAGAGAGAGAGAGAGAGAGGGAGAGAGGCAGAGAGGCAGGCAGGCAGAAATTGTGGTGGTGGTATTACTATATTTTAAAATAAAATAATCATGTTACAATTAGGATAGACTTGTGACTGGATGAAATAGAACTCAGAGTAGCAAAGATGTTATTTTTAAGCAAAAAGAAAACAAATGCAGTGTATTAGCTATACCCAGTTGTAGTTATAAATAAAGGCTTCTCTGGTTCTATGGCAATATGAAGATACTACCAAAGTTGTGGATAATAATATCCACAACAGCAGTTAATGCCAGTAATAACCTCATTATTTCTGACTTTCTATGATCTTTTGTCCAGTATTGGTTATCAATAGTTACTGACGTGCCGTAATCACCCTGCCCAACTTTCCACCACTATTCCTGCCACTGAGATTAGGAAATTATTGTAATCTAAAATGACACTTCAGCACTGAACGAATCAATTTTGGTGATGATTTGTAAAATATATATAATAGTGCTGAGAACTATACTGACTCAGAGCTAGAATTGCTGTGAAATATCATGAGTTATAAGCAAAATGCAATTCACTTAAATGAATAAATTGATGTATTTTTTTTCCACTCAATATGTTCATCTGTGAAAAATAAAAAAAGTAATTTAAACCACAAATGTCACTACTGTAATTTATAATGTTGACCAACCTGGTCACTTGGTAATTAGTGTACATATTTTAATATATGGCAGGAAAAATGCTGTTTAGAATATTGATGGAAACACTATAATATGATGTAAAGTGGTAAAATTGTTTGGGCTTTTAAAAATGTTATTTATTAACAAGTTGGTTTCAGCTTTGGATTGACGTGCAATTTTTATAGCCATGAATTATGGCTTAACATGATGTCTAAACCAATTAAGTTTATTTAACAAACTATAATTAAAGTATGGTTTATTTTAATGTGTTAAGATATTTTACTGATTTCAACTGAACAATTTACATCCGCAATGATTTTTTTAATATCATCAAACCCTTGTTTCTTTCTACTTTAAGATAAAGTTTGAACCTACGCAGATCAGAATTCATGAAACTTTCTGAATGTAAATGTTTGTCTTTTCATCTCTAATTTGAACAATTTCCTATCTAATTGCCATGCCTTACTTAATGCTTATAACTAGCTCTCCAGTTGCAACATAAATTGGGACTGGTACCATTACTAAGTGTCACTGTCATAAAGCATTACATCACATGACCATATTGCTTAGCAACAGCAATCCTGACAGACCTAGTTACCATTGTAACCCCAGAACTCTGTGGGCCATCAAATGAGAAGAGGTGGAGTCCCAAGCAAGAAGATCAGTGGTAGATGTGTGTTATAGGAGCAAGGGGGCACTGCAGGCATAATGAGGCATGTGTCATGCACGCGTTGTGGGGGAAGAGTGCCATAAGGGGAAAACATGAGCAGGCAAAAAAAGAAAGCCAGACAAGGAACAATGGATGGAAGCTGACCAAAGAGAGATTCAACCTGGAAATGAGAGCAAGTGAAAGTGATCAACCAGTGGAATGGCTTGCCTACGGAGGTTGTGAATGCTCCAACATTTGAGACTTTCAAGAGGAGATTGGAATACCATTTGTCTGGGATGGTGTAGAGGGTCTCCTGCTCAAGCAGGGGGTTGGACTAGATGACCTACATGGTCCCTTCCAACTCTAATAATAAATAAATAGTCTATGAGTCTACAGAGAGGGGCGGCATACAAATCTAATTAATAATAATAATAATAATAATAATAATAATAATAATAATAATAATAAATAAATAAATAAAATACAAATAAATAAATAAATTGCAGTACAAGTAATAGGAATTTTATCAATAAACAATGCACACCAGTGTACACTGTGAATATTTGTCCTATATAGGATAGGTTCTTGCTGTAAAAAATCCATGAATTACAACATTTAAGTATAGAATGTAATGAACCAGACTTGCAAGTCAGAAAATGAACATTAATGAAATGCTATATGGAAAAGACCTGATTAGTAGGTTCATATTCTTCAGAGTTATAATTAAGAAAAGTTGAAGTGAAACATATTAGAATTGTAGGCAGTACTGCAAGCTGCTTCTGCTGACTGCTGGCTGTAGTTCATCAGTTCAAACCTCACCAGGCTCAAGGTTGACTCAGATTTCCATCCTTCCAAGGTGGGTAAAATGAGGACCCAAATTGTTGGGGGCGATATGATGACTCTGTAAACCGCTTAGAATGGGCTATAAAGCACTATGAAGCAATATATAAATCTAAGTGCTAGTTTCTAGTTTTAAATATATCAGATCTGTACTGTATAATTGAGATGGCCATTGAGTGGCAGCAAAGATATATCAAAACCAGGAGATTACTCATAACCTGATTTATAGTTAAGAAGCTTACTGTTTTGTGTAGCTACCAGTACTTATCATGTTCAGCTTTCATTGTGGTATTGTTGCTCACTTGCCCACTTGGTTTTTTAATATTTCTTACAATTTTTGCCCTTATAATATTTTGTAAACCATGGGGTTATATCAATTTTTCCCTTTTGTGTGCTGGTACTATCTAAGGTTGATAAAATCAGTAAAGATGAACAAACTCAGTGAATATGTAATTACAATAAAAGAACAACAGTTTGGAATCTAATTGGCCACCTGAGATTGAAATTGGTTATTTTTTATTAACAGTATTCATTATGACTATTGGTATCTTGTTAGATTATTGTCAAGCACATAGATATACACATGGAACAATTTTCATTGGAGAGATTTCTTTTAGTGGTGAAGTCTCAGTGTGAATCCACCAACCAAACTAGTTCTTAATGTTAGAATTTAAATAGGCTTTGTCTGATGCCATGCTAAGCAGTCTTTAATTTTAATTGTAAATGACAAGATTAACAAAATGTAAACTGTTTCAATTGCCCAATATTAATAGAGTTGGTCGCTTATAATCCCAAATATTAAATTTCAAATGTAATTCAAATGTTAATGAAAATAAATGTATTGGGAAAAAATTCCTTATTATATTAAATAAAGAGTACTGTACATAAATACATAAACAATAAATATTGATAATAATAATGACTTGCTAGAGTTTTCAAATGCTTTCATATATTTTGCTATGTGGATATCCAACTCCCCTTTAGAATTTCCCAGCAATATTAATGAACAGAATCTTCAAGAAAGAAACCAGAGTGCTAAATTTGTATCAACTCTGAAAATATTTTAGTACTCCTGTACCAACAAAGACACATTCACACCTTGTAGAATTATTATAATAAATAGTTTTAATAAAGTAGTGAATTAAGATACAAGCAGACAAATTTGATTTTCATGTTTATACTTCATTATGATTAACAACTTATTGAATCTAAATGAGGATAGGTGGGTTGGTAATGTATTTCTATATTGTTTTATTTATAATACATAAGTAAAGGCTGCCCTCTTCTGATAAATTTTATTCATAAAGTTTATATGCTTAATATTCTGAATAGGTTTTATATGTAGGAAAATATTTAAAAATACAGTACATTTTAATAGCATTCTTGGGAAGCAGTGTATAAGAGCCAGTTTTAGTGTAGTGGTGAAGGTGCTGTCTAGAAACTAGGAAATCATGAATTCTAGGTCTGTTGGGTGACTTTAGGACAATCATTCTCTCTCAGCCCAACCTACTGTACTTCACAAGGTTGTTGTCGTGGAAGAAAATAAGTTATCCTACTGTTCTGTCGGGCTCTCTGATAGTAACCTCCCGAAAATTCAAGGATACAAATTTCAGACACACACACGTTTGAAAATTCAAAACAATGTTCTTTATCACAAAAGTCAAAATAAACTAAGCACTCTTTTTGTATTGCAAAGAGCACTCTTCCCAAAACAACCAGGTAGTCTGTAAAATTTCCCTTAAGCAGTCATTAAGTACTTAGCTCGCAGCTGGGGAGAAACTTCACACCCCTTCTTCTTCCAACGAAGGGAGACACACACACACACACACACACGCTGCTCTGCTTTGATTTCAAAGGCGTGAAAAACCAACAAAGTCCAGCACACAAGATTCCTGACGAAACTGCAACAGATATTCTTCCCCAATGGCCAAACCCACATCCTGCTATTTATAGCAGCAGCCCTAATTATGCCCTAATTATGCAGGACACCCTGCATTGCGTGGATCCAAAATGTCATCATCTGAAGCTATAGAAGATAAGGAAGATTGACTGCCTTGGCTGTGTGCTAAGCCCTCCTCTGCCGAGTCACTCCCACCTTTTTCTTCGTCCGAGGAAACTAAACTCTGATCTGATTCTGTCAGCAATAACATAGGCCTGTGACATGTTGAATTTTCCCCTGCATCCACCTCCCCATTCCCTGGGGCAGGAGCTGGGCCAGAGCCAACCACAACATCCTGCTATCTTTACATGGTTAATCTGAAGCTATATGAAAAAACACCCTGTAATATAATAATTACTTAACACTGTCCAAATATACACCCAAGATATTGCAATAGAGTTTGGTCTGGAAAAATGTGCTACCTTAACAGGAAAACATTGAATGAAATGAAAACCCCACTTCCATCAAAAATGACTTTATATTTACATCAAAAGTAAAGGTTTAACTTTAAATCCAAACTTCATCACATTTATACAAATCAAGAGGACTGAATTAAGTTGCAGTAAGTAAGAACATTCAGTTTCAGCTGGTGTAAGCAAATATCCCACTTGTATTTTCTAATTCAGAAGGTGAGTTTACCTGAGAATTTGAACAATGTGCAATTTATATTATATTTGAGTAATACTGTATTGGGAAAATGGATTAAGATAGTGGCAACAGTACTACCTATAAATTCTGAGAGTTGAAGTTCATGCACCTTTCTCATTCCGGGAGGTGAAGTTGATTCATTACAAAATTGAAAATTTTTACAAAGTTTTCATTACAAAGTTGAAAAATATTGCCTTAGCTTATACTGGGGGTCTGCATCCTGTGGCTCCAGAGGCACAGGCGGCTCCTTGGGCCTTCTGCTGTGGCTCCCTATTGTCTGGCTGCCCTGCCCCTTGCCCTTCCCTCCTAGTCACTCCTTGCCTATCTTGAGAAGGCAGGGATGGAGAAGTGACTGGGCCTGATTCTTCAGCACCTCCCTCTTGTTTCCAACCCTTGGTGCTGGGCCTGCCTTAGTCCCTTGGGGACAAGCACTGGCCCGATCCAACTGTGACTGATACCAGCCTTGCTATCATGAGGGATGGCTGGGTGGGAACAGGATCTAGGAGGAGGAGATGACAGAAAGGGGGATGGGCCCACAGGTCCCAGCCATGGCTTTAAAACATGTACAGGGAACTTTCTCCGCCCAGAGGATGATTTTCAGTTAAAGCCCTGTGTGTTTGTATATCTGTACGTCTCTCTGTCTCTGTGTCTCTATAGCTCTTCTCTCAGAAAGCCGGTGAGCTCTCCTTGGAGCTCTTCGCTATTCCTTTTTTTTTTTTTTTGGCAGCTGTTTGGAAATCCAGGCTGGCTAAGGAATGAGTGCAAGCCAAGGTAGAGGCTTCCCTTCGGGCGATCCTCTTCCCCCTCCTTCTCCTCTCTCAACTCTCTGGCTAGCTGTGTTGGGGCCAGGAGGGTGTGCACAAGTGGAGAGACCCTCCTCAGTCGAGCACCCTGCATGCGCCTTTTGTGCACTTTCACCAAGCCAGGCAGCTCACTTGAGGAGGGTCTTTCCATTTGTGTGCACACTCTCAGGAGAAGGAGGGGAGAAGGATTAGGAAGAGGGTCACTGGAGCCTTAGTGCAGGAGTAAAGTGGCCCTGTACTTGCCTTCGCCCCACATTTGTGCTCAAAGCAGTCTTTGCTTCCTGCTGCTTCGCACCCACCGTGCTCTTCTGAAGAGTTCTTGTAAGGTGGGGAGAGGAGACAAGGCAAGATGATGGCCAGAGCCTTAGTGCAGGAGTGAAGTGGTCCTATATTTGCCTTCATGCTACATTTGGCGTAAGGCAGCCCTCACCTCCCACTGTTTGGCTCAGAGCTGTAGGCCACATCCTGTTCCAAGGGCAAATGGGGCAGGCTTGCATTGTGGCTCCATATCATAATGGGCTCCAGGAGGAAGAGAAGGGGACTCCATGATGGCCTGCTCGATGCCTCATATTATAATCAGAGGGGAAGCAGAGACAGAGGGAGGGGGAGAGATTGAGGGAGAAAGAGAGAGAATAGGGGGAGACACACACACACAGAGATACCGAGAGAGAGGAGGGGAGATAGAGAGGGAGGGGAAGAGGGAGAGACATAGAGAGAGATACACAATTTCAGAGAGAGGGGAGAGGTGGGGAGAGAGAAGATACAGAGAGAGTGGGAGAGACAGAGATACAGAGAGAGGGGGAGGGGAGAGGGAGAGAGAGAGAAAAATCAAATGGTTTTTGTGGCTTCCAGTGTTTTTTAACAACCAGTTGTCTGCCCTAATGACCAGATGGATAGGCATGGCTAGAAGGTCATGTGACGGAGTGGGAGTGAATAATAACAATAATAATTATTATTATTTATTAGATTTGTATGCCGTCCCTCTCCAGAGACTAAAGTTGAGTTGGCCATGCCCACCTAGGTTTTGTGGTTCCCGATGTTTTCTTTTTTGTGAGAAACAGGTCCAAATGGCTCTCGGAGTGTTTAAGATTGCAGTCCCCTGGCCCATACAAATGTCCTTCACATGAAGAACATGACACAAATATAGTTTCCTTCTAAATTAATATAATGCAATGCGTCTTCTGACCTCTGTTATGAAACATTTTATGTCAAAGAAGATTTAAAACTATATTTGTATTTACTAAGGATATTGACATCATAAATCTATTTGCCATAATTATGTCAATCTCTATTTCACTTTGCAAATTTCATAAATGACAAAAATAAACATTTCAAAATCTTTTTAAGCCTTCTATCATAAAAATGCAAAACAGCTTACATTTCTTATTACAAGTTTGTGCTAATGAGGTCTCTTTGCCATTGCTGCAATAAACTAGCTGCATATTCTTAATTTACTCCTGGGATAAATTTTTGTTGGATGAACAGGCACCCTCTAATACTGTTAAAATCAGACTAATATAAACAAACAAAAAATTAATTAAATCTAAGGATTGCTGCCAAATTCTAATTTGTGGATGGAATTCATTGGGACATGGATAAGACTGCTTTCCAGATTTTGTCATGCTTCAATTTGTTTTTCCTCATGAGTTCTGCACTAATAGTCCCATCTAATATTCCAGCCTCTAAAGAGCTACTAAAGCCAAACCTTCATGAAAATAAAATGCACATCTTGAAAATTGGTAGTTGAAAGATACATGCAAGTTTCATCCAAGAAATAATTACTGAAAAGTCTAGTGCCAGAGCAATATTCTTTTCATTGTTTTCATTTAAATTTTTAACTCCTAAAATAATGCTGGCACATTTTAACTTGCCCATAATTTTTGATACAAGCTGTGGGCATGATGCTCATTTTATATTTATAGTCTTGTATGCCACTTGCTTTTTTGTGATACAATGGATCTTTTCAGATATTTTCTCAGGCAAAAGTACAGTTTAGAATTTATAACATCCATCCACTGATATATTATCTAATTACTTCCATTATTTAGCAATAATTAACGTGATTGTTTGAAGTAGAAACTTTTTTTAACTTTGTAAAATGTTTAAAAAGTCTAAATTTGAAGAGAATGAAAGAGATCCTATGTAGGTAAGTGAGACTAAGTTTACTTTAGTCATCTAGGACAGCGTTTCCCAACCGGTGTGCCGCGGCACAGTAGTGTGCCGCGAGACATGGCCAGGTGTGCCGCGAGAAGCTCAAGCTGGGCGGGGCGCTGCCGGCGCCCCTGCCTGAGTGTCGTCCTGTGGATGGTCTTGGGCTTCACAGTCGCTTCCTGGTTCCCTCTCCTCCCACCGCCTGTGTCTCCCGCCGTCGCCTCCCACCAAGCCGTCGCCCGTTGCCGTGGGTTCCTCGAGTGGGAGCTGCCGCTTCCTTCCGTCCAGCTCAGCCACGCTGCCGTAGAAAGCACAGAGGTTATTGCCACCGCTTCTGCCTCCACTCAGGGAGCCACCATGGTCACCGTGCCTTTTCCTCTCCCTCAGCTCAACCACGGTGGCTCCCTGAGTGGAGGCAGAGGTGGCGGCAATAACCTCTGCACTTTCTACGGCAGCGTGGCTGGGCTGCCTGGAAGGAAGCGGCAGCTCCGAGGAATGAGGCGTGGCGGTAGACACAGGCGGAGGGAGGAGAGGGAACCAGGAAGCCACCGTAAAGCCCAAGACCAGCCACAGGATGACCTTCAGCCAGGGGCACCGGAACCGCGCGCAGCCATGGTGGGAGCAGCATGAGGTAGCAACGAGGCGCGAGGACAAGCAGGCAGCTTGGCGGAGGGGAAGCGCTGAGGGGCTCTCCTCCTTCCCCTCCCCCGCGCTTCTCTCCCGCCCTGGCTTTTGCTTCGCCCCATGATTTCCCCGCAATTTCATCCAGGCCACCTCTTGCCTCCTTTTGAACTGCGGGGAAATCTGCGGGCAAAGCAAAAGCCAGGGCGGGAGAGAAGCACGGGGGTGGGGAAGGAGGAGAGCCCCTCAGCGCTTCCCCTCCACCAAGCTGCCTGCTTGTCCTCGCGCCTTGTTGCTACCTCCTGCCTTTTTCCAGGGGCCTTTGGAAGGCACCCAGGGAAGGGGGGGGATTGGGGGTGGCTGCAGCGGCTTCTCGTCCTCCTCATCCGGCTGCTAATGCCCGCCCAGCCCCTCTTGCAGTCCCTTCACGGAGCGCTTTTGTCCCAGGCTGTCAGCGAAAGGGCTGCAGGACAGGCGGGGCAGGCGTTCTTCTCACAGCTGAGGCAGAATTTGGAATGTCGGGTGTGTGTGCGTGCGGGCTCCGCATCCCCCTGCCACCCGGAACATTTAAAATAAAAAAAACCTTCGCCGGCCTCCGCAGAGAAGAAAGGAAGAGAGAGAAAGAGAGACAGAGCAAGAGAGACATAGCAAGAGAGGCAGAGAGAGAGAGACAGAGAAAGAGAAAGAGAGAGAAAGAGAGCTAGCAAGAGACAGAGAAAGAGACAGAGAAAGAGAGACAGAGAGAGAGAGAAAGAGAGAAAGAAAGAAAGAGAGAGAATGAGAGAGAGATAGCAAGAGAGGCAGAGAGAGCAAGAGAGAGAAAGACATATAGGGAGGGAAGGAGGGAGAGAGAAAGAGAGCAAAAAAGAGAGGAAGAAAGAAAGAGGGATGGAGAGAGAGAAAGAAGGGAAGGAAGGAAGAGAGAGAAAGAGTGAGGGAGAAATAGAGCGAAATGGAGGAAGATTTTTTTTTTGTCAAAACATTTCTTTAGCCACCACCCCCCCCCCGTTCAGTGTTCCCCAGGATTTTGAAAATATGAATAATGTGCCGCGGCTCAAAAAAGGTTGGGAAACACTGATCTAGGACATGTTTGAGTCTATGAGTCCAGATAAAATAGGCAAGGTCCTTAGGACTATCAATTCAGTCACAATGTTCCTACCTTGGTCATTTCTGAAGTTGTCTCTTGCAATGCACTTTATATGGATGCTGTAGGTGGTTTCAAATGTAGTAGTGTTGGCAGTTTTGCACAAATATCAATTTGCACATGTTACACATCTGTTACATAAATTGCACTGCTTGCTAGTGTTAGTATGTACCAGTAGTTATCTATATGGCCCATCATGGGATGGACTCAGGGGTGGGCAGCAGGCAGGACGGGGTGGAACGCAGTTCCACCGGTGGAAATGAAGATGTGTGCACAGCTCCAGCTGATCGGCGGCTGTCACTTCCTGGATTATTGGTCTCGGTTCGGCTCACCTTTCCCCCCCTGCTGCTGCTGCTGCATCTGTGCTCCTTGCTTTTTTCCTCTTTTCTTGGACGAGCTTCCCTCTCTCCTGCCTGGCTCCCCTCCAGCCTCCTGTGGCCACCTCCTGCCTGAGGTGCAAGCAGAAGGCATGGGTGGAAGCGGCGCTGGCAGCATTTATGCTTCTGGCAGCACCCGTTCGCCTAGCTACCCAGCCTGAGGCGGGTGGGCAACCCAGGAAGGAGAGCGCGGGAAACACGAAGCAAATTGTCACCCCAGTGAGTGACACTGGTAAGGTTGTAAATCGAGGACTTAACAGTTCACTTGAATGATCGTTCAAGCCACCCCACACCTAATCACATGACTGGCAAGTCGCTCCTACCCAGTCACATGACCATTAAGCCACACCCACAAAATAAGCCACACCCACATGTGACAGTAAAATTTTTGGCTGCCCATTACTAGATGGACCGGCTTATTTGTGGAACTACTTTTCTAGCTGTATCTATTAGTTGTGTCAGATCCTACATAAGGGGCATGCTAGGAGTCCTATCAAAGAATAACACCCAGCAGGACCTAAACAGCAAACCCTTTATATTATTTTACCTGTTCTTTGGAACATCAATCTCCAAAGATTGCCTGAACCTTGCTGGTCTAATGTAAGGCCTTCAAAATTTCTCACCAAGCATGAAGCTTGAAACATATTGGAAATACTGTGAAATGGTTATGATAATAGCTGGTTGTGGTTATTTTAACTGTTTGTTTATATATTGTTATATTGCTATTGCTTTTACTGTTGTTTGCCACTCAAATGAGCAACCATACACGTTGAAAAAAGTAACTAAATAAATAAAATTCAAGTTTCCTTTTAGTTATTTATTCCATTAAATATTTTCTTCCAAAATATTCCTGTCAGAGTTAAAAGAATCTTCCCTTCAGTTTACAGCATCATAAGAACTCGCTGAATATTTAAAAGATATGTATAAGATTCTTATTGAAGTTTGATGTCACCAATTTAAAAGCTTATTTCCTGTGTAGATGCTGGTAAGATTATGCTGCCATAAATACTTAATATAAATACTTATTCTCTTCTCTTTTTTTCTAAATTAAGTTCCAAGCTGCTTTTAACCCTTGTAGTTGATACACCATGATGTATTTCACACAAAACATAGTACGTTTTTGGAATTAGTTTTTTTTCAGAAGGAGATTTTTATTTGCAATCTTTATCATTAATTTTTTTTTTGCAATATTGAATTAATCCAATACAACAAAATTACAGCAATTTTATTCTAATTGTTATTCAAATGCTCTAAATTTTAAGTTACTATCTATATATTATTAAACCTCTTCTGTTTACCTCTTTCTAACCTTCAACTGGGCAAAACAGTGCATCATACAGACACATTTTTGAGCCAATGTGCTTCAAATAGGCTAACATATAGAATGCCGGGACCCATGAGTATGATAGGAATGAAATTTGGGGAGATTATGACTTCAAGGCTGCTATACAGTGATCCCTCGAGTTTCGCGATCTCGATCTTCGTGAAACGCTATATCGCGATTTTTAAAAAAATATTAATTAAAAAAAAACACTTCCGGGTTTGGCTTCGGGAGTCAGCTGGGAAGCGGCGCGGCTGTTTTAAAAGGTCACAGCCGGCCTGGGGGGCTTCCCAGCACCCCCCGAACCCCCAACCTGGGTCTTCCCAGCCGCCCACGCAAAGGGGAAACCCCGGCTCCTCGCTGATGCCCGCCGCTCGCCCGCCTGCCAGCAAGAGGGGGAAGACCCAGGGAAGGTTCCTTCGGCCGCCCAGCAGCTGATCTGCTCGGTAGCGCAGCAGCAGCGAGGAGCCGAATCGGGGTTTCCCCTTTGCGTGGGTGGCGGGGAACGCAAACTCCACCATCTACGCATGCGCGGCCATAGAAAAAAGGGCGTGCATGCGCAGATGGTGTTTTTACTTCCGCAACCCTACATCGCGAAAAATCGATTATCGCGAGGGGTCTTGGAACGGAACCCTCGCGATAATAGAGGGATCACTGTACTGCTGCTGTTTCAGCAATGCTGCACTGCAGTGGTGAGCCACAGTCACATGATTATCATTTTCAATGCTCCATACTGGCTTCTCAGAAGTCACTGAGATGTTGGTGCTGAAGATCCTTGACAGCTTCTTACAAACAAGATAGCAGGAAGCATCAGCAGTGGGAAAGCTGGCAGGAAAGATTACAAGTTGCTTGAGTGAGTCTTTCCCCTCCACACAACCTTGTATATACACGTACCTTGCACCCTTTCTTACCCATGTTGCACCCCCACATTTGACACATTTAAATCTACATACAAATCAATTTCAAACTTATCTGGTGCACTACATCTTCTATAACTTCATTAATACATTACCTATCTATCAAATCAAGTCATTTTGAAAACCAATATTCAAAAATCAAAGCGTTTTGCTCCATTACTAATTAACAGGGGGGGAATTATCTTGTAGGGTGGGCTACTGCCTAGACCAGGGGTGGGGGGGGAACGCAGTGGGGTAGCAAAAATGGAGCTCCACCCCAGAGCACCCAATTTGCACTGAAAGATGTTGAAAGAAAATGCAGGGTCATAGTAAAAATTTTGGTAGCCCTTCACTGTGTAGGTGCCACAAGTGTCAAACTTTCAAGGTACCAATGTCATGTTTCCTCTTTTTAAAAATCCCCAATCACCATTTTCCCACGAGAAAAATTCTTCTAATTAATAAAAATTATACATCAAAGTCTTTCTGGATCCTTTTGCTGTTAAATAAAAAAAAAATTCAGAACTTTTAAAATAATATTCAACAAATTCATTCTTCAAGGAGAAAGCAACTCACCAGCAAATACAGTAAAAAAATTTCCAGTGTGAAGAATATAATCTATCCAAAGAAGGAAAATAATCCAAAAAGTGATGAAGAAATGAGGCTCCTTATGCTTTTTGTCCTTAAAAATCTCTATGTCTGCTGCAGAAAAACCAGGTCCACATGAAAAAATTAAAATTGACTGAAAGCCTATGAAAAGGAATCTTCTCAACTAATACCCTGTTTCCCCGATAGTAAGACACCCCCGATTGTAAGACGTATCGGGGGTTTCAGGGGGGTCGGCTAATATAAGCTGTACCCCGAAAGTAAGACATATGTCTTACTTTAGGGGAAACACGGGGGTATTGCCGGGGGGGAGCCTGATGACGTCACTTCCAAGCTCCCCGCGCGCCCCTCGCCTTCACCTCGCCGCGGCGCCACTGCCTCTTCCCCGGCTTGGCAAAGCGAAGGACGGCGCTGGTCCGAAGCGAGCCGAGCGGGCGGCGGCTTGCAGCAAAGGCGCTCGTCCCAGCAACCGAGTCCTGCCGAAGCTCGGCTGCAAGCGGCCAGCGAGGCCAACCGGCTCCGAGGCGAGCGGCCAGAGCTGCGCCCTCCTTCGCCCGCCTCCTTTCCGGCAGGCAGATGGGGCTGCCCAACTGCGCAGAGCGGCTCCTCCCCTCCAGACACGCTTCCCTGACATGCGTCTGCGGCTCCACGCGTGCACGCCGCTTGGAGCCCTGAGGTTGAACTTGGAAAAGGGCTCACGAGGCTCCTGTCCTGCGGCTGCCCTTCTGGACTCTGGGGAGATGCCTTCGGGAAGGCGACCCTTTCAATTTTTTTCCAATGTAAGACATACCCCGAAAGTAAGACGTAGTGGGGCTTTTGGGGGTAAAAAGAAAGTAAGACACTGTCTTACTTTCAGGGAAACACGGTAGTCAGTACCTGGTAAAAGTTAGATAAGGGTCAATAGCAATTAAAGTGAACTTTCAGCCATTTTACTTCAGACTGCAATTCTTGATATCTATCATGAGAAGCAGCTGTTTGATTCACATTTTTTCCCTTATATCTATTTTCCCCCAAGAAATGGTCCAGAGTGATCTATTGTGAATGTTCACTGTACATTTCCTTTTAAACTTATTTTTCTCATGCACTTATATACATTTTGAAACTGGGCCAGAACTTTAACTGGTCAGTTTAAAGAATTTAATTTTTCTCAATTTGCTCTTGCTTTTGGTAAAATCCTCCATCCATAACATTCATTTTGTAGCTGTGTCTGCTTGCTCTAATCTCAAAGGTTATTCCTTGTCTTAGCATCAGGGGGAGACTCTTTCAAATTTCCTAAAATTTTATCCTGAATAATATACATTAGTGATGTGCGAACCCAATGGTGTTCGGATTCGGCAGGTTCAGACGAACTTTACGCAAAATTCAGCTGAACCCGAACCGAACCCAAACTCGAACCCAAACGGGGAATCCCTCCCACGAAGAGATTCCGGGGGCAGAGCTTTGACATCACTGGCAGGTTGGTAAGGACGCCAAGGCGATCACTTCCTGGATTCCTTGGCGTCCTTAGCAACCTGCCAGTGACGTCAAAGCTCCAAACGGCGAACACGTCTCCAAAATTTGGCCGAAGTTTGAAAAAAATTCGTGTTCGTGTTCGGCATACCGAACACTGCAAAATTCGGTACGGACCCGAATTGTGCAAGTTCGGTTTGCCCATCACTAGTAGACATTGCTTCTATTGCTTACAATTTTAAAATTATGTTTAAATGGAAAATCCCATGAATTCCCATCTTTATCAACAGTTATTTTGGAGGCTTGAATGCATTTATTCTTGATTAATTTTGTTTCTAGCACATTCATTAAGAAAATTATTATATATTTTAATTTATTTATTTATTTATTTATCAAAAATATAACAGGTGTTGGTATAAACATAAACATAAGCAAAGTAGGTACAGGTAAATTAGGACAATAGAACAGTAAGTTGGGGACGGTAGGCACAATGTGGCTTGTGCATGCTCCTTACAGACATCTTAGGAATGGGGTGAATCCTTGTTTTTCAACTTCACAAGTGTGTAAATGTCCTTTCACACAAATGTAAATCTGTGAGGAGATTGTTCAGTTTCATCATAATACCATCTGTTTATTGTATTTAGGTTTTTTTGCTGTTAGCTCTAATGGAAAAGTTGCTTCATCTATCCTCAAAATCCAAAGCTAATTTCAACAATAGATATTAGTGCACCATATCTATTTAGGTGTGAATCAATACAAACAAGTGTGTGTGTGTGTGTGTGTGTGTGTGTGTGTGTGTGTGCGTGTGTGTGTGTGTGTGTATATTATCTATATGTGCAAGTGATCATATGTTTATCAGCAATGACACTGATAATGGTCAGATTCACAAATCATACTAAACATAAAACAAATAACAATGAAAAGATTTGCACAGCACAGCAAGTACACTACCAATAAAGGCTTTAGAAAATAGTGCAATATACAGGGCCACATACAATAATACATATAATAATGATGGTTAGGTTAGAAGGCAAACATGAAAAATGGTTCAATTTTCTGCTTTGTGTTTTCAATGAGTGATGTCCCATCACAATGGATTTGTTTCTTAAAATTGCTGTGAAGATCTTTGAAAGAAACTTCCATTATATTAATATATTATATTATATTAATATTATATATTATATTATATTAATACATTTGTATTAATTATAAAGTTATTTATAATGATTTGTTCTATCATTTAATACATATTTTATTTAAATTAATATTATTGTTCACATGCTAAATAATATTGATCATTATACAGCCCAGTTATTAACCTGCTAAGAGGTAGATTCTTTCTTATGCATATGAAAAATATGCAGAAATTTTGCAGATAGTTAGCAGCTACACCTATTGATCATGCAAAGGTGGTTTTCAGAAGATATCAAATGAGTGATGCTCCCCAAGAGACTGGCTGTAATAAGTGGTTGTTTTGTGATTTAGGATCAATAAGATGAGCTAAACTATAGCTTTTGTATTCTGGATATTTACAAATTATACTGTATCTGTTTCATACAGCATATTATTATATTGATTCAATTTTAGTTTCTATTTAGCAAGTTATTACCAGCCTGTGGGTGTCATAATGAGATGCTCCCATTAATGAGTATCTTTGTTCATGTGCCAAAATGCTGGTTTGAACCTATTTCTCTAAACTGTAGCATTTCATTTTCATATAATAAGATATTCGATCTTTCAGGTATAAAAGCATTAACACATATTTTAATGTACTCTGTATTTAGTGATGAAGCTATTACTGTTAATTTAATGGTATGTCAGCATCATTGTGCAAAATACTGAAATCGAAATCTTCTCAAAAAATAATTCACAGCTCTAGCTTGTTAACTAGAAATTGATAGCTAATGTATGCAACTAGGCACGTGAAAAACATTTGTATTTCTTTTAAAAGTTCATTCTGTGATCTTCAGAGGTAGTGATAAAATTGACAAATTAACTTTCTTGAAGGAAGCAGATTAAACTTGTTACTAGTTCATGTTGCTCTCTTTAATTTCTTGCATTCAATATCCTGAAATAATTAATTGTCTTGCATATTTATCTCGTAGCATGGGATAGGTGTAAAAATTGTTTCAACATTTTCCATAAGTATTAAATCATATCTACATAATTGGATCCTGTACAGAGAGAAGAAAATATACAATCAAGAAAATGTGTATTTTTTTGTTATTGTCCATAAGTAAAAGTCATCCTATATTTAACCAGTGTTTTTAAAAGAAACCAGGACTGATTTTCGTTGTATTACCAATATAATGTTGTTTGTTTGTTTTGTTGTTTGATTAGATTTGTATGCTGCCCCTCTCCAGGACTTGGAGCGGCTATATTATCATATACATAATATATGATAATATAGCATAATATATGATAGCAGATTCATCTTCCTCCCCGTTCTCCATTCCCCACAAGCCTATCATGGAATCCAGGAAGTGATCACCTTGGCGTCCTTAGCAACCTGCCAGTGACGTCAAAGTTCCGCCCCCGGAATCTCTTCGTGGGAGGGATTCTCCAGCTCCTTCAAAGGGAGAGATTCCCCAGCTCCTTCAAACATGTTTATTTTTATGTGAAAGGACCACCCTTTGCTTGCAGCGCCGCTGCGGTATCCTTTTTTGTAAAAATAACAATGTTTATTTTTACGTGAAGACTTCCCTTTGAAGAAGCTGGGGAATCCCTCCCATGAAGAGATTCCGGGGGCGGAGCTTTGATGTCACCGGCAGGTTACTAAGGACGCCAAGGTGATCACTTCCTGGATTCCATGGGATCCAGGAAGTGATCACCTTGGCGTCCTTAGCAACCTGCTGGTGATGTTAAAGCTCCGCCCCGGAATCTCTTCGTGGGAGGGATTCCCTGTTCAGGTTTGGGTTCGGGTTTGGGTTCGGTTCAGTTTCGGCCGAATTTTACGTAAAGTTTGTCCAAACTTGCTGAACCCGAACACCATTGGGTTCGCCCATCACTAGTCACAAGCTATCTGGCTGACTTTTCAGAACTTTTTAAAATAAATTAAGTGTTGGAACAATTATCTTCTTGCATAGCCAATTACTGTATTTTATTGCATAGGCTGAATAATATTAAAGGAAATCAGTTCTGGAAAAATGCATTTCTGTTTCAAGCAAAATAAATTTTTAACCAGCTACAAATTTCTATACAATCTGTACCAGTCTGTATTTGAGAAATGATTTCAATAACTGTTACTGAGATGAAGCAACCAATACAATTATACATTCTCTATCAAGAATTCTTGCTGATAAAAGTTTGGCCTTTTCAGCCTCACAGTATATACAGAAAAAAATATTTCTAACACATTTGACATAAATAAATTAAAAAGATAGTAAGATTATATTCCTTCTCCAGGTTTTCTCAACTTCTAAGATAAACTGTTGGTATGCATTAAATTGTAATTCTTAGAATATTTCTTTACATCTACTATATATATATTATATCTATTTGTACCCCAGTTTGGTACAGATTTTAGAACTTGTTTAAATTAGTATTTTAGAGTGCCTACACTCGATGACAGACATTCTACTGAAAATATTTCCCTCAGATGTAGTATTAGTAAATTCTGTATTTATTTTCTGCCTCATTTTTAACAGTGCCTTCAATCAAAACTATTCGTCATCTGTAAGTGTTATCACTGAGCAACCGAATTTGTGTTTCAGCTATCTTTTCCTAAATTCTTTTTCCAGATCATGAAGCTATCACAAAATGACAATCTGTGTTACCTTTCTGGATGTGAAAGAGATTTTAATCTCATTTCGAGAACCCTAAGCTTGTACTTGGGGCCCACTGAACTCCTTGTAGAAAATGTCAAGGCAATTTCTGAAATGTTTCCAAAATCCAGATAAAATCCAGCAAGTATCTTTGCTTGACTATATTGTTGAAATACAGCGGCATCACTAAAGAAGGGGAAAAAAGAATTATTCAATATGTGCCCCTTTATAAAATGAGACTCATCTGGAAGTGTCAGCTACTGCAGAATGCAGAATGCAACAGAGCAGGCAGTTACGTGTTTCTGTACAAATACATATTTATACCTTTGTTTGGAAAGCTGCATTGTTAACCAGTCTCTTTTTAAGTTCAATTCAAGATGCACATTTTGATGCTCTACATGACATAAGACTGGATTATTTGAAGGGCTGCCTTTATCAGATTATAGCTATCCATCCCAACTTGGTGTATAATTTAGTATCCCACCTAGGGTCACTTGATTGTGAGGTTGGAAGTTATATAAATAAGACGAATAAGTAACACACATACAATTTCAATACAGATTGTCCTTGCTTACTGACTGCATCATTTCATGATCATTTGAAGTTACAACTGTGCTCCAAAAATAATTGTGTGATTAATAACCACATTTCAAAGGGTGGGGAATTCCAAAGGTTGGGAGAGTGGGTACAAAGCAAATATAGTCGCAGTCATGTTATTTCCCATTTTGCATCCACTTCACTTAACAATAGAGCTGTTGGTTCCAACTATGGTTGCTAACCGTAGGAGTGTTGTGGCCTGTCCATGTCCCACGTAATTGGTCACGAATCCTGAGGACCGAGAGATGGTTGCAGTGTGGTACCATCAGCCCGTGAATCTGGCACCTGAATCCAATAGCAAGGAGGTCAGAGAGCATTCAGTGTATAGAGATTGAAAGTTAACCAAAGCTTTCTGCACTTCCCAAGGTGCACATGAGTGACTCAGAAGAGAAGGAGCCTCTTCTTGATGCTGGGGTACACAGGGCTGTTAAAAGGCAAGAGTTCCTACACAAGAGGAGGCCTCCTCATGAGTAGAGCTGCAGGCTAATTGGCCATGCCCTTAGACTATTTAAGGCTTAGCTACACCACACTTCATTGCAGGAGACATCATTCATTCCAAGTCTTGTTTGGTTCTTTGAAAATCTTGTTCGGCTTTTGATTTCAAATGGCATTTCTTCTTCTGCTAATGACCTCTGGGCTTTCTGCCAACCTTTGTAAGTTCAAGTGAAGGATATCTGATTGACTAATTTGTTGGACTGCTTGCTTTGCTTTGTGCTTGGACACTGACCAGTTGTTAAGATGTTAATTAACAGATGGCACACCGAAAGGACTAATTTATGATTTCATGAACTTTAAACAGACACAATTGCTAAGAAAGTATTAGTAATTTTAACAGTAGTAAACAACTTGTGTTTAGAACAGTTGGGTGTATGTGTATTTCTTGTTGGGCTTGACGCTGGGGCAGAACAAGGACTACTTTTTTTTCTTTGCATATTAACTTTCAAACTTCCATTCTAATTCAAAAGTCATTTATCAATTACTCATTTTATTCGTCTTTGTTCAAACTCGTTCTAATTATAGCTGATACTATTTTGCATAAAGAATACCAAAATGAATAAATGTATCTTACCTATTAATTCTGGATTCTATTGTATTTCCTGAATTATCTGTTATTTTGGTATTTATAAAACCTCTCCTAGTGCTTTTATTCCATGTAATAATATCCAAAGAATAATGATACACTGTGGGAAATAGAAAAAAAAATAATTTCATTTTTATTTATTTTCTTCTTTTTCAGAATGGAAAAGAAGAATCCTGGAAAATGGACTTGAGTTTAAAAAGCAAAATCAGGAAGTTATACATCAAGATACTATTGAAAATATTCTCAGGCTAGAGCAGTGTTTTTCAACCAGTGTGCCGCGAGACATGGTCAGGTGTGCCGGGGAGCTCAGAGAGAAAGAAAGCAAGAGAGAGAGAAAGAAAGAAAGAAAGAAAGAGAGAGAGAAAGCAAGAGAGAGAGAAAGCAAGAGAGAAAGAAAGCAAGAGAGAGAGAAAGCAAGAGAGAGAGAAAGCAAGAGAGAAAGAAAGCAAGAGAGAGAGAAAGCAAGAGAAAGTAAGAGAGAGAAAGAAAGCGAGAAAGAGAAAAAGAGAGGGAGGGAAGGAGAGAGAGAAAGACATAGAGGGAGGGAGGGAGGGAGAGAGAAAGAGAGCAAAAAAGAGAGGAAGAAAGGAAGAGAAAGAAAGAGGGATGGATAGAGAGAGAATGAGGAAGGAAGGGAGAGAAAGAGGGAGGGAGGGAGAAAGAAATAGAGTGAAGGGGAGGATGAGAAAGAGAGAGAATTTTTTGTCCAAACTTTTTTTAGCCGCTCCCCCCCGCTCCCCCGCTCAATGTGCCCCAGGGTTTCGTAAATGTAAAAAATGTGCCGCGGCTCAAAAAAGGTTGAAAATCACTGGGCTAGAGTATCAGAATGATGTAACACATTACAGAACTAACTGCATCATGGTAGGTAACAGTTTCATGCTAAGGCATTTTATTGAACAATGTAACTCTTTTGGCAGCAACTTTTTTATTATACTGAGATTGATCAAAATACCCTATTAATGCCAAGATGGAGCAAGATGAAATAGCAGTAAAATTATTACGTTCTAATTAATCATGACATAAATCTTACATTTGATACCCTTATAAATTTGGCAGATGATATGGATGTGTTTTGCAAGTGCTATACATTTGGATTTTTTTCCTTGTTTTTGTTCTACATTCTATGGTTGCTGTACTTAGTATTTTTTAAAATTACTCATTCTGTATTACATTTATTATAGTAAATGTAGAACATAGTCATATTTACTGGGAATGAGACATTCAATCACTTCATTTCCAGAGCACTCTGGAAAGATAGATCATTAGATAAAATATATTGTGTACAACATAAGAAAATTAGTCTTCTACAACAGGCATTTGATCTGAACTCTATAGAACAACTATATGGATTCTTAAAATGAATTAGATTTCATTGAATTCAGCTAAATTTAGTATTACAATTCCTTTGCTACATTTTCAAATTTAAATCATGACTTGATACTAAATATCTCTTGTCCTTTGCTTTTAAAAACCATGCCTTTTGGGGGTGGGGGTTGGATTTACAATTATCAGTACAATTCTGTGTGCAAAGCAAAAGATATAGCATTACTTTTACCATATCCAAAATAGCCAAGAGTCAATATAACATTTTCCTAGCCATATGTTATATCACCCATATATTGTCTCCTTCTTAGAACTGAGAGTGAATGACTGGTCCAAAGTCAGCCATAAAATAATGCTACTGTATTTAACTTAAATATGGCGCTCTAAGGAGTTACATAAATCATTCTAAAGCAGATCCATCTTTTAGTCATGCCAATCAGCCAGAATTAATGATTTTCCTAATACTGAACTATTATCTCTGCTTCAAGTTTTGTTTAGCTTGCGAAGACCTTAAATGCAGTTTTTAAATTATCAGTTGAAAACATAAATACAGACACATTCAGAAACACACACAGCCCTGTTTGTAAGAGACAGTAGTATAGATTTCATATGGATCTTTTATAATGCATGATAGTAAATATTTACTCACATCTCTGTTTCATTATACTTCTTTTCTTGAAATTCATTTTGCTATTATCTAATATAAATCCATATCTTTCTCATTTTTTATCAGCTCATTTGTCATCCTTTACTAGATTGCCCAGATCATATCCTGTTTTTAACATTTTTCTCCAAGCTTTTTTGAAAATTATGCTATTTCATAAATAAAACTGTAATAAAAACTGAGTTTAAACAAGGATATGTCAAGTTAAATGCACTTGGGTTTTTTCCCTCCTATTTTTTTCCATAGAAGGGGTGGGGGAAGAAAGCTGAAGTAGATGAATGGAAAATAGTTAATGACTTACTGCAAAATGGGTCTTTGTCTGAAGTATCAAAGTAAGCTTTTATCAGGGGAGGATTCCTTTCAAGGGAATGGTCCTTCCATTTATCAGCATAATATCCTAAAATTGAAATATATTTAATACAAAATAAACAGATAAAGATGTATTATTTTATGATACTCTGTGAAATTAACTTTCCCAGAACACAATAAAAATACTTAAGTGCTACTGTTCTATACCAGAAGAGAGGTTATCAGCTAGATTTTAAGTTAAACTCTAGATGAACGCTTTTGCAAATTTAATAATAATGTTATATTAAGCAATAGCTTCAGACAGCACACTGCTATTTCAGGCATGCAATTGATGTTTGATTGGTAAAGCAATTAAACCATAAACCAAGGTGCCCCATTCTACTCTTTTCATAAGTTAGAAGTTATTGGGAGGGTAAATGATTGATTACGGTATTTCAAGGTAATCTCACTTACCTTGTTTTAGAAAAAACACATAATACTATGAATTAATCAAAAGCTATGAACAAATGAAGTTTGAATGAGAAAAATAAAGTAGTATAGCAATTCATCTGAAAGTGTGAGTGCTTTTTAAATGATTCATTCAGCAAGCAAACTGACTAATCAGATTTATATTACAACATCATAGATAGCAATAATGGAAAAACAATTAGATCAAGCATACTGTGAGCGCACATAGATAATTTGCATGTTTTATTATTTGTCTCTCCATTTGAGTAGCTAAACAAATGTACAGAAATAACAACATTCAAAAAAATACAGAACGTATATATTTCTTCCACAAAGATAATAATTCTCAACTTTTTCCTCATCATGTTACCAGAAAAAACAACAGAATATGATGGCAACTATAAGACACCAAAATAACTCAATAGTTTTACTATGAAGTAGTATACAAGTATAACTGCTATTGCTATTGTGAAATATTACAAAGGTTTTTTGTCTAAAATCTTATATAATTTTTACAACAGCTTGTATCAAATTTTCACAACAGTTAGTAATGATAACTTGATGTTTTGAAATCTCCATTCCCAGCATCATTGTTATTCCCTCATCACGTGTACCAGGGATCACTTATAATACTGTACATTCAAATGCTAACCTAAAATAAAAGTGTAAAACCTGAAAATAATAATTGTAGTTAATGAAAAAGCTTCCTTTGTAATTTCTCCTAAATGACAATTTTTAAAATGAAGTTAACAGTTAAGAAATGGGAATGTTTTATAAATGATTCAGAAAGTTGAGTTTGAAAATTAAGATACCCGCTTATCTTTTACTCTCATCTAAGAAGGATCAATACTGTATAAGACACAGCCTAATGATTCGTTGGGAAACATTTTATTTTATTTCTTTATTTGTATCCCGTCTTTATTAGTTTTATAAATAACTCAAGGTAGCAAACATATCCAGCACACTTTCCTCCTTCTATTTCCCCTACTAGAACAACTTTGAGGTGATTTAAGATGAGGGGATTAGTGGCCAAACTGGGTTTCATCATGGCTAAAATGGCAATTTCCTGGTGCTTTAACCATTAGACCAAACTGGCGGTCCAAGAAACTGGAGATGAGAGTTAAGTGAAGATACTTTTTACAGTGCAGAGACTTTAGTACTGTACTATATTCATCTTTAATATAATATTTATATAATATTTATTCTATAGATTAAAACAGACAAAAACATACACGACTTGAGTTTTCTTTCTGCCAAATAAACTAGATAGCTTTTCTCCTAGAACTTTTCACTTATCAGATTTGAAAAATCGTTACATAACAGAATGTTCTGTATACTGTAGAATGCAATCTAAGAAAATCTCCATAAAATACTAACACATTACTCTTACCTACTATTGGGCATGGAAGTGATTTAAAATTACAGCTCACACATTTTCCATTCCTGTAATCCTTATACGATTCACAAGGATATGCAGTTATATCACAATCATATTGTAAAGATGATATATACAAAAAAACCGATCTCTGATGATCACATTTGAAATAAGATGATCCTAGAAGAATCAAAAAGTAAACTGAAGACCATGTAATTATGTTATGTTTTTCACTAAATAGAATAGCAGCAGCATTTAAAAATTACCAGTAGTTGCTAGTTAATACAGTGGTAACTTGGTTCTCGACCACAATTCGTTCCAGAAGTGTGGTCGAGAACTGATTTGGTCGAGTACCTAATTAATTTATCCCATAGGAAATAATGGAAATGGGTTTAATTGGTTTCCAGCCCCTATTTCCTTTATTTCCTATGGGATAAAGATCTGAGGTATAAGCACTCCAAGCTGTAGTAAGGGTGGGGGCAGCTGCAATACCGGCAGTTTTTTTGGGGGGGGCTCCTTTCCTCAGAGGTTCGTCTTCTTCCCTTTAAGCAGTTACACCAACTTTCTCCTTCCCGGTGGTGGCGACAGCGGCGGCAGCTTTCCTTTGAGCAGAAGCAGCGCCGGGAACGTCACATGAGAAAGGGAAGCCGCTGACGTTCCCGGCACTGCTGCTGCTCGAAGGAAAGCCTCTGCCGCCGTTGGGAAGGAGAAAGTTGGTGTAGCTGCCTACAACTACAAGACGAACCACTGAGGAAAGGACCCCCCCCAAAACTGCCGATATTGCAGCTGCCCCCACCCTTCCTACACCCTTCCACTCCAAGCTGTAGGAAGGGTGGGGGCAGCTGCAATACCGGCAGTTTCGGGGGGCTCCTTTCCTCAGTGGTTCATCTTGTAGTTGTAGGCAGCTACACCAACTTTCTCCTTCCCAATGGTGGCAGAGGCTTTCCTTCAAGTAGCAGCAGCCCCGGGAATGTCACATGAGAAAGGGAAGCCGCTGATGTTCCCGGCACTGCTGCTGCTCGAAGAAAAGCCTCTGCCGCCGTTGGGAAGGAAAAAGTTGGTGTAGCTGCTTAAAGGGAACAGGATGAACCACTGAGGAAAGGAGGCCCCCCGAAACTGCCGGTATTGCAGCCGCACCACCCTTCCTACAGCTTGGAGCATGACTGGGAGGCTGTTTAGTGGGCGGCTAGGATGGGCTTGTCGGATTCCGACTCCCATTCCTTCTCCCCCTGTCCCCTCATTTCGGATAATAAACAAAATTTTCTGTGGCTGTTCGGTATCCGAATTTTTGTTGAGATACCGAAGCAAATTTTTGCCGAAAATTTTGTTCGGTATCCGAAATGTACGAGAACCAAAGCGTTTGAGTACCGAGGTACCACTGTACTTGAATGGGAGATTCCACAGAAACTCCTAACTATAGCTTAAACTGGAATTACATTAAGTTAAATTACATTCTGGAAAAACTATTTCTATACACCTACCAAAAACTCCAGCACACAACTTCCCTTAAAACACTAGAGTAGAGAGTGATTCTTTGCTTTTTACTTCAAAACAGGAAAGATAACTCCTGCAGTTCAGTCCTCTATTCTTTTTCTCTGCCCAAGTTGCTTTTGCTCTTCCAGCATTTTCCAAGCAAGGTCCAACCAACAATAAGTAGAGATTTTGTTCAGATTGACTTCTCACCATGTATTCTAACTATAGTAGGGCTTTCTGTCCTTCCTGGTCAAAAAAGGAAACTTACTCATATTTTAAAATTTAAGTCCTAGTACATAAGTTTTGACAAAGTTGGCTTGTTAATTTATAGCATTCAAGAGCAGGATACAAGAGCAGTTTAAAAGCATACTAAAATTACTGAGTGGGTGTTGTGGTTCAGCCTGAGGCTGCTCAGGGACCAGCTGTGTCTCTGCTGGCTCCATGCCCGGAGTAGGAGGACAGCGAAGAGGAGGGGGCTGAGCAGTCAGACGGGGAAGGGGAAAGTCAGGAATGGGACGAAGGAGAACAGCATGAGAGCCCTGGGGAGGGGGCTCTCCCCAGCCAGTAGCTTGGAGTCATTAGGGGCTGAAGCACAAGCCGTCACTGACTTGCGACAGAGACGTTCAGATCAAAGAAAGGAGCAATTAAAGAAGTATTATCAGCACTGAATTAGGAACAGCTGGGCTTGGGTGTGGTCCTCCTTAGCAGGGTTTAAAAGGCAGGCAAGCCCTTGAAGCCATGTGGAGTGTTATCAGTTGGAGTTACGGTGACCTGCTTTGTTCTCGGCGTCTCTGTTCCTGGCTTGTGGCCCAGCAGTTGGGAAGACCCGTGGGAGGTGTAGGTCTGCTATCTACAGCCTCGTCTTGGCAGCAAGAATCCTGTATTGCTGCATAGACTTTTGCCTTCGTGGATATATTTGAAGATACAGCGTTTTCCTGTTTGTAAGGACATTTTCTGTTACCTGTGTTTTTCTTGAATTTTATAAACTGCCTTTGCTTTTTACCAGTGTGTCTGGCTTCTCTTTTTGGGTTGGTCTTGGCTTCCGGAGTGACCCAGACAGAACAGTGGGTAAGTATGATTCTATACAAAATTGTCATTTTTTTAAAAGTACATTAACATAATTGCCTTCATGAATGACTGAATGACTTCACTACAATTAAATCCCTCAACAAATTACTATAATAATTAATTTATCTATTTACCACTAAGTATTGTCTTTGGACATCCAGGCTGATCTGTTCCTCCATTTGGATAGAAATCAATGTTTCCCAAAGGCTCCTTGAGACCAAAACCTAAAAATGAAATACATAGTGAAGAAAAAATAAATAAACCATCTTAACCACAATACCCATGCCGACAAAAAATTAGAGCTTCCTCTCTCACATATTTGTAAAAACATTAAAAGTAATAAAAATAAAAATAATAGCATTAAGAGTTTACAGTTGACCTCTCCCCATTTGTAAGAGGTCAACTCCCCATTTGTAAGGGGCGTGCATAAATGCAGCACTGTGCCTACTGTCCCTGTCCTACTGTCCTATTTTTCCTCTTTTATCGTTACTTTTTACTTATGTAAAAACTACTACTACTATCCTATACATGTTTGACAAATAAATAAACAAACAAACAAATAAATAAATAAATAAATAATAACTTTAATAACTTACTGTAGATAACAACATCATGAGTTTAAACAGTTACTACTTTTTAACTGAAAAACAGGATTTTTAAACAAATATTTAAATGTTGAGGTTTATCCTCTATTCATAATTAGGATTATTACTAAATCCACTGGTATTAGCTGGGTTAAAGTTTCTAATCAATGTAAAGAATTTATACCTGCTGTAAGAAACGTATTTTGAATTAATTTTTTTGAAAAATTAGCTGTTCCAATGTGGAACTGTAGTTTAGAAAACAACTTTTTCTGTATCAGGAAAGTCTGAAATTCAGAGATAAATGAAAAATTTCTGACTATGTTTTTGCCAGTTTTTTAAGCACAAGTCTTTTAGCATATCCTAAATGCCTCTTTGGATTCCATTCATAATACAGTAGTACCTCTAGATACGAGCTGCTCTACATGCTAGTATTTCAAGATACGAGCCACGAGGGGAAAGACATTTCTGTTCTAGTCCCGAGCTCAAATTCGGGATACAAGCCGAGCGTCCACTAGGTGGCACAAGAATCCTTGCTTTAGGTTATCTCGGAGGGGGGAAAAGTTATTTGTTTCAGATACGAGTTGCCTCGACATACAAGCTCCCTTATGGAACGAATTATGCTCGTATCTAGGGGTACTACTGTAATTGCATACATCCTGGTCAAAAGTATGTATTTTGAGATGGATCTTATTCACTGAAAGATATGTATAGATTCTAGTGGAATCATACCAGGAAGTAAAGTGGGGTGAGAGGAAATCATTCAAACACAGAATGCCCAAAATCCAAATGTGTAATAATTACCATCAGTATCAGAATGAATGACATCCACAAATTGGGCATCGGTATGATCCAGTCTCTCATTAGCTAGCTTCCTGGCAAACAATGGACCTGCAGGGTCAAGACCTAAAGAGTAGATTTAAAGCAGAATTCATAAGAAAAATATGCAAGCGTTGTTTAAATGTAATTACTGTAAGTAACACAAAATTAACAATAAAACAGAGTCATTATTTAGAGCAGTGTTTTTCAACCAGTGTGCCACGGCACACTAGTGTGCTGTGAGACATGGTCAGGTGTGCCATGGGGAAATTAAACATGGGTCCCCAAACTACCATTCCTGCCAGGATATCCCTTTTGTGTTCATCGAAACAGGCCCAGGTTTCACACTAAGTGAGTATAAATACATTTAGAAACTATATTATTAACTATATGTATAATATGTACTGTGTTAGAGTGTCATTTTGTGTCATTTTGGTTGGTGGTGTGCCCGAGGATTTTGTAAATGTAAAAAATGTGCCGTGGCTCAAAATCGGTTGAAAATCACTGATTTAGAGGACAAGTCAACTTTTCATTAGTGCTCCCCTTCCCAATAGTTTAAATCTTAAAAGTAGTGGCAGCAATCTAACTAACTAATGTATACATATGGAGATGTTACTAAGGAGACCCTAAGGATAAAGACTCGTTGCAATTTTACATGGAAAATTTCTACGATGAGCACACTGATAGAAACATTATGTTAAAAAACATGACATAACATTATTTTATGAAGAGATTACAGGTTTGTTCAACGATCAATAACTTAGGTCCAACTTACCTCCATATTACATTTCTTTCACGTGAGATACAGCCTAATTTAAAGGATATTTCTCAAACAACATTCCTGTTTTTCTTGTTTATAGAAATGTGTGGTGACACTGCCAGGGCCACCATCAGGAATTTTGGGGCCCCATACAGCCTAAGTGTCTGGGCCCCCCCCCCCGCCATTTTAAAACTATTTTAAGTTGCCAAGCCACTCCATCCCCCGGGGATCATTTCCCGCTTCACGCCAAGCGAGGCGGTCCCATAGGCCAGTGTTTCCCAACCTTGGCAACTTGAAGATATCTGGACTTTAACTCCCAGAATTCCCCAGCCAGCGAATGCTGGCTGGGGAATTCTGGGAGTTGAAGTCCAGATATCTTCAAGTTGTCAAGGTTGGAAAGCACTGCCATAGGCTATTTCAGGAACTGGGTTAAGCCGATTGTGTGGACTCGTCCAGAAGAAAGAAAGAAGCGGGAGTGACAAGGGAAAGAAAGATCCTCCTGGCATCGGTCAGGCGGAGCGAGGCTTATTTACGGCTCCTTGGCACTTCTACCTTCTTGTTGACAAAACCATGTGCTTTCTAGCGAGGGGAGGGGGGAGGGGGATCCCACACCCGGCAGCCACCGGCGAGGAGCTGGAAAGGACGAGGGGAGAGAAAAAGCAGGGTACCAGCAGTCGGGTGGGTGTCTTGAGGGGGCACTCCCATCTGGAAGGAAGGGAAGAAAGGCGAGGGCGAGCTATGAAGGAAGGAGGGAGGGTGGAAGGAAGGAAGGGTAAAAGGGGTGATCAAGAGAGGAATGGGTGAATGAATGGATGGAGGGTGGGAAGGAAGGAAAGAGGGAAGGGACAGGAACAGAGGAAGGAAGGAAGGAAACTTATGAAAGGGGAGAGTAAGAGAGGAAGGACTGAAGGAAGGGAGGGAAGAAGGTAGGAAGGAGAAAGAAAAGAAGAAATAGAGGAAGGGAAGGTAAAAGAGAGAAAGAAAAAGAGCAAGAAAGAGAAAGAAAGAGAAAGAAAGAAAGAAAGAGAATGAAAGAGAAATAAAAAGAGAGAGGGGGAATGAAAGAAATGGAAGGAGGGAAGGAAGGAGAGGAAGAAAGAGGAAGAAAGAAAGCAAGAGAAAGAAAAAAAGAATGAAAGAGCAAGAGAGAAAGAGAGAAAGAAAGAAAAAGAAATGAAAGAAAGAAGGAAAGAAAGAGGAAAGAAAGAGAATGAAAGAGAAATAAAAAGAGAGGGGGAATGAAAGAAATGGAAAGAGGGAAGGAAGGAGAGAAAGAAAGAGAAAGAAAGAAAGATAAAGAAAAAAGAATGAAAGAGCAAGAGAGAAATAGAGAAAGAAAGAAAAAGCAACGAAAGAAATTGTGATTTTTACTATGTCGGCTCCTTACCTCCCCCGCTCCCCAAAAACCACCTACCCCTCTACCGCAAGAGGAAAGCGCCCGAGGCACCGGGTTCTTCCCTTTCTCCCTCGCCTGCATCCTTGCCGCAGTGATTCACCAGGAGAAGGCTAGAGACCCACGCGGCTCCTCGGGGGGCATTGCGGAAGGCGGCGGTGGAAGCCCCCATGCCCAGCAGGGGATGATGGGCAAGGGATGCCTCGGGGAAGGAGGGCAGGGCGGGAAGGGAATGAGGGGGCTGGCGGGGGTTTAGGAAAGGGGAGCCCGCCGGGCATGAGGGAACGCTGGCCGCACGGGGCTCCGGGGCCAGCCTTGCCGCTCCTCGGCGGGAGGAGCCGAAAGCCACCGGGCGAGGACTGGACTCAGCAGAAGAAGCTGCCGGCTTCCCATAGCGATGGGGAGCTTGGCTTCCGGAGGGCCGAGCTCCTTCCGCGGCTGCCATCGGGGCTCCCTGCCTATCTGCCGGCCTCCCTGTCTTCTTTCCCCGCGGGGGTGGGAAGGTGGGGGCCGCGGTTGGAGAAGCTCCGCAGAGGCAGAGTTCATCAAAATCGGGGTTGGAGAGTTTTTGGCGGGCGCCGCCCTCCCCATTATTCAATTTGGCCTGGCCCGTGACGCCACTCCCAGTAGTACCGGTCTATCAGCGGCCCTGGACACTGCTGATTTGCAGAATCTTTGTTTTCCTTTTTCTTTGTAAAAGTGTGAAAATAGATTCCAATTGCACTACTTTATATGAAAGAATTGCCAAACTTGCTAATACTAGCCAGTTTTTAAAATGCAGCCTGTAAGGACTGTTTGAAGTTTATTCAATTTGTAGGGCTCACCTGTAATTCTTCCAATTTTGCCATTATATGTCTTCCCAACAAATCCAGCTATATGAGCCCCAAGGCTTACACCAATCATATAAATGGAATCAAGAGCAACACCATTCTCCTGTGGGGTGAAAGTTATGAAAAGAAACATAAATCATAGAATATTTTATATAATTAGGAAATTTATGGATCTTGTTACATTTAAACATTTTTCATTTTTGGAGTTTTTCAGTTTCCCATTCCATAAAAAGAGCTAAATTTTTTAACACTCAACACTACTTACTGTAGTTATCCTCTGACTATTCACATTATTTTCCTATCATAGTAAAATTCTATGACAGTCATTTCAGAACTTCACAAACATAAAGCAGCCACAACTGGTGTTTGCAGTTGGGAGACTAATTTTTATTTTATGTCTTTTATTTTAAAACACATTTTATTTACAAATAAGTGAAACTAACCAATGTCCGCATGTTACTTGTGCAATGATCACACATGTACAACTTGGACAACCATTTAGAAATGGCATGTAACAGAACACATTTATTTATTTATTTATAAATCACTTAATATTTTTACAAATAACCCAAGTTAGGGCACATATCCAACACACTTTCCTCCTATTGTCTCCACAACAATGCCCTTGTGAGGTGAATTTGGCTAAGAGAGAATAACTGGCTTTCATGGCTAACATGGGACTAGAACTCACAATCTTCTGGGTTCTATTCTAGTGCCTTAGCCACTAGACCAAATATACTTTATACTGTAGTTGTATAAGCAGTTGTATAAGGAGTTGTATAGTTGTATAAGGAAGAGCCTTCTCTGTGGCGGCCCCGGCCCTCTGGAACCAACTCCCCCCAGAGATTAGAATTGTCCCCACCCTCCTTGCCTTTTGAAAGCTGCTTAAAACCCACCTCTGCCGCCAGGCATGGGGGAACTGAGATGCACTTCCCCCTAGGCCTTTACAATTTTATGCATGGTATGTCTGTATGTATGATTGGTTTTTATATAATGGGTTTTTAACTGTTTTTAGTATTGGATTTTGTTATATACTGTTTTATTGCTGTTGTTAGCCGCCCCGAGTCTGCGGAGAGGGGCGGCATACAAATCCAATAAATAAATAAACATAAATAAATAAACAAACAAACAAATAAATAAATTGTTCATTTTAGCCTGAATACATGCTCATGCATTTTACACAAGAATATGAAAGCATTGTAGAATAGAATAGGGGACAGAACAGAACAGAATTATTTATCAGCCAAGTATGATTGTACACACAAGGAATTTGTCTTTGGTGCATATGCTCTTAGTGTACATAGAAGAAAAGATACATTTCTCAAGAACCATGTGGTATATATAAAGTAGATAATGATTATACTATTATAGCCCAGAGCTCACTATTTTTAGAAGAAACAACAATGAATATACAGTACAATCAACCTAATAGATTTAACCGGGCAAGTAGATGAATGTTTCTCTGATATCAGTATTATATATAACTTCCTTACCAACATTTGATCAATAAGATGTGTTAAGATGGGTACTACTTTCTTCGCACTAGAAACAGCACTAAAATAATTCACTGTTGTCGCACCCCGATTCCAATCTACTATGATGGTGTTAAAGTCTTGTTTTTTAAGCAGAAGATTTGTAATGTTATCAATCCATATTGGGGGAGAACCTGTAAATCTATACCCATGGATGATAAAAACAATATTCTTGGTTGCATTAAAATATGTAGAAGTTGTTATATTATGTTCATCAAGAAGCTCAGCACAGTCTTTATTTCTTCGTGTGTACAAAAGCAGTTTCACCTTCAAATCTGTGCCAATCACAGCATTGCCAAAATTAAGATCTGTGAATTTAGAACATTCTTGACCTAAATTTGTAAGATATAAATAAAAAAAAACATTTGATCAGCATGATTTTTAAAGATCACATTACATTTCATTTTTCTGCAAGACATCTATGGAATTTCAAATAAGAATATTTTTTATTTTTAACTTCACCAACGCAATAATTTCAGATCATTCTGAATTCCTAATTTATAACAGACCAAATTTAAGAAGCACAAATTTTATGCTGAGAATAGATAAATTTGACATAATTGGGCTGAGTTCATCCAATTTATTCTCTGTTTATCTTTTTTATAAATTTCAAAAACTTATAAAATACTACAGAATAACATCATTTTTATTAACAAAAATTGCTACAAATTAAGATTCTTAAGATTGTTTAACATGCTTTAAGGAGTACATCCATAATTTTGAAAACATTGTAATTTATTCTGCTTCTTTTGGATGAAAGCAGTTCTAATTCGTTGATTCCAGAACATGATTTGAAAGAATTGAGTTCAGCCCCCTCATTATCTAGCATGGGAAACACATACAAGAATGAACAGGTATAACTCTTAAAAAATAAAATGTTCAACAGAAATGCTCAAATCTTTGGCATGAGGAATGAATAAACTGCCAAGAACCATCTGATATTAATCAATTGTCAAGTAACCTTATCTTCTATAGCATTTCACTGAATGTTTATTTGGATTTTTTATTTTTCTACACAAAGAAACTTTGTGAAATTGCTACTGATGACATGCAGAGTCTTGCAACTTCACCATTAATACTGTGTTTCCCCGATAGTAAGGCAGTGTCTTACTATCTTTTTACCCCCAAAAGCCCCACTGTGTCTTACTTTGGGGGTATGTGTTATATTGTCCCGGGCACCGGGGCCGGCTCGTCTTCGGGCTTCGGCCCGGGCGAGGCCTCTTCTCCTCCGGGCAGGTGGCGTTAGGTGGCGTTGCGCGACAGGCGCGGCTGCCCGTTGGGGCCGGCCTCCATCCCTCCTGCGCCGCGGCGGGGCTGGTCCGCAATGCGCGTCCTGGGGGCGCCCGGCTGGCCGGCTCCGGAGGCTGCGGCTCCTCCCACTGCTGCCCAACGCCGAGGATGCCTCGCGCCCAGCCCGGCTACGGCAGCAGGCAGGCAGGCAGCCCCAGGCGCGGCGGGGAGAGCAAAGGAGGCGGCGGGAGTAGCGGATGCCTCCCTCGCTTTTAGTACCGTGTTTCCCTGAAAGTAAGACATATGTCTTACTTTCGGGGTATGGCTTATATTAGCCGACCCCCCCCCTGAAACCCGCCATATGTCTTACAATTGGGGGGGTCTTACTATCGGGGAAACACGGTAGTAAAGATTGTTTTGGAATGTTGTATCGAAGATAGTATAATAATAACTCTACCAATCTATCTACATTTCCACATTTGTCCTAAGAGGAAAAAAAGCAAAAAATCCTCCTTCCATAGAGCTTTTTCATATCAGAAATCATGAACAGTTGCAGAATGACACAAGGTGTGCAAGTACAACAGTTTTTCCCAGTGTTACAACAATAACTTCAAAAGCACGACTGAAAAGGTTCCAAGGCAACCAAGACTATCACAAATGGAACACCTTTTTATTGTTATCTAAAACATCTTTTTCAAGTGACTGTGGAAACTTGAAAAATGATGTAGCTGCTTTAACTGTAGCTGGTTTAATTTTTCTTGTGGAAACTATTGTTGCTTAATTAATACTGCAGAAAAGTGAGATCTTGAGATCTGAAACACATCTGAATCTTAGGTAGGACTTTACTAAACACTATGGCTATAGCTAAGTTTACATTTACTGTCTGTTATTGAAGGCATACAAATTTGAGTTAAATAAAACATGGGAATAGATTAAAAATCAGTTTCCAGATTTTTTCTTATTTTATTCAGAAACAAAATACCTCTCTTTCCACATACACACACAGTTTGGATATACAGTGATCCCTCGATTTTCGCGATCTCGTTCTTCACAAAATGCTATATCACGATTTTTCCCACCCGATGACGTCACTCTCTTCCTTCCTTTCTCATCTTTCTTTCTCTCTCTCTTTCTCTCTCTTGCTTCTTCCTCTCTCACACTCTCTTCCTCCCTCTCTCATCTCTTTCTTTCCTTCTCTCTCTTTCTCTATCTCTCCCCCTCTTGCTGGTGGGCGGCGGGCGGGCGCCGGGTGCCGGGCGGGCGGGCGAGTGGGGGCATCAGCGAGGAAGACCCAGGGAAGGTTCCTTCGGCCACCCAGCAGCTGATCTGCTCGGCAGCGCAGCGAGGAGACGAATCGGGGTTTCCCCTTTGCGTGGGCGGCGGGGAAACCCCGATCTTCGTCTGCTCACTGCTGCTGCGCTGCCGAGCAGATCAGCTGCTGGGCGGCCGCAGCAGCAGCGAGTAGACGAAGATCGGGGTTTTCCCGCCGCCCACGCAAAGGGAAAGCCCCAATTCGGCTCCTCGCTGCGCTGCCGAGCAGATCAGCTGCTGGGCGGCCGAAGGAACCTTCCCTGGGTCTTCCCCACCGCTCACGCAAACTCCACCATCTGCGCATGCGCGGCCATGAAAAAAGGGTGCGCATGCGCAGATGGTGTTTTTACTTCCGCAAACCTACATCGCGAAAAATCGATTATCGCGAGGGGTCTTGGAACGGAACCCTCGCGATAATCGAGAGATCACTGTAAAGCAATTCTTGTCAGATCAGATACGGTTTACCAGCTACAACTTTGTCAATTGTTTGTCTTTCTTTAGCAGATTCCCATTTCTCAACTAATGTAAAAGTACTAAGCAAGGTCTTTATAAAATGTAGTAAGATGTACGCCTGCAGGGCCTAATTACTAGTTGTTGTGATTCAGCCTGAGGCTGCTCAGGGACCAGCTGTGTCTCTGCTGGCTCCATGCCCGGAGGAGGATGACAGTGCAGAGGAGGGGGCTGAACAGTCGGACGGGGGAGAGGAGAGTCAGGAATGGGATGAAGGAGAACAGCATGAGAGCCCCGGGGGGGGGGGCTCTCCCCAGCCAGTAGCTTGGAGTCATTAGGTGATGACGCACAAGCTGTCATTGACATGAGACAGAGACATTCAGAGCAACGAAAGGAGCAGTTAAAGAAATATTTTCACCATTGAATTAGAAACAGCTGGGTTTGGGTATGGTCCTCACCCGCAGGGTTTAAAAGGCAGGCAAGGCCTTGAAGCCATGTGGAGTGTTATCAATTGGAGTTGCGGTGACCTGTTTTGATTCTCAGCGTCTCTGATCTTGGCTTGTGGCCTCGCAATCTGGAAGACTCGTGGGAGGCTTCTGTTTGCTATCTACAGCTTCGTCTTGGCAGCAAGAATCTGGTATTGCTTCATGGACTGTTCCCTTCCTGTATATATTTGAAGTTCCAGCGTTTTTCCTGTTTGTAAGGACATTTTCTGTTACCTGTGTTTTCCTTGAATTATATAAACTGCCTTTGCCTTTTACCAGTGTGTCTGGATTCTCTTTTTGGGTTGGTATTGGCTTCTGGAGTGACCCAGACAGAACACTAGTATTATTATTTAATACTAAAAGTTTAAGAAAAAAGAGATTTTGATATTGACTGAACTCAGAGCTCTCGGGATCAAAAATCTGTTGACAATCTGCTGGCCTTTAACAGGAAAACATCTTCCACCATTTTCAGCAGCAGTCCCAGATCATTTAGTCCTGGGATAGGCAAAGTTGGCTCTTCTATGACTTATGGACTTCAACTTGCAGAATTTCTGAGTCAATCATGCTAGCTCAGGAATTCTGGGAGTTGAAGTCCATATGTCATAGAAAGGGAAGAGGGGCAGCATATAAATCCAATAAATATATAAACAAACAAATAAACAAACAAATAAATAAATAAATAAAAGCCAACTTTGCCTATCCCTGATCAACACAGCTTTTCTTTAGCATTCTTCTACTCAGGATGCCTTTAAACATTTTGGTTAGCATAAATGCTTAGAGGATTTAACCAACCAACCTTCTCTATATACAGTGATACCTCGTCTTACGAACTTAATTCATTCTGTGACGAGGTTTGTAAGTAGAAAAGCTCATAAGATGAAATAATGTTTCCCATAGGAATCAATGTAAAAGCAAATAATGTGTGCAAACCCATTAGGAAAATCCAAACTTTAAGGTTTAGCAAAAAAGCGGCAGGCGGACAAAGTGAAGGTTAACAGAGTGGAGATGGACAGCGAGGAGAAGCAAGGAATGGAGGCCCTAATGATGTCTAATGCTGCCCCAAATTGCTCCAAAATCACTCCTCCAGATGCTTCCTACGTCACCCCAAATTGCTCCCAAAACCACCCCTCCAGGGGCTTCCTATGCCACCCCAAATCACCTTCAAAATCACCTCTCCAAAAGCTTCCTCGCCTTTTTTAAGCTCCTTAAAACCCACCTTTGCCGTCATGCATGGGGGAACTGAGATATTCCTTCTCCCAGGCCTTACAATTTATGCATGATATGTTTGCGTGTATGTTTGGTTTTATAATAAGGGTTTTTTAGTTGTTTTAGTATTGGATTGTTACATGCTGTTTTTATCATTGTTATTAGCCGCCCTGAGTCTACGGAGAGGGGCGGCATACAAATACAATCAATCAATCAATCAATCAATCAATTTTATTCTTCCCAACACCCACTCCAAAATTCACATAGTTTCAGGGGTCCATATGTAGTTAACATCAAAGCATGGCTGACTGCTGGTTTCTTACACTGCCATTTAGACAAATTAACTCTGTAGCACAGTATGATTGTGGAAATCTAACTTTTATCTACTTAAGCTATGTTAGTGTTTATAGCAGGAGGGGTCAGGTGTTTAAAGCCAAAGGTCATTTTTACTTTTACTCCATTCCCCTTACCATTTCTGTTCAGATAAGATAATACCTTGAGGCTAGTGAATACAAGACAACCTGACAATTAAAGGCTGCATTTGGTCATAAATTAGCTTCCTAGCTTAACCTATGCCATTTTGCTAATATAAATCAACATCAATAGAAAATTTCACAATGCT
The DNA here is from genome assembly GCF_031021105.1 of Erythrolamprus reginae. NCBI lineage: Eukaryota > Metazoa > Chordata > Lepidosauria > Squamata > Dipsadidae > Erythrolamprus > Erythrolamprus reginae. The sequence goes on from NC_091953.1 coordinate 52,330,000, forward strand.
TTTCAATTAATTCTGTGAATGGAATGGAATTTTATTGGCGCAGTGTGATTGGACACACAAGGAATTTGTCTTATTGCATATGTTCTAAATGTACATAAAAGAAAAGATAAGTTTGTCAGGAATCATAAGGTGCAACACTTAATGATAGTCTGGGTACAAATAAGCAATCAAATCAAGCCTGATTCTACCCTGAATAGGGATTATAGGTTCTTAAAAGTGGAGATTTTATTTTATTTGTAATTTATTATAATAATGCATAGACAATCCTAAAAACAAGCACCAATATATTCAATATAATCTAATTTTGACTAAATTCCTCATTATAAGTCTTTTAAGTCATATAAACAAATAAACATATTTTCTTTAATAGTGTCTTTAGTCACATGTAACATAGTTTAATGAATGTCAAAATAGATTACACTCAGAAAAATAAGCAGTGAATTATGGTTTACAAATCAAAAGGATGGTTAAGTTCACATAACTCTTCTTATCTTGGAGTAGGATGTCGGTTCAAATGAATGAACAGTGACAGCCATACTCACAAGTATGTAACACAAGGCTCAACATGTTATGTCCAAACCAATGATATGGTTTAGTACTGTACATTGTGAATCTAGTGAATAACTTTTCAAGCTTACAGTAACTTTAACTCAAAATATTAGAAAATGTAACACCTTGTCCATGTTTCGATCTAATGCTGTAAAACCTATTGCATTAAACTGAAATAATGAAACCATATAGAATTAATCTAAGAAAACTTTATATAGAAATTCAAATATCTTGAATTGTTCTACATTAAAAACCTATTCAGAAGTGTTTTAATTCAAGTTTCATACTAGTATTTAAGATAATGATTCATTATTTCTTTTTTAAATTTGAGTTTCATGTTTGTTTATGATAAAATGTTCAGAGGTAACATTCCAATTGCTTTCTTACCTGCTCTTGCATAGTATGCCACAAAACAAATGAAAAAACACAACCTCAACATTGGAAGTATTCGGGAAGCAGCATGTAACAGGATGGTACTGCTAGTTCCTTGTAACATGTTGATTTTTGTTTAAATTAAACGTCACCACAGGCGTGGTACTTTGAAGGAAGTAGTTGGCAGATTAAAGTCCAGTCTTAGAGTTTTTGCAACCTACAGTTTCTCCTCCCAACTTAAACAGGCGAGGCAGTTTCCTTTCCTGAGGGGTTGTATATCTTTTGAATCATGAAAAGTTCTTTCCTTCCAGATTTTCAAAATAAGATTTTATACAATCTTTTTACAGTACTTGATCTGCTATGAACAGGCAATATTTTGTGACATGTAAAGCGTATGTATGTGTGTGTGTGTGTGTGTGTGTTTGTGTGTGGGGGGGGGGGGTTTGTTTGTTTATTTAATTTATTTATAGGCTACTGCCTAGACCAGAGGTGGGGGGGAACACAGTGGGGTAGCAAAAATGGAGCTCCACCCCAGAGCACCCAATTTGCACTGAAAGATGTTGAAAGAAAATGCAGGGTGTCCTGCATAAGCCATACGCCCACAGTGTCATAGTAAAAATTTTGGTAGCCCTTCACTGTGTAGGTGCCACAAGTGTCAAACTTTCAAAGTACCAATGTCATGTTTCCTCTTTTTAAAAATCCCCAATCACCATTTTCCCACGAGAAGAATTCTTCTAATTAATAAAAATTATATCTGTTATCTTTTCAAAATTCATATTCTAGGCATCCTTTTGCTGTTAAATAAAAAAAAATTCAGAACTTTTAAAATAATATTCAACAAATTCTTTCTTCAAGGAGAAAGCAACTCACCAGCAAATACAGTAAAAAAATTCCAATGTGAAGAATATAATCTATCCAAAGAAGAAAAATAATCCAAAAAGTGATCAAGAAATGAGGTTCCTTATGCTCTTTGTCCTTAAAAAGCTCTATGTCTGCTGCAGAAAAACCAGGTCCACATGAAAAAATTCAAATTGACTGAAAGCCTATGAAAAGGAATCTTCTCAACTAATAGTCAGTACCTGGTAAAAGTTAGATAAGGGTCAATAGCAATTAAAGTGAACTTTCAGCCATTTTACTTCAGACTGCAATTCTTGATATCTATCATGAGAAGCAGCTGTTTGATTCACATTTTTTCCCTTATATCTATTTTTCAACAAAAAATGGTCCAGAGTGATCTATTGTGAATGTTCACTGTACATTTTCTTTTATACTTATTTTTCTCATGCACTTATATACATTTTGAAACTGGGCCAGAACTTTAACTGGTCAGTTTAAAGAATTTAATTTTTCTCAATTTGCTCTTGCTTTTGGTAAAATCCTCCATCCATAACATTCATTTTGTAGCTGTGTCTGCTTGCTCTAATCTCAAAGGTTATTCCTTGTCTTAGCATCAGGAGGATCCTCTTTCAAATTTCCTAAAATTTTATCCTGAATATTAGACATTAGTGATGTGTGAACCCAAATTTCAGCTGAACCCGAACCGAACCCGAACAGGGAATCCCCCCCCCCCATGAAGAGATTCTGGGGGAAGAGCTTTGACGTCACTGGCAGGTTGCTAAGGATGCCAAGGTGATCACTTCCTGGATTCCATGGAATCCAGGAAGTGATCACCTTGGCGTCCTTAGCAACCTGCTGGTGACATCAAAGCTCCGAACACAAACCTAAACTTTGGCCGAAGTTTGAAAAAAATTCGGGTTCAGCATACTGAACACCGCAAAATTCGGTAGGGACCTGAATTGTGCGAGTTCGGTTTGCCCATCACTAGTAGACATTGCTTCTATTGCTTACAATTTTAAAATTATATTTAAATGGAAAATCCCATGAATTCCCATGTTTATCAACAGTTATTTTGGAGGCTTGAATGCATTTATTCTTGATTAATTTTGTTTCTAGCACATTCATTAAGAAAATTATTATATATTTTAATTTATTTATTTATTTATTTATTTATCAAAAATATAGCAGGTGTTGGTATAAACATAAACATAAGCAAAGTAGGTACAGGTAAATTAGGACAATAAAGCAGTAAGTTGGGGACGGTAGGCACAATGTGGCTTGTGCACGCTCCTTGTAGACATCTTAGGAGTGGGGTGAATCCTTGTTTTTCAACATCACAAGCGTGTAAATGTCCTTTCACACAAATGTAAATCTGTGAGGAGATTGTTCAGTTTCATCCTAATACCATCTGTTTATTGTATTTAGGGTTTTTTGCTGTTAACTCTAATGGAAAAGTTGCTTCATCTATCCTCAAAATCCAAAGCTAATTTCAACAATAGATATTAGTGCACCATATCTATTTAGGCGTGAATCAATACAAACAAGTGTGTGTGTGTGTGTGTGTGCATGTGTGTGTGTATTATCTATATGTGCAAATGATCATATGTTTATCAGCAATGACACTGACAATGGTCAGATTCACAAATCTTACTAAACATAAAACAAAATAACAATGAAAAGATTTGCACAGCACAGCAAGTACAGGGCCACATACAATAATACGTATAATAATGATGGTTAGGTTAGAAGGCAAAAATGAAAACTGGTTCAATTTTCTGCTTTGTGTTTTCAATGAGTGATGTCCCATCACAATGGATTTGTTTCTTAAAATTGCTATGAAGATCTTTGAAAGAAACTTCCATTATATTAATATATTATATTAATAGTATAGATTATATTATATTATATTATATTAATTAGTATATATTATATTATATTATATTATATTAATAGTATATATTATATTATATTAATACATTTGTTTTAATTATAAAGTTATTTATAATGATTTGTTCTATCATTTAATACATATTTTATTTAAATTAATATTATTATTCACGTGCTAAATAATATTGATCATTATACAGCCCAGTTATTAACCTGCTAAGAGGTAGATTCTTTCTTATGCATATGAACAATATGCAGAAATTTTGCAGATAGTTAGCAGCTACACCTATTGATCATGCAAAGGTGGTTTTCAGAAGATATCAAATGAGTGATGCTACCCAAGAGACTGGCTGTAATAAGTGGTTGGTTTGTGTTTTAGGATCAATAAGATGAGCTAAACTATAGCTTTTGTATTCTGGATATTTACAAATTATACTGTATCTGTTTCATAAAGCATATTATTATATTGATTCAATTTTAGTTTCTATTTAGCAAGTTATTACCAGCCTGTGGGTGTCATAATGAGATGCTCCCATTAATGAGTATCTTTGTTCATGTGCCAAAATGCTGGTTTGAACCTATTTCTCTAAACCGTAGCATTTCATTTTCATATACTAATAAGATATTCGATCTTTCAGGTATAAAAGCATTAACACATATTTTAATGTACTCTGTATTTAGTGATGAAGTTATTACTGTTAATTTAATGGTATGTCAGCATCATTGTGCAAAATACTGAAATCGAAATCTTCTCAAAAAATAATTCACTGCTCTAGCTTGTTAACTAGAAATTGATAGCTAATGTACCACTAGGCCCGTGAAAAACATTTGTATTTCTTTTAAAAGTTCATTCTGTGATCTTCAGAGGTAGTGATAAAATTGACAAATTAACTTTCTTGAAGGAAGCAGATTAAACTTGTTACTAGTTCATGTTGCTCTCTTTAATTTCTTGCATTCAATATCCTGAGATAATTAATTGTCTTGCATATTTATCTCGTAGCATGGGATAGGTGTAAAAATTGTTTCAACATTTTCCATAAGTATTAAATCATATCTACATAATTGGATCCTGTACAGAGAGAAGAAAATATACAATCAAGAAAATGTGTATTTTTTTGTTATTGTCCATAAGTAAAAGTCATCCTATATTTAACCAGTGTTTTTAAAAGAAACCAGGACTGATTTTAATTGTATTACCAATATAATGTTGTTTGTTTGTTTTGTTGTTTGATTAAATTTGTATGCTGCCCCTCTCCAGGACTCAGAGCGGCTATATTATCATATACATAATATGTGATAATATAGCATAATATATGATAGCAGGTTCATCCTCCTCCCCGTTCTCTGTTCCCCACAAGCCTATAATGGAATCCAGGAAGTGATCACCTTGGCGTCCTTAGCAACCTGCCGGTGACGTCAAAGCTCCGCCCCCGGAATCTCTTCGTGGGAGGGATTCCCCAGCTCCTTCAAATGGAGAGATTACCCAGCTCCTTCAAACATGTTTATTTTTATTCGAAAGGACCACCCTTTCCTTGCAGCGTCGCTGCAGTGTCATTTTTCGTAAAAATAACAATGTTTATTTTTACGTGAAGACTTCCCTTTGAAGGAGCTGGGGAATCCCTCCCATGAAGAGATTCTGGGGTTGGAGCTTTGATGTCACCGGCAGGTTGCTAAGGACGCCAAGGTGATCACTTCCTGGATTCCATGGAATCCAGGAAGTGATCACCTTGGCATCCTTAGCAACCTGCTGGTGACGTTAAGCTCCGCCCCCGGAATCCCTTTGTGGGAGGGATTCCCTGTTCAGGCTCGGGTTCGGTTCAGGTTTGGTCAAATTTTGCGTAAAGTTTGTCCAAACTTGCCGAACCCGAACACCATTGGGTTCGCCCATCACTAGTCACAAGCTATCTGGCTGACTTTTCAGAACTTTTTAAAATAAATTCAGTGTTGGAATTATCTTCTTGCATAATCAATTACTGAATTTTATTGCATATGCTGAATAATATTAAAGGAAATCAGTTCTGGAAAAATGCATTTCTGTTTCAAGCAAAATAAATTTTTAACCAGCTACAAATTTCTATACAATCTGTACCAGTCTGTATTTGAGAAATGATTTCAATAAGTATTCCTGAGATGAAGCAACCAATACAATTATACATTCTCTATCAAGAATTCTTGCTGATAAAAGTTTGGCCTTTTCAGCCTCACAATATATACAGAAAAAAATATTTCTAACACATTTGACATAAATAAATTAAAAAGATATATTATATTCCTTCTCCAGGTTTTCTCAACTTCTAAGATAAACTGTTGGTATGCATTAAACAGATGTAATTCTTAGACTATTACCTTACATCTACTATTATACACACACACACACACACACACACACACACACACACACACATATATAAATAAAATATATTTGTATCCCAATTTGTTACAGATTTTAGAACTTGTTTAAATTAGTATTTTAGAGTGCCTACACTCGATGACAGACATTCTACTGAAAATATTTCCCTCAGATGTAGTATTAGTAAATTCTGTATTTATTTTCTGCCTCATTTTTAACAGTGCCTTCAATCAAAACTATTTGTCATCTGTAAGTGTTATCACTGAGCAACCAAATTTGTGTTTCAGCTATCTTTTCCTAAATTCTTTTTCCAGATCATGAAGCTATCACAAAATGACAATCTGTGTTACCTTTCTGGATGTGAAAGAGATTTTAATCTCATTTCGAGAACCCTAAGCTTGTACTTGGGGCCCACTGAACTCCTTGTAGAAAATGTCAAGGCAATTTCTGAAATGTTTCCAAAATCCAGATAAAATCCAGCAAGTATCTTTGCTTGCCTATATTGTTGAAATACAGCGGCATCACTAAAGAAGGGAAAAAAAGAATTATTCAATATGTGCCCCTTTATAAAATGAGACTCATCTGGAAGTGTCAGCTACTGCAGAATGCAGAATGCAACAGAGCAGGCAGTTACGTGTTTCTGTACAAATACATATTTATACCTTTGTTTGGAAAGCTGCATTGTTAACCAGTCTCTTTTTAAGTTCACATTTTGCACATTTTGATGCTCTACATGACATAAGACTGGATTATTTGAAGGGCTGCCTTTATCAGATTATAGCTATCCATCCCAACTTGGTGTATAATTTAGTATCCCACCTAGGGTCACTTGATTGTGAGGTTGGAAGTTATATAAATAAGACGAATAAGTAACACACATACAATTTCAATACAGATTGTCCTTGCTTACTGACTGCATCATTTCATGATCATTTGAAGTTACAACTGTGCTCCAAAAATAATTGTGTGATTAATAACCACATTTCAAAGGGTGGGGAATTCCAAAGGTTGGGAGAGTGGGTACAAAGCAAATATAGTCGCAGTCATGTTATTTCCCATTTTGCATCCACTTCACTTAACAATAGAGCTGTTGGTTCCAACTATGGTTGCTAACCGTAGGAGTGTTGTGGCCTGTCCATGTCCCACGTAATTGGTCACGAATCCTGAGGACCGAGAGATGGTTGCAGTGTGGTACCATCAGCCCGTGAATCTGGCACCTGAATCCAATAGCAAGGAGGTCAGAGAGCATTCAGTGTATAGAGATTGAAAGTTAACCAAAGCCTTCTGCACTTCCCAAGGTGCACATGAGTGACTCAGAAGAGAAGGAGCCTCTTCTTGATGCTGGGGTACACAGGGCTTTTAAAAGGCAAGAGTGCCTACACAAGAGGAGGCCTCCTCATGAGTAGAGCTGCAGGCTAATTGGCCATGCCCTTAGCCTATTTAAGGCTTAGCTACACCACACTTCATTGCAGGAGACATCATTCATTCCAAGTCTTGTTTGGTTCTTTGAAAATCTTGTTCGGCTTTTGATTTCAAATGGCATTTCTTCTTCTGCTAATGACCTCTGGGCTTTCTGCCAACCTTTGTAAGTTCAAGTGAAGGATATCTGATTGACTAATTTGTTGGACTGCTTGCTTTGCTTTGTGCTTGGACACTGACCAGTTGTTAAGATGTTAATTAACAGATGGCACACCGAAAGGACTAATTTATGATTTCATGAACTTTAAACAGACACAATTGCTAAGAAAGTATTAGTAATTTTAACAGTAGTAAACAACTTGTGTTTAGAACAGTTGGGTGTATGTGTATTTCTTGTTGGGCTTGACGCTGGGGCAGAACAAGGACTACTTTTTTTTCTTTGCATATTAACTTTCAAACTTCCATTCTAATTCAAAAGTCATTTATCAATTACTCATTTTATTCGTCTTTGTTCAAACTCGTTCTAATTATAGCTGATACTATTTTGCATAAAGAATACCAAAATGAATAAATGTATCTTACCTATTAATTCTGGATTCTATTGTATTTCCTGAATTATCTGTTATTTTTGTATTTATAAAACCTCTCCTAGTGCTTTTATTCCATGTAATAATATCCAAAGAATAATGATACACTGTGGGAAATAGAAAAAATAATAATTTCATTTTTATTTATTTTCTTCTTTTTCAGAATGGAAAAGAAGAATCCTGGAAAATGGACTTGAGTTTAAAAAGCAAAATCAGGAAGTTATACATCAAGATACTATTGAAAATATTCTCAGGCTAGAGCAGTGTTTTTCAACCAGTGTGCCGCGAGACATGGTCAGGTGTGCCGGGGAGCTCAGAGAGAAAGAAAGCAAGAGAGAGAGAAAGAAAGAAAGCAAGAGAGAGAGAAAGCAAGAGAGAGAGAAAGCAAGAGAGAGAGAAAGCAAGAGAGAAAGAAAGCAAGAGAGAGAGAGAAAGCAAGAGAAAGTAAGAGAGAGAAAGAAAGCGAGAAAGAGAAAAAGAGAGGGAGGGAAGGAGAGAGAGAAAGACATAGAGGGAGGGAGGGAGGGAGAGAGAAAGAGAGCAAAAAAGAGAGGAAGAAAGGAAGAGAAAGAAAGAGGGATGGAGAGAGAGAGAATGAGGAAGGAAGGGAGAGAAAGAGGGAGGGAGGGAGAAAGAAATAGAGTGAAGGGGAGGATGAGAAAGAGAGAGAATTTTTTGTCCAAACTTTTTTTAGCCGCCCCCCCCCCCCCGCTCCCCCGCTCAATGTGCCCCAGGGTTTCGTAAATGTAAAAAATGTGCCGCGGCTCAAAAAAGGTTGAAAATCACTGGGCTAGAGTATCAGAATGATGTAACACATTACAGAACTAACTGCATCATGGTAGGTAACAGTTTCATGCTAAGGCATTTTATTGAAAAATGTAACTCTTTTGGCAGCAACTTTTTTATTATACTGAGATTGATCAAAATACCCTATTAATGCCAAGATGGAGCAAGGTGAAATAGCAGTAAAATTATTACATTCTAATTAATCATGATATAAATCTTACATTTGATACCTTTATAAATTTGGCAGATGATATGGATGTGTTTTACAAGTGCTATACATTTGGATTTTTTCCTTGTTTTTGTTCTACATCCTATGGTTGCTGTACTTATTAGGAAAATATTTTTTAAAATTACTCATTCTGTATTACATTTATTATAGTAAATGTAGAACATAGTGATATTTACTAGGAATGAGACATTCAATCACTTTATTTCCAGAGCACTCTGGAAAGATAGATCATTAGATAAAATATATTGTGCACAACATAAGAAAAATAGTCTTCTACAACAGGCATTTGATCTGAACTCTATAGAACAACTATATGGATTCTTAAAATGAATTAGATTTCATTGAATTCAGCTGAATTTAGTATTATAATTCCTTTGCTACATTTTCAAATTTAAATCATGACTTGCTACTAAATATCTCGTCCTTTGCTTTTAAAAACCATGCCTTTTGGGGGTGGTGGGTTGGATTTACAATGATCAGTACAATTCTGTGTGCAAAGCAAAAGACATAGCATTACTTTTACCATATCCAAAATAGCCAAGAGTCAATATAACATTTTCCTAGCCATATGTTATATCACCCATATATTGTCTCCTTCTTAGAACTGAGAGTGAATGACTGGCCCAAAGTTAGCCATAAAATAATGCTACTGTATTTAACTTAAATATGGCGCTCTAAGGAGTTACATAAATCATTCTAAAGCAGATCCATCTTTTAGTCATACCAATCAGCCAGAATTAATGATTTTCCTAATACTGAACTATTATCTCTGCTTCAAGTTTTGTTTAGCTTGCAAATACCTTAAATGCAGTTTTTAAATTATCAGTTGAAAACATAAATACAGACACATCCAGAAACACACACAGCCCTGTTTGTAAGAGACACTAGTATAGATCTCATATGGATCTTTTATAATGCATGATAGTAAATATTTACTCACATCTCTGTTTCATTATACTGTACTTCTTTTCTTGAAATTCATTTTGCTATTATCTAATATAAATCCATATCTTTCTCATTTTTTATCAGCTCATTTGTCATCCTTTACTAGATTGCCCAGATCATTTCCTATTTTTAACATTTTTCTCCAAGCACTTTTGAAAATTATGCTATTTCATAAATAAACTGTAATAAAAACTGAGTTTAATCAAGGATATGTCAAGTTATCTGGACAGTAAAATGCACATGGTTTTTTCCCCTCCTATTTTTTTCCATAGAAGGGGGAGGGGGGGGAGAAAGCTGAAGTAGATGAATGGAAAATGGTTAATGACTTACTGCAAAATGGGTCTTTGTCTGAAGTATCAAAGTAAGCTTTTGTCAGGGGAGGATTCCTTTCAAGGAAATGGTCCTTCCATTTATCAGCATAATATCCTAAAATTGAAATATATTTAATACAAAATAAACATATATATTTCTTCCACAAAGATAATAATTCTCAACTTATTCCTCATTGTGTTACAAGAAAAAACAACAGAATATGATGGCATCTATAAGACACCAAAATAACTCAATAGTTTTACTATGAAGTACTGTAGTATACTACAAGTATAACTGCTATTGCTATTGTGAAATATTACAAAGGTTTTTTGTCTAAAATCTTATATAAATTTTACAACAGCTTGTATCAAATTTTCACAACAGTTAGTAATGATAACTTGATGGTTTGAAATCTCCATTCCCAGCATCATTGTTATTCCCTCATCACGTGTACCAGGGATCACTTATAATACATTCAAATAGTAACCTAAAATAAAAGTGTAAAACCTGAAAATAATAATTGTAGTTAATGAAAAAGCTTCCTTTGTAATTTCTCCTAAATGACCATTTTTAAAATGAAGTTAACAGCTAAGAAATGGGAATGTTTTATAAGTGATTCAGAAAGTTGAGTTGAAAATTAAGATACCCGCTTATCTTTTACTCTCATCTAAGAAGGATCAATACTGTTTAAGACACAGCCTAATGATTTGTTGGGAAATATTTTATTTTATTTCTTTATTTGTATCCCGTCTTTATTATTTTTATAAATAACTCAAGGTAGCAAACATATCCAGCACACTTTCCTCCTTCTATTTCCCCCACTAGAACAACTTTGAGGTGATTTAAAATGGGATTAGTGGCCAAACTGGGTTTCATCATGGCTAAAATGGCAATTTCCTGGTGCTTTAACCATTAGACCAAACTGGCTCTACTAGAAACTGGAGATGAGAGTTAAGTGAAGGTACCTTGTGCAGTGCAGAGACTTTAGTACTATATTCATCTTTAATATAATATTTATATAATATTTATTCTATAGATTAAAACAGGCAAAAACATACATGACTTGAGTTTTCTTTCTGCCAAATAAACTAGATAGCTTTTCTAGAATTTTTCACTTATCAGATTTGAAAAATCGTTACATAACAGAATGTTCTGTACACTGTAGAATGCAATCTAAGAAAATCTCCATAAAATACTAACGCATTACTCTTACCTACTATTGGGCATGGAAGTGATTTAAAATTACAGCTCACACATTTTCCATTCCTGTAATCCTTATACGATTCACAAGGATATGCAGTTATATCACAATCATATTGTAAAGATGATATATACAAAAAAACCGATCTCTGATGATCACATTTGAAATAAGATGATCCTAGAAGAATCAAAAAGTAAACTGAAGACCATGTAATTATGTTATGTTTTTCACAAAATAGAATAGCAGCAGCATTTCAAAATTAGCAGTAGTTGCTAGTTAATACTTGAGTGGGAGATTCCCCAGAAACTCCTAACTATAGCTTAAACTGGAATTACATTAAGTTAAGTTACATTCTGGAAAAACTATTTCTATACACCTACCAAAAACTCCAGCATACAACTTCCCTTAAAACACAAGAGTAGAGAGTGATTCTTTGCTTTTTAGTTCAAAACAGAAAAGATAACTCCCGCAGTTCAGTCCTCTATTCTTTTTCTCTTCCCAAGTTGCTTATTGTGCTCTTCCAGCATTTTCCAAGCAAGGTCCAACCAAGAATAAGTAGAGATTTTGTTCAGGTTGATTTCTCACCATGTATTCTAACTATAGTAGGGCTTTCTGTCCTTCCTGGTCAAAAAAGGAAACTTACTCATATTTTAAAATTTAAATCCTAGCATTCAAGAGCAGGATACAAGAACAGTTTAAAAGCATACTAAAATTACTGAGTGGGTAAGTATGATTCTATACAAAATTGTAATTTTTAAAAAAGTCCATTAACATAATTGCCTTCATGAATGACTTCACTACAATTAAATCCCTCAACAAATTACTATAATAATTAATTTATCTATTTACCACTAAGTATTGTCTTTGGACATCCAGGCTGATCTGTTCCTCCATTTGGATAGAAATCAATGTTTCCCAAAGGCTCCTTGAGACCAAAACCTAAAAATGAAATACATAGTGAAGAAAAAATAAATAAACCATCTTAACCACAATACCCCTGCCGACAAAAAATTTAAACTTCCTCTCTCACATATTTGTAAAAACATTAAAAGTAATAAAAATTAAAATAATATCATTAAGAGTTTACAGTTGACCTCTCCCCATTTGTAAGAGATCAACTCCCCATTTGTAAGGGGCGTGCATAAATGCAGCACTGTGTCTACTGTCCCTTTCCTACTGTCCTATTTTTTCTCTTTTATCGTTACTTTTTACTTATGTAAAAACTACTACTACTATCCTATACATGTTTGACAAATAAATAAATAAACAAACAAACAAACAAATACATAAATAAAAATAACCAATAACTTACTGTAGATAACAACATCATGAGTTTAAACAGTTACTACTTTTTAACTGAAAAACAGGATTTTTAAACAAATATTTAAATGTTGAGGTTTATCCTCTATTCATAATTAGTATTATTACTAAACCCACTGGTATTAGCTGGGTTAAAGTTTCTAATGAATGTAAAGAATTTATACCTGCTGTAAGAAACGTATTTTGAATTGAATATTTTGAAAAATTAGCTGTTCCAATGTGGAACTGTAGTTTAGAAAACAACTTTTTCTGTATCAGGAAAGTCTGAAATTCAGAGATAAATGAAAAATTTCTGACTATGTTTTTGCCAGTTTTTTAAGCACAAGTCTTTTAGCATATCCTAAATGCCTCTTTGGATTCCATTCATAATAATTGCATACATCCTGGTCAAAAGTATGTATTTTGAGATAGATCTTATTCACTGAAAGATATGGATAGATTCTAGTGGGATCATACCAGGAAGTAAAGTGGGGTGAGAGGAAATCATTCAAACATAGAATGCCCAAAATCCAAATGTGTAATAATTACCATCAGCATCTGAATGAATGACATCCACAAATTGGGCATCGGTATGATCCAGTCTCTCATTAGCCAGCTTCCTGGCATACGATGGACCTGCTGGGTCAAGACCTAAAGAGTAGATTTAAAGCAGAATTCATAAGAAAAATATGCAAGCGTTGTCTTAAATATAATTACTGTAAGTAACACAAAATTAACAATAAAACAGAGTCATTATTTAGAGCAGTGTTTTTCAACCAGTGTGCTGCGAGACATGGTCAGGTGTGCCATGGGGAAATTAAACATGGGTCCCCAAACTACCATTCCTGCCAGGATATCCCTTTTGTGTTCATCGAAACAGGCCCAGGTTTCACACTAAGTGAGTATAAATACATTTAGAAACTATATTATTAACTATATGTATAATATGTTGACTTCCTGGCTCCAATCCTTCCCCACAGGGAGGCGGAACCGATTAAGATGTTCCGCCCCAGACGCCTGATGGACCCAGAGGGCTTTCAGACGGCGCTTGGGGTTATTCCAGAGGCACTTGTCCACAGTTCGGCGGAGTCTCTTGCGGAGGCCTGGAATACGGCTGCTGCGGAGGCTCTCGACCGGATTGCGCCTTTGCGACCTCTCCGCGGCGCTAGACCCTGTAGAGCCCCATGGTTCAACGAGGAGCTCTGGGAGTTGAAATGCCAAAAGAGACGTCTAGAGAAGCGATGGAGGAAGAGTAGGTCTGAATCCGATCGAACACTTGTAAGAGCTTTTATTAAGACTTACAAAGTGGCGCTCAAGGTGGCAAGATGCGCGTACCATGCTGCCTTGATTGCATCAGCGGAATCCCAGCCGGCCGCTCTGTTTAGGGTGACCCACTCCCTTCTTAACCAGGGGGGAGTTGGGGAGCCCTTGCAGAGTAGTGCCGAGGATTTTAACACGTTTTTCGCTGATAAAGTCGCTCAGATCCAGGCCAACCTCGACTCCAATTGTAAGACAGAGTCGACTGACAACGAGTCAGTCGAGGTGACTGGGGCACGTACTTGTCCGCCTGTCTGGGAAGAGTTTGATCTGGTGACACCTGATGAAGTGGACAAGGCCATTGGAGGTGTGAGTTCCGCCACCTGTTTACTGGATCCGTGTCTCTCCTGGTTGGTTTCGGCCAGCAGGGAGGTGACACGGAGCTGGGCCCAGGAGATTACCAACGCTTCCTTGGGGAGGGGAGTTTTTCCATCAATCTATAAAGAAGCGCTCGTGCGCCCCCTCCTCAAGAAGCCCTCCCTGGACCCAGCTGTACTTAATAACTATCATCCAGTCTCCAACCTTCCCTTTATGGGGAAGGTTGTTGAGAAGGTGGTGGCACTCCAGCTCCAGCGGTCCTTGGAAGAAGCCGATTATCTAGGTCCCCAACAGTCGGGTTTCAGGCCCGGTTACAGCACGGAAACTGCTTTGGTCGCGTTGATGGATGATCTCTGGCGGGCCCGGGACAGGGGTTTATCCTCTGTCCTGGTGCTCCTTGACCTCTCAGCGGCTTTCGATACCATCGACCATGGTATCCTTCTGCACCAGCTGGAGGGGTTGGGGGTGGGAGGCACTGTTCTCCAGTGGTTCTCCTCCTACCTCTCTGGCCGGTTGCAGTCGGTGTTAGTGGGGGGTCAGAGGTCGGCTCCTAGGTTTCTCCCTTGTGGGGTGCCTCAGGGGTCGGTCATCTCCCCCTGCTATTCAACATCTACATGAAACCGCTGGGCGAGATCATCCAAGGACATGGGGTGAGGTATCATCAATATGCGGATGATACCCAGCTTTACATCTCCACCCCATTCCCAGTCAACGAAGCGGTGGAAGTGATGTGCCGGTGCCTGGAGGCTGTTGGGGCCTGGATGGGTGTCAACAGACTCAAGCTCAACCCGGATAAGATGGAGTGGCTGTGGGTTTTGCCTCCCAAGGACAATTCCATCTGCCCGTCCATTACCCTGGGGGGGAATTATAGACCCCCTCAGAGAGGGTCCGCAACTTGGGCGTCCTCCTCAATCCACAGCTCACATTAGAAAACCATCTCTCAGCTGTGGCGAGGGGGGCGTTTGCCCAGGTTCGCCTGGTGCACCAGTTGCGGCCCTATCTGGACCGGGACTCATTGCTCACAGTCATTCATGCCCTCATCACCTCGAGATTCGACTACTGTAATGCTCTCTACATGGGGCTACCTTTGAAAAGTGTTCGGAAACTTCAGATCATGCAGAATGCAGCTGCGAGAGCAGTCATGGGCTTACCCAGGTATGCCCATGTTTCACCATCACTCCGCAGTCTGCATTGGCTGCCGATCAGTTTCCGGTCACAATTCAAAGTGTTGGTTATGACCTTTAAAGCCCTTCATGGCATCGGACCAGAATATCTCCGAGACCGCCTTCTGCCGCACGAATCCCAGCGACCGATTAGGTCCCACAGAGTGGGCCTCCTCCGGGTCCCGTCAACTAAACAATGTCGGTTGGCGGGCCCCAGGGGGAGAGCCTTCTCTGTGGCGGCACCGACTCTCTGGAACCAACTCCCCCCGGAGATCAGAACTGCCCCTACTCTTCCTGCCTTCCGTAAACTTCTCAAAACCCACCTTTGCCGTCAGGCATGGGGAAACTAAACATCTCCCCCTGGGCCCGCTGAATTTATACATGGTATGCTTGTGTGTGTGTATGTTAGTATAGGGTTTTTTTAAAAAACTTTTAATATTTTAATTAATTGAATTATGTATTGGATTGTTTTTTCACTTGTTGTGAGCCGCCCTGAGTCTTCGGAGAGGGGCGGCATACAAATCCAAATAATAAATAAATAAATAAATAAATGTACTGTGTTAGAGTGTCATTTTGTGTCATTTTGGTTGGTGGTGTGCCGGAGGATTTTGTAAATGTAAAAAATGTGCCGTGGCTCAAAAAAGGTTGAAAATCACTGATTTAGAGGGCAAGTCAACTTTTCATTAGTGCTCCCCTTCCCAATATTTTAAATCTTAAAAGTAGTGGCAGCAATCTAACTATCTAACTAATGTATACATATGCAGATATTACTAAGGAGACCCTAAGGATAAAGACTCGTTGCAATTCTACATGGAAAATTTCTACAATGTGCACACTGATAGAAACATTATGTTAAAAAACATGACATAACATTATTTTATGAAGAGATTAAAGGATTGTTCAACGATCAATAACTTAGGTCCAACTTACCTCTATATTACATTTCTTTTACGTGAGATACAGTCTAATTTAAAGGATATTTCTCAAACAACATTCCTGTTTTTCTTGTTTACAGTGATCCCTCGATTTTCGCGGGGGTTACGTTCCAAGACCTCCCGCGAAAATCAATTATCCGTGGTATAGTGGTGCGGAAGTAAAAACACCATCTGCGCATGCGCGTCCTTTTTTCCATGGCCGCGCATGCGCAGATGGTGGAGGCGGGGAGCGACGAAAGTGCGGAAGCCGACAGATTGCTTTGAATGTCGGCTGCCCCCGCCCCCCCAGCTCCCGCTCGCCCACCGTTTGCCGCTCGCCCGCCCGCCTGCCCGGCCACTCGCTCACTCGCCACTCTCCTGTTTGCTCGGCCGGCCGCTGCCCGGCTGGGGAGGTGGATTCGCCGCCCCCAACAGCCCGATCTCTCTCTGGTGGCTGGGGAGGTGGATTCGCCGCCCCCCACCAGCCCGATCTCCCTCCGGTGGCTGGGGAGGTGGATTCGCCGCCCCCACCAGCCCGATCTCCCTCCGGTGGCTGCCGCCCCCACCAGCCCGATCTGGGGAGGTGGATTCGCCGCTCCTCGCCGCCTTCACCTCGCTTCGCCTCAGCTGCTGCCCGCTGCCTTCATCTTCTCCCCAAACTCCTCCTTCCCCGCCAAAGCAGCCACCGCAGTCGAGCGCGTGAGCGATGCAGGGCAGCCCAATGCCGCCGGGAGGGGAATCCAAGCCGGTGGCTGGGGATGCGGATCCACTGCCCTCGCAGCCCGATCTCCCTCTGTGGGGGGGGGGGGACAAACCGACGATCGGGGGCTGTCCGTCCCTGTTGGGTGGTGCAGGGCAGGCACAGGGAGGAAGGGAGAGAAAGGAAAGAGAGAGAAAGGGAGGGAGAGAAAATTGAATGAAGAAGGGAGAGAAAGAAAGAGTAAGAGGTAGAAAGGATAGAGAAAAAGGAAGAGAAAGGGAGAGAGAAGTGACTCTTGGTGATGACGTATGATGTCATCGGATGGGAAAAACCGTGGTATAGAAAAAAAACCGTGGAGTATTTTTTAATTATTATTTTTTGAAAAACCGTGGTATAGCGTTTCACGAAAATCGAGACCGCGAAAATCGAGGGATCAGTGTATAGAAATGTGTGGTGACAGAATCTTTGTTTTTTTCTTTGTAAAAAAGTGTGAAAATAGATTCCAATTGCAATACTGTATATGAAAGAATTGTGTTATAAAACATGTGCCAAATTTGCTAATACTAGCCAGTTTTTAAAATTCAGCCTGTAAGGACTGTTTGAAGTTTATTCAATTTGTAGGCCTCACCTGTAATTCTTCCAATTTTGCCATTATATGTCTTCCCAACAAATCCAGCTATATGAGCCCCAATGCTTACACCAATCATATAAATGGAATCAAGAGCAACACCATTCTCCTGTGGGGTGAAAGTTATGAAAAGAGGGTTATAGAAACATAAATCATAGAATATTTTATATAATTAGGAAATTTATGGATATTGTTACATTTAAACATTTTTCATTTTTGGAGTTTTTCAGTTTCCCATTCCATAAAAAGAGCCAAAGTTTTTAACACTCAACACTACTTACTGTAGTTATCCTCTGACTATTCACATTATTTTCCTATCATAGTAAAATTCTATGACAGTCATTTCAGAGCTTCACAAACATAAAGCAGCCACAACTGCTGTTTGCAGTTGGGAGACTAATTTTGATTTTATGTCTTTTATTTTAAAACACATTTTATTTACAAATAAGTGAAACTAACTAATGTCCACATGTTACTTGTGCAATGATCACGCATCTACAACTTGCACAACCATTTAGAAATGGCATGTATCAGAACACATTTATTTATTTATAAATCGCTTAATATTTTTACAAATAACCCAAGTTAGGGCACATATCCAACACACTTTCCTCCTATTGTTTCCACAACAATGAATTTGGGTAAGAGAGAATAACTGGCTTTCATGGCTATCATGGGACTAGAACTCACAATCTTCTGGGTTCTATTCTAGTGCCTTAGCCACTAGACCAAATATACTTTATACTGTAGTTGTATAAGCATTGTTCATTTAGCCTGAATACACGCTCCTGCATTTTACACAAGAATACGAAAGCATTTTAGAATAGAATAGGGGACAGAACAGAACAGAATTATTTATCAGCCAAATATGATATTACACACACGGAATTTGTCTTTGGTGCATATGCTCTTAGTGTACATAGAAGAAAAGATACATTTCTCAAGAACCATGTGGTATATATAAAGTAGATAATGATTATACTATTATAGCCCAGTGCTCTCTATTTTTAGAAGAAACAACAATGAATATGCAGTACAATCAACCTAATAGAGTTAACTGGGCAAGTAGATGTTTCTCTGATACCAGTATTATATATAATTTCCTTACCAACATTTGATCAATAAGATGTGTTAAGATGGGTACTACTTTCTTCGCACTAGAAACAGCACTAAAATAATTCACTGTTGTCGCACCCCGATTCCAATCTACTATGATGGTGTTAAAGTCTTGTTTTTTAAGCAGAACGTTTCTAATGTTATCAATCCATATTGGGGGAGAACCTAGAAATCTATACCCATGGATGATAAAAACAACATTCTTGGTTACATTAAAATATGTAGAAGTTGTTATATTATGTTCATCAAGAAGCTCAGCACAGTCTTTATTTCTTCGTGTGTACAAAAGCAGTTTCACCTTCAAATCTGTGCCAATCACAGCATTGCCAAAATTAAGATCTGTGAATTTAGAACATTCTTGACCTAAATTTGTAAGATATAAATAAAAAAACACATTTGATCAGCATGATTTTTAAAGATCACATTACATTTCATTTTTCTGCAAGACATCTATGGAATTTCAAATAAGAATATTTTATTTTTAACTTCACCAACACAATAATTTCAGATCATTCTGAATTCCTAATTTATAACACACCAAATTTAAGAAGCACAAATTTTATGCTGAAAATAGATAAATTTGACATAATTGGGCTGAATTCATCCAATTTATTCTTTGTTTATTTTTTTTATAAATTTTAAAAACTTATAAAATACTACAGAATAACATCATTTTTATTAACAAAAATTGCTACAAATTAAGATTTTTAAGATTGTTTAACATGCTTTAAGGAGTACATCCATAATTTTGAAAACATTGTAATTTATTCTGCTTCTTTTGCATGAAAGCAGTTCTAATTTGTTGATTCCAGAACATGATTTGAAAGACTTGAGTTCAGCCCCCTCATTATCTAGCATGGGAAACACATACAAGAATGAACAGGTATAACTCTTAAAAAATAAAATGTTCCACAGAAATGCTCAAATCTTTGGCATGAGGACTGAATAAACTGCCAAGAACCATCTGATATTAATCAATTGTCAAGTAACCTTATCTTCTATAGCTTTCACTGAATCTTTATTTGGGCTTTTTATTTTTCTACACAAAGAAACTTTGTGAAATTGCTATGCAGATGACATGCAGAGTCTTGCAACTTCACCATTAATAGTAAAGATTGTTTTGGAATGTTGTATCGAAGAAAGTATAATAATAGCTCTTGTAGTCTGCAATCTATCTACCTTTCCACATTTGTCCTACGAGGAAAAAAAGCAAAAAAAATCCTTCCATAGAGCTTTTTCATATCAGAAATCATGAACAGTTGCAGAATGACACAAGGTGTGCAAGTACAACAGTTTTTCCCAGTGTTACAACAATAACTTCAAAAGCACCACTGAAAAGGTTCCAAGGCAACCAAGACTATCACCAATGGAACACCTTTTTATTGTTATCTAAAACATCTTTTTCAAGCGACTGTGGAAACTTGAAAAATGATGTAGCTGCTTTAACTGTAGCTGGTTTAATTTTTCTTGTGGAAACTATTGTTGCTTAATTAGTACTGCAGAAAAGTGATATGTTTAAGTTTAAGTTTAAGTTTAAGTTTAAGTTTAAGTTTAAGTTTAAGTTTAAGTTTAATCAGATTTGTATGCCGCCCCTCTCCGCAGACTCGGGGCGGCTCACAGCAACAGCAATACAAGACAAATCCAATATTAAATTAATTTTAAGAACACCACAAGTTAAAAACCAATCATACACACTAGCATACCATACACAAATTTTTATAAGCCTAGGGGGAAGGAACATGTCAATTCCCCCATGCCTGACGACAGAGGTGGGTTTTAAGGAGCGTACGAAAGGCTAGGAGGGTGGGGGCAACTCTGATATCTGGGGGGAGTTGATTCCAAAGGGTCGGGGCCGCCACAGAGAAGGCTCTTCCCCTGGGTCCCGCCAAACGACATTGTTTAGTTGACGGGACCCGGAGAAGGCCAACTCTGTGGGACCTAACTGGTCGCTGGGATTCGTGCGGCAGAAGGCGGTCCCGGAGATATTCTGGTCCGGTGCCATGAAGGGCTTTATAGGTCATAACCAACACTTTGAATTGTGACCGGAAACTGATCGGCAACCAATGCAGGCTGCGGAGTGTTGGTGTGACATGGGCAAATTTAGGAAAACCCATGATAGCTCTCGCAGCTGCATTCTGCACGATCTGAAGTTTCCGAACACTCTTCAAAGGTAGCCCCATGTAGAGAGCGTTACAGTAGTCGAGCCTTGAGGTGATGAGGGCATGAGTGACTGTGAGCAGTGACTCCCGGTCCAAATAGGGCCGCAACTGGTGCACCAGACGAACCTGGGCAAACGCCCCCCTCGCCACAGCTGAAAGATGTTTCTCTAATGTGAGCTGTGGATCGAGGAGGACGCCCAAGTTGCGGACCCTCTCTGAGGGGGTTAGTGACTCCCCCCCCCAGGGTGATGGATGGACAGATGGAATTGTCCTTGGGAGGCAAAACCCACAGCCACTCCGTCTTATCCGGGTTGAGTTTGAGTCTGTTGACACCCATCCAGACCCCAACAGCCTCCAAGCACCGGCACATCACTTCCACTGCTTCGACGACTGGACAAGGGGTGGAGATGTAAAGCTGGGTATCATCTGCATACTGATGATACCTCACCCCATGCCCTTGGATGATCTCACCCAGCAGTTTCATGTAGATATTAAATAGTAGGGGGGAGAGGACCGACCCCTGAGGCACCCCACAAGGGAGTAACCTAGAGGTCGACCTCTGACCCCCCACTAACACCGACTGCGACCGGCCAGAGAGGTAGGAAGAGAACCACTGAAGGACAGTGCCTCCCACTCCCAACCCCTCCAGCCGGTGCAGAAGGATACCATGGTCGATGGTATCGAAAGCCGCTGAGAGGTCAAGAAGCACCAGGACAGAGGACAAACCCCTGTCCCGGGCCCGCCAGAGATCATCCATCAGCGCGACCAAAGCAGTTTCCGTGCTGTAGCCGGGCCTGAATCCTGACTGCTGAGGACCTAGATAATCGGCTTCTTCCAAGGACCGCTGGAGCTGGAGCGCCACCACCTTCTCAACAACCTTCCCCATAAAGGGAAGGTTGGAGACTGGTCGATAGTTGTTGAGAATGGCTGGGTCCAGGGAAGGCTTCTTGAGGAGGGGGCGCACAAGTGCCTCCTTGTAGGGATCCGGGAAGGACCCCCTCCCCAAAGAAGCGTTGACAATCTCCTGGACCCAGCTCCGTGTCACCTCCCTGCTGGCCGAAACCAGCCAGGAGGGACACGGATCCAGTAAACAGGTGGCGGAACTCACAGCTCCAATGGCCTTGTCCACTTCATCAGGTGTCACCAGATCAAACTCTTCCCAGACAGGTGGACAAGTACGTGCCCCAGTCACCTCAACTGACTCGTTGTCAGTCGACTCTGTATTCCAATTGGAGTCAAGGTCCGCTCGGATCCGAGCGATTTTATCAGCGAAAAACGTGTTAAAATCCTCGGCGCTACTCTGCAAGGGCTCCCCAACTCCCCCCTGATTAAGAAGGGAGCGGGTCACCCTAAACAGAGCGGCCGGGCGGGATTCTGCTGATGCAATCAAGGCGGAATGATACGCGCATCTTGCCGCCTTGAGCGCCACTTTGTAAGTCTTAACATGTGCTCTTACAAGTGTTCGATCGCATTTGGACTTACTCTTCCTCCATCGCTTCTCTAGACATCTCTTCTGGTGTTTCAACTCCCGGAGCTCCTCGTTGAACCATGGAGCTCTACGGGGTCTAGTGCCGCGGAGAGGTCGCAACGGCGCAATTCGGTCAAGAGCCTCCGCTGCAGCCTTGTTCCAGGCCTCAGCCAGAGACTCTGCCGAACTGTGTACGAGTGTATCTGGAATAACCCCAAGCGCCTTCTGAAAGCCCTCTGGATCCATCAGGCGTCTGGGGCGGAACAGCTTAATCGGTTCCGCCTCCCTGCGGGGAAGGATTGGAGCCAGGAAGTCAAGCCGCAGTAGAAAATGGTCTGACCATGACACAGGCAACACTTCTAAGCCTCTTAGTCTCAGACCATTACTCAGTTGCTCAGAGAGGAATACCATGTCGGGTGCATGCCCCCCCTCATGAGTCGGACCCTGTACTACTTGGGTCAGGTCCATGGCTGTCATGGTGGCCATGAACTCCTGTGCCAGTCCAGAGGCTTCACCGAGTGACGGCAGGTTAAAGTCCCCCAAGACAATAAGTCTGGGGAACCCCACCGCCAACCCGGCTACCTCCTCGAGTAGCACAGGCAGGGCTTGTGACACGCAGCTGGGAGGCAGGTACGTGAGAAACAAGCCCACCTGGACCCCTAAGTGCTCTCTTGAGATCTGAAACACATCTGAATCTTAGGTAGAACTTTACTAAACACTATGGCTATAGCTAAGTTTACATTTACTGTCTGTTATTGAAGGCATACAAATTTGAGTTAAATAAAACATGGGAATAGATTAAAAATTAGTTTCCAGATTTTTTCTTATTTTATTTAGAAACAAAATATCTCTCTTTCCACATACACACACAGCAACTCTTGTCAGATCAGATATGTTTTACCAGCTACAACTTTGTCAATTGTTTGTCTTTCTTTAGCAGATTCCCATTTTTCAATTAATTCAAAAGTACTAAGCAAGGTCTTTATAAAATGTAGTAAGATGTACACCTAACATGTGTATGGCCTGCAGGGCCTAATTACTAGTATTATTATTTAATACTAAAAGTTTAAGAAAAAAGAGATTTTGATATTGACTGAACTCAGAGCTCTCGGGATCAAAAATCAGTTGACAATCTGCTGGCCTTTAACAGGAAAACATCTTCCACCATTTTCAGCGACAGTCCCAGATCATTTGGTCCTGGGATAGGCAAAATTGGCTCTTCTATGACTTATGGACATCAACTCCCAGAATTTCTGAGTCAATCATGCTAGCTCAGCAATTCTGGGAGTTGAAGTCCACATGTCATAGAAAGGGAAGAGAGGCAGCATATAAATCCAATAAATATATAAACAAACAAACAAACAAATAAATAAAAGCCAACTTTGCCTATCCCTGAGCAACACAGCTTTTCTTTAGCATTCTTTTACTCGGGATGCCTTTAAACATTTTGGTTAGCATAAATGCTTAGAGGATTTAACCAACCAACCTTTTCTATATACAGTGATACCTCATCTTACGAACTTAATTCATTCTGTGATGAGGTTCATAAGTAGAAAAGCTCATAAGATGAAATAATGTTTCCCATAGGAATCAATGTAAAAGCAAATAATCCAAACTTTAAGGCTTAAAAAAAAAGCGGTGGGCGGACAAAGTGAAGGCTAACAGAGTGGAGATGGACAGCGAGGAGAAGCGAGGAATGGAGGCCCTAATGATGGCTAATGCTGCCCCAAATTGCTCCCAAAGCCACCCCTCCAGGCGCTTCCTATGCCACCCCAAATCACCTTCAAAATCACCTCTCCAAAAGCTTCCTCGCCTTTCGTAAGCTCCTTAAAACCCACCTCTGCCGTCAGGCATGAGGGAACTGAGATATTCCTTCCCCCTCGGCCTTACAATTTATGCATGATATGTTTGCGTGTATGTTTGGTTTTATAATAAGGGTTTTTTAGTTGTTTTAATATTGGATTGTTACATGCTGTTTTTATCATTGTTAGCCGCCCCGAGTCCACGGAGAGGGGCGGCATACAAATCCAATAAATAAATAAATAAATAAATGAATGAATGAATAAATAAATAAATAAATACATTTTATTCTTCCCAACACCCACTCCAAAATTCACATAGTTTCAGGGGTCCATATGTAGTTAACATCAAAGCATGGCTGAATGCTGGTTTCTTACACTGCCATTTAGACAAATTAACTCTGTAGCACAGTATGATTGTGGAAATCTAACTTTTATATGCTTAAGCTATGTTAGTGTTTATAGCAGGAGGGGTCAGGTGTTTAAAGCCAAGTCATTTTTACTTTTACTCCATTCCCCTTACCATTTCTTTTCAGATAAGATAATACCTTGAGGCTAGTGAATACAAGACAACCTGACAATTGAAGGCTGCATTTGGTCATAAATTAGCTTCCTAGCTTAACCTATGCCATTTTGCTAATATAAATCAACATCAATAGAAAATTTCACAATGCTTTTCAATTAATTCTATGAATGGAATGGAATTTTATTGGCGAAGTGTGATTGGACACACAAGGAATTTGTCTTATTGCATATGTTCTAAATGTACATAAAAGAAAAGATAAGTTTGTCAGGAATCATAAGGTGCAACACTTAATGATAATCTGGGTACAAATAAGCAATCAAATCAAGGCTGATTCTACCCTGAATAGGGATTACAGTGATCCCCCGAGTTTCGCGATCTCGATCTTTGCGAAACGCTATATCGCGATTTTTCCACCCGATGACGTCACTCCCTTCCTTTCTCATCTTTCTTTCTCTCTCTCTTTCTCTATCTTGCTTCTTCCTCTCTCACACTCTCTTCCTCCCTCTCTCATCTCTTTCTTTCCTTCTCTCTCTTTCTCTATCTCTCCCCCTCTTGCTGGCGGGCGGGCGGGTGAGCGGGGGCATCAGCGAGAAGCCGGGGTTTCCACTTTGCATGGGCGGTGGGGAAACCCCAATCTTCGTCTGCTCGCTGCTGCTGCAGCAGCAGCGAGCAGACGAAGATCGGGGTTTCCCCGCCGCCCACGCAAAGGGGAAAGCCCGATTCGGCTCCTCGCTGCTGCCGCGGCCGCCCAGCATCTGATCTGCTCGGCGGCAGAAGCGAGGAGCCGAATCGGGGTTTCCCCGCCGCCCACGCAACGGGGAAACCCCATCTTCGGCTCCTCGCTGCTGCCGCGCTGCGGAACAGATCAGCTGTTGGGCGGCCGAAGGAACCTTCCCTGGGTCTTCCCCGCCGCCCACACACAAACTCCACCATCTGCGCATGCGCGGCCATGGAAAAAGGGGAGCGCATGCGCAGATGGTGTTTTTACTTCCGCACCACTACATCCCGAAAAATCGATTATTGCGAGGGGTCTTGGAACGGAACCCTTGCGATAATCGGGGGATCACTGTATAGGTTCTTAAAAGTGGAGATTTTATTTTATTTGTAATTTATTATAATAATGCGTACACAATCCTAAAAACAAGCATCAATATATTCAATGTAATCTAATTTTGACTAAATTCCTCATTATAAGTCTTTTAAGGCATATAAAGAAATAAACATATTTTCTTTAATAGTGTCTTTAGTCACATGTAACATAGTTTAATGAATGTCAAAATAGATTACACTCAGAAAAATAAGCAGTGAATTATGGTTTACAAATCAAAAGGATGGTTAAGTTCACATAACTCTTCTTATCTTGGAGTAGGATGTCGGTTCAAATGAATGAACAGTGACAGCCATACTCACAAGTATGTAACACAAGGCTCAACATGTTATGTCCAAACCAATGATATGGTTTAGTACATTGTGAATCTAGTGAATAACTTTTCAAGCTTACAGTAACTTTAACTCAAAATATTAGAAAATGTAACACCTTGTCCATGTTTTGATCTAATGCTGTAAAACCTATTGCATTAAACTGAAATAATGAAACCATATAGAATTAATCTAAGAAAACTTTATATAGAAATTCAAATATCTTGAATTGTTCTACATTAAAAACCTATTCAGAAGTGTTTTAATTCAAGTTTCATACTAGTATTTAAGATAATGATTCATTATTTCTTTTTTAAATTTGAGTTTCATGTTTGTTTATGATAAAATGTTCAGAGGTAACATTCCAATTGCTTTCTTACCTGCTCTTGCATAGTATGCCACAAAACAAATGAAAAAACACAACCTCAACATTGGAAGTATTCGGGAAGCAGCATGTAACAGGATAGTACTGCTAGTTGCTTGTAACTTGTTGATTTTTGTTTAAATTAAACGTCACCACAGGCGTGGTACTTTGAAGGAAGTAGTTGGCAGATTAAATTTCAGTCTTAGAGTTTTTGCAACCTACAGTTTCTCCTCCCAACTTAAACAGGCGAGGCAGTTTCCTTTCCTGAGGGGTTGTATATCTTTTAAATCATGAAAAGTTCTTTCCTTCCAGATTTTCAAAATAGGATTTTATACAATCTTTTTACAGTACTTGATCTGCTATGAACAGGCAATATTTTGTGGCATGTAAAGCGTATGTATGTATCTATGTATGTCTGTATGTGTGTGTGTGTGTGTGTTTGTGTGTGTGTGTGTGTGTTTGTTTGTTTTATTTATTTATTTAATTGGATTTGTATGCCACCCCTCTCCGAGGACTTGGGGTGGCTCACAGCATATATAAAAACAGAACAATAATATAAATCCAATTAATGCTACATTTAAAAACAATCATGTACAGGAAGTACAGGAAGATATAATAATTTCCATTTATAAAAATAATTGATTTTATTTCTTTGAATGTTTTTTGAACATGTATACATTTTAATACACAAAATATAAAAACTAATATAGATATTTGTAATAGTAGTAATTTGGCAAGATAGATTTTTTTCCCTTGAATAATACAATGGTTCTGTATTTTCAAAAAAGCTTGTGTTTTCTCCTTTAATATTATTTAAGTCTGACAATGAATAATATAAGCTTACTAAAGGATTTAGGTATTCCAATTAATGTGACATAGGTATTAAAACCAATAATGATAGAACTGATCATGATGTTACTTCCACCCTTACAATTCACAGTAATATAGTAAGCCTTGATGCTTTATTTCTTTTTATCTTTTTGTTTTGATTTGAGTATAATAATTTCATTTTGTATTCTCTTTATATTTCATTGAAATGTATTGATTTTATTCAATGTATTTATTTTATATTGTCTCACTAATCTATTTGTATGATTTTTGATGATATATATATATTTATCAGTTATGATGACTGGAAGAGTCTTTTGGAAAATCCCTAGAACTTGTCAAGCTACAGTATGCTTAAATAGCCTTTAGAATGAAATAGAGAAGAAAATTGCTTAATACACAGAGCACAAAGGATTCAGAAGATGCATTAGCAAATTATACTGTGTCATCAATGTATGTCATCAGAGGCAATGCTATCCTGTCAGAAGAGAAACATTTATCAGCAAAACCAGACAGTGGAGTGTTACTTTTCCTGGACTATAAGAAATGGGGAAAGACAGATGTTGGTATCAATCTTCCTCTTGGGAGAAAACAATAACATAGATACTAACTTCAGAGGAAACAGTTCGGTAGTTTCAGTTATAGCAGTTGCTAATACATGTAATGCTTTTGTTGATACGATACAGGAGGGAGGAGTGCAGTTTTGCTCATTCCATAAAAGTTGCATGGCAAGGCCTGGCTGAGATCAGTGTGTCAAAAGTCATTCTTTCTGTTGTAAAACTGCGAGTCATCTGTTATTAGATTAATGTGATTAATGTCAAACATTTGGTAATTGGCTATTTAAACAAGGAAAAACTATTATACAGTAAATGAACCTAAGGATTTAATCACACAAATACATTGTACATACAGGGTGCGTTCCAAAAGTAATGCAATTATTATTTTTAAGAGTAATTTATTGAACAGATTTGCACAAACACTTAAAATTCTTCAAAGTACTGTCCTTGGGCCTCTACACATTTTTTCCAGCGACTCTGCCATGACCGGTATGCCCCCTGGAAAGCGTCTTCAGGGACTTCTCGCAAGGTCTTCGTCATGACTGATTGGATCTCTTCTATGGACAAAAAAACAGGTTCCTTTCAGGGCTGGGAACAAAAAAAAGTCTGCTGGGGTGACATCAGGATTATAGGGGGATGTGGCAGCATTGGCACCTGGTGTTTGGCCAGGAACTCGCAGACTCATAGCGTGTTGTGGCAAGGTGTGTTTTTCGTCCATAGAAGAG
The DNA here is from genome assembly GCF_031021105.1 of Erythrolamprus reginae. Classification (NCBI taxonomy): domain Eukaryota; kingdom Metazoa; phylum Chordata; class Lepidosauria; order Squamata; family Dipsadidae; genus Erythrolamprus; species Erythrolamprus reginae. Next base: position 52,358,774 of record NC_091953.1, read on the forward strand.
ATCCAATCAGCCGTGATGAAGACCGTGCGAGGGGTACCCGAAGACGCCTTCCAGGGTGCATACTGGTCATGGCAGAGTCGCTGGAAAAAATGTGTAGAGGCCCAAGGATAGTGCTTTGAAGAATTTTAAGTGTTTGTGCAAATCTGTTCAATAAATTACTTTAAAAAAATAATTGCATTACTTTTGGAACACACCCTGTATGTTGAATATATGTCACTGTATATAATTTGTCCAGATATTATGCTGATATGGCAGCAAACAGAAGTTTCCTTGCTAGAGAATTGCTATGTCAGTATGGATCAGATGCCTTCCAAGGTAGGGGTTCCCTACCTGTGGGCTGTGAGGGATTTGCAGCTGGGCCAGAGAGATTGTCAGTAAGCATGTACACACACACATGCATACTGAGTTTGCGAGCAGCAGGCAAGCGCACGCATGTGTGTTCCATTTGTGTGACCCACTCACACAGAACCATTTCCTCCCCCCCTCTCCCCCTCCCACTGATCTGCAAAGCCAGAAATGTAGGGGATCAAGACAACTGACAAGAATCTATTGATTTCAAATACCTTTAGGAAAGGGCAAAATATTTGCAAATGTCTGTGTTCAATTTTTTTTGCTTTTTTAATGTGTGATATAGCTCTGATTGTAGTTCTCTTTTGGTGTGTGTTTGAGAGAGAGAGGGAGAGGGAGGGGGAAGAGAGAGAGGTGAAGACTTATTATTTTTTTATTATTTTCAAATGAAGAGTACATTTTAGCAATATTGCTTAATATTATCACTTAATGTTAGAACATGAAAAGGACCAAAATCCAATTCCAGATAGATTAATCTTTGGAATGTTTAAATCAGCTGAAGTATTTGCTTTCAACTAACACATTCCAACAAATAATAACAATTTATTATTTACACATTTCAACAAACAATAACGTTCTCGGCTGCAGTGTCAGCTGATGAGTCAGTCGAGGTGAAAGGGGCTCATCTTAGTCCTGCTGTATGGGAGGAGTTTGACCTGGTAACATATGATGGACAAGGTCATGGGAGCTGTGAGCTCTGACACCTGTTTGTTGGACCTGTTTCCTTCCTGGCTCGTTTCAGCCAGCAGGGAAGTGACACGGAGCTGGGTCTAGGAGATTGTCAATGCTTCCTTGAGGGAGGGGTCCTTTCTGGCTCCCTACAAGGAGGCACTTGTGCACCCCCCTCTTCAAGAAGCCTTTCCTGGACCCAGCTGTATTTAATAATGATTGTCCGGTCTCCAACATTCCCTTTATGGGGAAGGTTGTTGAGAAGGTGCTGTTGCTCAAGCTCACAGTCACTCATGCCCTTATCACTTCGAGGTTCGACTACTGTAATGCTCTCTACATGAGGATACCTTTGAAGAGTGTTTGGAAACTGCAAATTGTGCAGAACGCAGTCACGTGAGCGGTCACAGGCCTGCCCATGTCTCTCCAACACTCCGCGGTCTGCTTTGGCTGCCAATTGGTTTCTGCACTCAATTCAAAGTGTTGGTTATGACCTATAAAGCTCTACATGGCATAGGACCAGATTACTTGCGGGACTGCCTACTGCCACATGAATCCCAGCAGCCTGTTAGGTTCCACAGAGTCAGCCTTCTCCAGGTCCTGTTAACTAGTTAATGTCGTTTGGCGTGACCTAGGGGAAGAGCCTTGTCGGGGTGGGGGGGCTCTGGAATTAGCTCCCAATGGCAATTCACACTGCCCCTATCCTTCTCGCCTTTCATAAGATTCTTAAGACTCATTCATGCGGTCAAGCTTGTGCCAATTACATCTTAGCCCTGGCCAAGGAATAATTGTATGATCATTGTATGAATGGGTGTGATTGATTTTAATATTTAGGGATTTTAGATAGCTATGTAATTTTAATTTAATTGGATTAATGTTATTGTAGTTTACTATTTTTTTAAAATGTTGTAAGCTGCCCCAAGTCTCCGGGGGGGGGGGGGGCATAGAATTCCAATAAATAAATTCAGTAATAACATAAGAAAGTACATTTTGTCTCAACCAAGACTGATTAATGTTAGACAATTTATCTGTATTTCAATATCTTTGGGTGATTTTCTATCAAGCTAGTGACTTTCCTTTGCAAACACAATATTTTTAATCTTTAAAAAAAACATTGGGCACTAATAAAAAGCTTGATAACTTCATCAGGGTCCAAATTATTCCTTTGTTAGAATAGCCAAGAAAGGTAGCTGCAGAAACTGTAACCCAATCACCAATTAATATAGAGCAGTGAAGGTGAAGCTTTTTTTCCTCAGGTGCCGAATAATAATTCAATGCCCTCCCCAAGTTCCATTTCCATGCACATGTATGCATATCCCCCGCTCCGTTTTCCAACTTCCAATGGGCCCGTTTTTTGCCCTCCCACCCAGGTTCCAGAGGCTTCCCTGGAGCCTGGGGAGAGCAAAAATGACCTCTTCCCCGAGGCCCTCCAGAGGCCAAAAACACCTAGAGCTTCCACGCAAGCCAAAAATTGGCTGGCTGGCTGGCACACAGATGCATGCTGGACCTGAGCTAGGGCAACAGCTCACGTACCAGCAGATATAGCCCCACATGCCATCTCTGGCACATATGCAAAAGATTTGCCATCACCGATATAGAGTATTCCTTCAACCACTCTCCTTTCAGTTATGGTTTGCAAACATCTCAAATAATACTTACTCTGAAAAAATCATATAAATTAATGCAAATGTTTTTTTAAATAAAAATAAAATCCTAAAGCCAGCTTCCAAAGGATCAAACTAATTATTTTCACAGCTTAATCTTGATAAGAATTACATACTGAAGTAATTTCCTTTACAATTGTACAAATGTCCAACTCAAAAGTGGGAAGTACTGAAATACTGCTAGCCTCGACTTACAGCCACAATTGAGCCCAAAATTTCTGTTGCTAAGTTAAACATTTCTTAAATGAGTTTGCCTCATTTTATGACCTAACTTGCCACAATTGTTAAAAGAATCACTATAGTTGTTAAACTGTGGTTAAATAAATCTGGCTTCCCCACTGACTTTGCTTGTCAGAAGGTTGCAAAAGGGAATCATATGACCCCAGGATACTGCAACAATCATAAATATAAGCCGGTTGCCAAGCATCCGAAGTTTGATTGCATGACTATGGGATGCTACAATGGTCATAAATGTGAAAACTGGTCATAAGATGCCCAGAGTCCTTGAGGAGTTGGCTGGCATATAGATTAGATTAGAGTAGATGAATGAATGAATGAATGAATGAATGAATGAATGAATGAATGAATGAGTCACTTTTTTCAGTGCCATTGTAATTTTGAATGGTCATAAAACGAACTGTTGTAAGTTAAGGACTACCTGTACAATATGAAAATAATACTTTGTTATTTTTCATGCAGTAGATTCCAATGGTTTATTGGATATAACTTCATTCATTCCTTACCTTTCTGAGACGCAGACTCTATCTTTTGCATTTGGAAATTAAAGTAAAAGAAAATATAGTAAATCTACATTCAGTATATCTTTCCACACCATTCAAATATTATAAACCATCCTTCTACCAAAGACATACACCCATTTGTTCATTGCCTTTTATTCTTTAAACTTCTAATCTTTCAGTAACAACTTTCTTAATCTAGGTTTTCAGCTCAACGTCTTCATTGTTCACGCTTATTAGTTCTGCAATCCAATCCTTCATTCTCTCTACATGACTCAACATGCTCTCCCCAACATATTTGGGATTTGGGATTGTTTTTCAATCTATGCCTTCAACCCTCATACATTTTAAACTTTTTTGTTTAAGTATCACACTTCCACCAATTTGTTTACTTTTCTTTTTCTCCTAACATACCAACTTCAGTTCTGGCATGACAAAGCGGTCTCAGATAATACAATCATTTTTTTACTCGTCTTTTTTCTGCCTAGACCACTTCCAGTGGTACTTTTGTGTGCAGTTCTAAGCAACATATTTCCAAAAGGCTGATTGGTTAGAAAAAATTCAGAGAAAGGTAACAAAGAGGAAATGACAGAGACCTGAAGATATGCCATATGTTTATTTTGAGAATTATCATCATTCCAAACCACAATTGAGACTGGAATCTCTGTTTAACTTGTTGCATATAAGATAAGTTGAATCAAATTTTATAATATTTTTATAGTAGTCACCACAGTTGTTAAGCAAACCATATGGCTAAGTGAATTTAGCTTCCCCAATAGATATTGTTTGTGATCATGGGACCACAGGATGCTGCAATTTTTAAATATAGTTAAACAAATGATGATGATTTAAGAACTGTACTGTAAGATGTACTTCCACATAGTGCTAGAATAAATAGATCTGCCTATGCTTCAGAACTTTTTTATTTTTCAGAAAATGTTAAGGCCAATCACTCCCCCTCTACCCAAACATCTAGCAGTTATGTGGAAAATAGGAAGCAGACTTTTGATTATATTTGCTGCCTTGGGTTATACATAAAAAGACACAATGTAACATACTTTGCAAGAATACCCTACGCAACTAGACTTACAATCCTAGGTTTAGAAAGCTTAGAACTACATCGTCTTAAACATGCCCTAAGCATAGCCATAAAATCACCTGCTTACAATGTTCTTCCTGTCAACGACTACTTCAGCTTCAACCACAACACATGAGCACACAACAGATGCAAACGTAAAGTAAACCCCTCTAAACTCGACTGCAGGAAAAACGACTTTAGTAACCAAGTAGTTGATGCATGGAACTCACTATCAGACTCTGTAGTATCATCACCTAACCCCCAAAACTTTACCCTTAGATTATCCACTGTTGACCTCTCCCGATTCCTAAGAGGTCAGTAAGGGGTGTGCATAAGTGCACCAGAGTGCCTTTTGTCCCGTCCCAAGATTTCTCTTTTACTAGTATCACGTATATAAATATTATACCTTTGTATACCACCAATACATACATGACAAAACAAATAAAACAAAAATAAATAAAATCTCAAATAAGATAAATTTCTCTTATAGTACTTGTCCAAGTATGTTTTAAAAATCTCACTAATAAATAATACAGAGAATTCAATTTCAGTTATTTTATGGGGAAAAGATGCAGGAACATTATACATGCTGCCTTAAATTGTTTACAATAAAATATCAAACTTGGACAGTAGATTCACGCGTTATCAAGATTTGCCACATGATGGCAGTCCATGTTTGGGAATGGACCATACTCCGTATACCCCCAACCCCCCAAAATTCAGAAATCTATGCCATTCTGAGTGAGTAGGAAGTTTGCCCAGCAGGATTTCGGCTTTTATAGTAATTTCTGTGTAACTTTGCCTTTTAGATGTGAGAAACACAGACAGATAGATTTGGTTCTTAACATGGGAGAAAGTGATTTTAATCACTTCTATTCCGCCCTCACCCCCCATCCCCAGCTCAGAACCATCATGCCGGCAACTGCCGCAAAGTTGCAGCAGCACTCCAGAAAGCTTTTTACAGCACAGTCGCGCGACCCTTGTTGCTTTACGGTCTCGTGTGCGCTCTCGCCGGAGCCCCTCCCCTTTCGCCGGCTTCCCGTTCCTAAGCCAGAACTCTCGGCTGCAGGGTTGGTCTTCTTCAGCATCATGACAAGCCAAAATAGGGCGGACGAGCCCGACCGGACCCTTTTCGTGGGCAATTTGGAGAATCGCGTGAAGGAGGAGATTCTCTATGAGCTTTTCTTGCAGGTGCAAAAGCGGGTGAGGCGGGTCCTGTGAGAGGTGGGCGTGAGAAGTAGGCGTGGCTAGCGATGTAGCCGAGACCGGGAAGCACGTGTTCGTGTTGCGAGTCCTGTACGCGATGATATCAAGGGATGGGATTTCATGCGACCGGGACCCCTTTAATAATATACTTTTTAAAAAAATGTACGACATAAAACAATTTCACAAAACCGTACGTGACTGTAAGTTGGTAAGCTTGAAGGTGTCATAGGGCTCTGTTTTTACTGCAGTTGAATGTTGTCAGAAGATACCGAGGCAGGTCTTTTGCAGTAGTTGACGGAGTCACCGCACAAGTGAAATCTATTTTATGCTCCATTTCTGAAATACTGTACTACAAAAAACCTTCAATTCCCCCCCACCCCCGTGGATATGCTTCAAACAAGGTTTATTTTATCTACCCACTCTATGCTAAACATTTATGATGACTTTTAATCAAGACAAGTTACTAGGGTGGGGATTAGATTAAGAAACAAACAAAGCAATAATAGGTGCTAGTAGATTTATAGGACTTTGATATTTTAAATAATAGCATATTCGACAAGTGGAACATTTTGGAAGGAGCATGATTTTCTTATGTGTGGAAAATGTTAGACCTAACCTGCGGTATTTTTAAATAGGAAAAAAAAGACAAATTGCAATAACATTTACAAAGGAATAGAAAATAATGCACATGATATAGAAGTTAATTTTAAAATACAGGATGTCAGGTAATTCCTAGCAACAGAATTATTCAGAAAATCAAATAAAGCTGAAAGGAGCTGACTTTAAAAATCATTATTGTCAGGTAAATCTGATACACTCTCCAGACTTAAATCCAACACTGACCTGTTAGAAAGAATATAAATTGATAAGCCTCATGAATATTATTATTATTATTATTTCCCTTCTCAGTTCAGATGAATCTGTTCAATTCTACTTATTAATAAATGCTCAGTTCTGGTGAATTATTTTGAATCATTTAAAATAGCATTAGTTGATAAATAATGGGTGTTTATTGCCTGGTCAAAATCTGAACTATATTTTTAGCATCTACTATGTTTTTTGAAATAACATCAATTTTCAAAATTACATAACTGAAAGATAAATAAATTAAAATTAAGGTAAAAATAATTGTTGATAGTGCCTAAAGGCAATAATTGAACTTTGGCTGAAAATAATTGAATATTTATCTCTGTGATTAAATAATGTGCAATATTTAGATAGATAAACCTAATTTAATTTGAAATATTAAATTGTATTCCTTTATTTACAGTTGAACATTAGAATTGACCATTCTTGTAATATTTTACTTTTCTCTTTCTGCATATAAAATAAGAAAAATATATATAGCTGCAATACTGAGCATTAACATTGAGTATTTTGTCAGCACCAATTATTGTAAAATAATATTTCTCTTTTTTCCAGTCACAAGCTATTTCTACTTTCATTGTAATATTAGTAAGAAGTAGATTTGGAATTAATTCCACAAATTAGGCACTTTGTATGCCTTTAGCTTTTGACAGCTCAGAAGGTACTATCTGAAAACGTTTTGGTTAATGTACTCCAATGCCATAGGTTTTACCTACCGTATTTAAGTTTTCAAGAAAATGGAAATTTTAGTTTAACAACAACAAAGAAGGAATAATATATTCTACAGGTATACAACTGATTCCAGATAAATGTTGTTGTTTTCTTTTTCTTTCTTCATACATCATGCCAGTGTACATGTTGTTTCTGCAACTTCCTAAGAATTTCCTTAGAACAGACTGGTAAATACCATGAAAGACATGACTGGGCACAACAGTAAATGTTCTCATCAGGATTTGCTTATAAGAATGTGTCATTGGAAATATTTTAGCAATAGAAAATAATGATTAAATCTTTCTCAGCTCTCAATGCAACAACACTAATTGTCAGTCTAAATTGTTCTCTCTACAATGTTTGTTGCCATCATTTCCCATTCTACTGGAGAATGAGAAATGGTTCTCATTCTATGTACTAGATACATCATTTGTATGTGAAGGTAGTATGTTAATTAGGTTATAAAAATAGTAATTGTTATTGGACTATCTATTTGCCTACAGAATTTAAATTTACAAATTTGTCATCATGTTGAAATTTTCTATTGATTGCCAATCCAACATGGAAAATATATATTAATAAATCTTTAATTACTTTGGGGTTATTTTGGTTATATCTTATATTTGATGACAGTATATGTTTGCTTTTGTTTGCATAGCAGAGTATTTGCTAGTGTACATTTTTAAAAATTATTTGACTGCTTTGATATTTCATCAGCTCAATGTATGGTAAATTATTCCCATAACAGAATAAAACAAGACATACGTAAGTAAGCTGTGAGCATACAAGGAAAATTACAATGCACTGCCTCTCTGCATAAAAGAAAAATGGATACATTGTTAGAATAGGGTCCATCAAGATTTTGAATGAGTAAGTAACAATTTTGTTTCATGTAGCAGAATGATAAGAGAATAAGTTTTAAGTTTCTTGCAGGCTGGACCGGTATCCAAAGTCACCATATGCAAGGACAAAGATGGAAACCCCAAGAGTTTTGGATTTGTCTGCTTTAAACACACAGAGTCAGTGCCTTATGCTATGGCTTTGCTGAATGGGATTCGTTTATATGGAAGACCAATTAAAGTTCAATATCGGTTTGGTAGGTTTAGTTACCTGCCAATACTATTTCATAAAAACTCAGAGATCTCTGGAATATAAATGTCATCAAAATCCTGACACATGAAATAATGTGTCAAACAAAATTCTGCTCTGACAAAGTATATTTTTCTGTGCTTTGGGCAGTGTTGGACAGCAGCCGGTGCACTCAGGTGCTCTGTCCTGATAGGAATTTCCCGGATGCATATGCAGCTGCGCACCCTCGTGTGAGATTTGGCTTCTGCGCATGTGCCAAAATATTGTGTGAGGATCCTCATGTGAGTGAGATTTTGGCTATTTTCGCCTATGTTTTGCTTCTGAGCATGCGTGGAAGCAAAAATATTGGCAAAAATTGCCGAAATCTTGCATATGCATCCTCACACAACATTTTGCTTGCTGCGCATTAGCAGAAGCCAAATCTTGCACCAATGCGCCTGTTGGGCATGCACACATCCACATTGGCTTTGGAGGGCACATTGGTAGGAGGTAAGATGAGCGGCCCTTCTCTGACTTTGGGGCCCATTTACTGAATTAACTTTTTTTAAAAAAAACAACTGATATACAGTATTACATTTCTGATCTTTAATAGTCATTCCCAAGAAGCAAGAAATTAAAATTTTACTAAATTAAAAAGAATGATTTGATATTAGATGCATTTTTATTTCTTCAATGATAAATTATTAACCCTTATTTCTAAACCAGTGCTTTGGTCCATTCTTAGTGGATGATTTGTCAGATTGACCTTTTTCTAGTCTTAAAGAATTCTTACCCCATACAGATTTTGGTCTAATCTTAACTGTGAGTCTAGGAGGACACCCAAATTGCAAACCCATTCTGAGGGGGATAATTTTCCTCCCGACCAGCACCAAGGATGACCAGAATAGTATTTCAGAGGCAATATCCACAGCCACTCAGTCTTGTCAGGGTTAAATTTGAGCCTGTTAATTCCCATCCAGACCGTCCCAGCCTCCAGGCACCAGCACATCATATCCACTGCTTCACTGGGCACGGGTTGGAGATATATAACTGGGTGTCATCAGAATATTGCTGATACTTCGTCCCGTGTCATAGGATGATCTCACCCAGTGGTTTCATGTAGATGTTAATTAGGAGAGGAGAGAGGATGAAACCCTGAGGCACCCCAGAAAAGGGGTCTGGGGGTCCACTTCTGACCTCCTACCAACACTGACTGCAACCGGCCAGAGAGATAGGAGGAGAACTATCCAGAGAGGGGTGGCATACAAGCCTAATTAATAATAATAATAAATAATAATAATGATGATAATAATAATAATATCACAGTGCCTCTAACTCTCAACTCCCTTAGTTGTTGCAGAAGGATACCATGGTCAATAGTATCGAAAGCAGCTGAGAGGTCAAGTAGTAGCAACATAGAGGAGTGACCTCAATCTCAGACTTGCTAGAGATCATTCATCAGAGTAGCCGAAGCAGTTTCCATGCTGTAGCCAGGTCTGAAGCCCAATTCAAAAGGGTCTAGATAATCTGTTTCATCCAATGACCGTAGGAGCTGGAGTGCCACCATTTTCTCTACAACCTTTCCCACAAAGAGTAGGTTGGAGACTGGATAAAAGTTCTTTAACTCATCTGGCTCCAACGAAGGCTTTTTGAGGAGGGGCCTCACAACCGCTTCCTTTAATGGTTGCAGGAAGGACCCCCTCCCTTGAGGCATTAACCAAAGCCTGGAGCCAGCCTTTTGTCACTTCCCTGGTGGCCGAAACCAACCAGGAGGGGCATGGGTCCAATAAACACGTGGAGGAACCCATTGCTCCCTTAGCCTTGTCCACATCCTCAGGAGTCAAATTCATCTCACACAATAGGCCTAAAACCTACCCCTGTCATCTTGGTGAGAATTGCCCAATTAGAGTCCAGGTCCATCCAAATCTGGGTGACTTTATCTCACAGAAACTGAACAAATTCATCAGCTCTACCATGTAAGGGTTGCTCCATTCCCTTTGCATTGAGAAGGGAACGAGTCACCCTAAAGAGGCGGCTGGGCACGAATCAGCTGATGCAATAAGTGCAGAAAAATGTGAACATTTTGCCACCCTTATCGCCACTAAGTACAGTGGTACCTCTACTTAAGAACGCCTCTACTTAAGAACTTTTCTAGATAAGAACTGGGTATTCAAGATTTTTTTTGCCTCTTCTTAAAAACCATTTCCTACTTAAGAACCCCAGCCCAGAAAAATTTTCCAGGAAATTTGATAGCGACACGAAAGTCCGGCTAATTTCCTGCCATTCCCCCTGGGTTTCCCTCTCTGGTACATTGTATGGGAGGCAGCCTCGCGCCGGCTGTATGGGAGGCGTGTGCTCCTCGCTGCCTCAGAGTCCGTCTCTTTTTTTTTAAGGCTTAAAGTTTTGGATTTTTTTTATTACCCTCACCTCACCTTCAATACACATTTTAATTAAAAGGTTTCAATTCAAATGTACTTACCATTGTGAAAAATTATATTTTTTTGATTGTTTATGTTCTTTTAGTGAGCATGAAAAGAAACTAATAATTTTAGTATAATTCTGATATTTGTTTCTATGCATTTTTAGACATATGTACACAAGTGCAGTGATATTTTTAATCCTAAAATATTTAGTGTTTCATTTATAGGAAGTACTCACTGCCTAGAGTTAAGCAGTCCTTCCCAGAATATAGATGAGGATGTACAAGCATCAACATACAGGTAATGTGCATTCAGTTGTTGTGGGGTAGGGGTAGGGGTAGAAAAGGGCAGAAGAAAAAAATCACCATCATTATAGGACAAGCCCAGGTACTTTCATGACACTGCACATCAGAAACCTTGTAGTACAACACTGTTAATACTATTAGGATAATCTTGTAGACCACTATATGGCTCAAAAACTGCATGTACATCACTGCACATTACTTTCAAAGTATTTGTAAAACCATAAACTCTATCCAATGCTATGGAGATGTAGCTTTTCCATAAGTATGTATCAGTGGTGAAATCCAATTTTTTTAACTACTGGTTCTGTGGATGTGGCTTGGTGTGACTTGGTGGATGTGGCTTGGTGGATGTGGCAGAAGAATGATACTGCAAAATCTCCATTCCCACTCCACTCCAGGGGAAGAATGCTGCAAAAATAGCCATTTCCACCCAACTCCAGGCAAAGGTTGTTGCAAAATCCTCATTCCCAACCACTCTAAGGCCAGCCAGAGGTGGTATTTGCCAGTTCTCTGAACTACTCAAAATTTCCACTACTGGTTCTATGAACTACTCAAAATTTCCACTACCTGTTCTCCAGAATTTGTTAGAATCTGCTCGATTTTACCCCTGGTATATACAGTATATATTAGATTGTAGGCTTAAGATGTTTGTTTATTATTTGTTCATTCAATTTCTATAGCCACTTATCTCAATCAATTATTCTTCATGTCTTACAGTTAATTTAACTGTATAACTTGCACCCAAATTAGAATTCTAGTATGTGCTCATTTAACTGTTTGCTATTATTTCATACTATTTTGTCTACGGTTAAATCACATTGAGTCACAATTCTGCTTAGCATATAGGAATCTATTGGTAAAGAAATGAAATAGATTGTCTGTATATTGTTAATAGATAAATTTTGAGACTTTATTCATCCTTGTTTTTAATAGGTATGCAGACTCTTATTGTGATATTCCATCACCTGTTATTCCGTATCAGGTGAATAATAATCCACATCAGATTTATTCTGCCATTCAAAGCATGGTAAGTTTAGCATAATGATAGTAAAGCTATCCCAATATGTCATGTGAATGCCAATTCCTTTATTATATACTGCAAGAAACAATTATTAAGAAAGCCAAGATATAGTTGCTTTTCAGCTTCTGGCTGCATCTTTTATTGTCTAACTTGACTACGAATTTTCAGGTGAGATGTACTTTATAATTAGCAGTTGGCCTTATTATCCATTTTATTATCTATATATATTATAGATATAAAGGGATAAATTGACTACATCGTTCAGCAGTGCTTGTGCTGTGTAGTTTTATTATTACTAACCTGCCTTGCCTTGTTTTAGAGAGATGTCATGTGATGTCACAATTACATGAAATAATGCAGAATGTGGTAGAGTATTTGGAAGCTATAGCTAGTCTAGAAGGCAGTGGTGCAAGTCAATTTTTGTCATCTCTCAATATATTCATATAATACCACTGTTCTGAGCTGAGCTGATTTCCAGTAGGCTTCCAAATTAAATTAAAGGTCCTGATTGCCACCTATAGAGTATTACATCGCATAGGACCAGGCTATTTTCAGGACAACCTGTTCCCCATTATTTCTGCTTATCCTATCAGGTCTAGCACAGAGGACATTCTCTGGGTCTCTTACACTGAATTATGTCTTCTCTGTGTCTGTATTTGCCCTGTGGTCTTGATCCCATTAGTGTTTCTGAAGACTAGGAGACTCTTCCAAGAAGTTAAATGAGCTTTGGGAAGATGCACTGTTATGATTGTCATTGTTGTGAAATGGGCAGCTCTATGAATCATATAAATAACTAATAAGCCATGCCCCATCGGACTTCTACTTGATAATTTTACATCAATGATGTAAACAAAAAGGCAGAGTATGCAACTCCATGGTTTGCAAGTGTTGTGAGCCGCTCCGAGTCTTCCAAGAGGGGCGGCATACAAGTATAATTAATAATAATAATAATAATAATAATAATAATAATAATAATAATAATAATAATAATGTGTCGCATTGTGCTTAATGTTTGAAGGTATTTTATGTTACCATTTTAAAAATCTTGTATATCCTCATTACTTGTTATCGTGTATAATTTGAAATGATTTTTAACCAACCCATGGTCTTTTTTCATAAAATAAATTTCAAACATTTTAAAATTCTCCTCTTTTTTCCAGATGACATGTTTGACACAACAGTATGTTCCATACAGTCCAATGGGCCAGCCATTTCTTTACCCACAGATGACATCACCACAGTTTCCAACTATTCCAGTATCATCCTACATGAATACTGGGCAAGATTCTTCTGAAAGTGTCTACTCAGAAGCAAAACCCCACAGTCAGTACCTTGTTACAAAAAATACTCCCAAACGAAAAAGAACTCTGGAAGTTGGGGACGACGACAGTAGCAATAAAAGTAGTAGGAAAAAGTACAGGAAAAAATGAATAAAAATATAAAGAGATAAATTATTAACACTATAGGATTGTATTTATTTATAAATAAATATATTATTAAATAAAAGGATATGATCCTGATATTTATAAAAACAATATCACACATACATACACCACCAAAAATAGAATCTAATTATGTTCTTTGAAAATGTCATGAAAATTAAATAAAGTTTATTGAAAAACTTCTCATTTTTCTTGAAAGAGTGTGTTTTTCAGAAAACTATGTTCAAACTGTAAACAGAAAGATTTCTGAATTACATATAGTTAAAATATTGAATTATTGTACTATTCACAATGCGATGCATAAAATTTGTAGTTAAAAATCCATTTTTGTGGGAAAATATAAGACGTCATTGTCAATGATAAATTGATGAGTCATTTAGCTAGAAAAAAAGTACTAAAAACAAGATTGGAAGATTGCTGATTTGTTCTATATTTCTTTTCAAACATCAGGCATAAACTATATATATTGCAAAGTAAATCTAAAGCAACATAAACATTAACTGCATATTTGTGAATTATATTTTGCTCTCGTCTATAGTTCATGAAAAGCTCTGGAAACGTTGGAAAGGGGGTTGCTTTCTGTTTCTTTGCATTCATACTTATTATTTGTTCTCAACAGATTTTGAATATTTTACATAATCAGTTATCATAATTTAAAAGGTAATTCATATATAGACTCTGCCTCCCGGTGATCAGGTTTTAAATTGCTGTGCTTTATTAGTTCATTGTTTGATTATTACATTTAAATTTTTAATAATTTTATATCTTTACTTTTGTAAGCTACAGAAAACAGCAAGATGGGCAGAAAATAAATGTAATACTAAACAAATATCTACTTTTAATCTACTTAATCAGACCTTCGGCTCTGCGATCATCTGGCTTAAGGCCCTCTGCCATGTCTGCGGGAACCAAGGCATTGGAGAACCCAAAACAAACAACAGTACAGTAAAAGAAAACAACAATACTTATATACATATTATCCCTGCTAGTTGAATACTGATTAAGACATTAGTACTAAATTTTCAACTAAAGATCATATGTTACCAAAAGATATTTCCTCAAATTTCAGCCAGTTTTCTGTAATCTGAAACATTGCTTCTGTACGAAGTTTAGTGTTAAAGAACACTCACACAGAAGGAAACAATATATTTTCTGGATATTTTGATCCAGGTTTGAAAGAAAAAATAACCTCCCAAGTATTTTGCAAATTAAAAAGGCAAAAACCCCTATGGTGAGAGTTTAATATTAGCATAAATCAAATAAATGTGCTTCATCCAGAAGCATGCCATGTTTCCATACAGAAAAATGAAAGTTATTTAGAATCACAGCATAAATCAGAGAAAAAGAAAAAAATAGGAGGTAGAAATAAATCTGCATTTAGTCAGCCAGTTTATTTTTAAAGATACAAAGCAAAGTTCAAGAAGAAGTTAAGACCCATGCTTGCTGAAAAACAAAAAAAAATACTGAAAGGAAGATGGATGCCTATGACTTTCTCACTGCTCCCATAGAGAACTGGAACCTTACCAAGTGGTGGAGTCAGACAGTGAGGAGATTGGAGAGGAACCTGAGCCAGTTCTGGGGGCTGGGGAAAGCTCGGATAAGAGCTCTATCGAGTCAGAGAGAGAGCCAAGGCTATCTGATAGTTATTTGTAGCCTCAGGAGTCTGACAGCAGCGAAGCAAAAACAGTGGGAGCCTGTTCCCAATTTGCGCATTACAAGGAGCTGCCAGACAATAAGAACAATTAAGAGAACAAGGTTGACTTGTGAGTAAGGCTTGGATATTATTGGTCCCTCCCATAAGATATAAAAGAAGAGCAAACGGGATGTGAACTTTTGCAGGAAGCAATTAGGTCATATGGCCGATTCAAAATGTGAAAATTATGTGCCAAGTTTGTCCTTGTCCTGGAAATTAGCTCTCTGGCAGCATTCCATGTAGTGATAACCTTTTTCTGAAAGACTTTATCAAGCCTTGCGGAATGTAAATGAAAATAATTTACAGTTGTATAAATAAAGAGATTTTGTGGGACTAAGATTGTGCTTTCTAAGGAAGCCTAGATCAGAACACCAAATCCCATTCCCAATGGATCCACAGCCATCCAAAAGTTGTCTTGAGTCATTCCTATGCATTCCCGTTCAAATACAGGGAGCAGCACTGCCAGAAAACCAACTTAGGCAGCAAAATCAGCAGATCATCGGTAAGAGAGAAAAATTATCTTAATGTTCACCAGCCATCTTGGATTGGAGTCCTGTCAGCCATCTTGGGTAGGAGTCATAAATAAATGTGCTTTGATGAATTGATAATAATTGGTCAAAGCCAAAAAAACAATTATCACTTATGAACTTTTTTTCTTAACTGAGTTGGTTTACAAATTGCCAATGAATAATCATTGAAAAAATGCATCACAAATGAAGACATGGTTTCCCACCTTTTTTTGATTAAGCTATGCTATGGGGGCATAGCTTAGTACAGAGATCAGTATAAATGCACATATGGCAAGTACAGTGCTATTTAATTTTATTTATAGCCAATGGTTAATAACAGGGTGTTGTGTATATGCATGTAACTATAAACTACTAAAACTGGCATTTTTATACATCAACCGCCCGTAATTACAGGGTAATTAGTCCAGGAAGACACACACCACACAATAAAAGAAAAACCCAAAAGTTTTTATAAACAGAAAAACAGAAACAGCTCCCTTTTTAAATGTCAAAGGGATTTTCTGGTACACAAGCCACAGGCTAAATGCAGTCCAATTGCTCACTCAATAACTGGGAAATTGAGTCCAATTCTAAAGTCCAGAAAGTCCACACACACAATCCTAAACAGCAAAAACCATGATCTTGACGAAACAATGAATCAGATAAACTGCCATGAGGCTAAAACACCAGGCTGCACTTTATCTGTAGCACTAATTACAGCAGCCCCACCCAACCACAGGTGGCCTCATTTTCTCTTGTAATAATCCTTCAGTTGTTGTCTCCTATGTATCACTCTACACATGCGTGGATGTGTCATTAATTCTTGTTCAGAATCCAGGGATTATACAGATCTCCTGGGCTGTCTGCCAAACTCCCCTCTTCCCTGTCACTCACGCTTCCTTGGTCAGAGGAGACTTCGTCGGCAGATTCTACTGGGAGCAAAACAGGCCTGCGGCATGTGGATGTCTCCCCCACATCCACCTCCACATTCCTTGGGGCAGGAGCTGGACCAGAGCTAACCACAACAAATACTCACTGAAATCTTACAGAAATTCCTATTGCTAGGCAGCCCTTTTCAACTAGTCTGAAATACAATGTATTTTAATTCAAAATATATGATTCTAAGTAGCAGAAAGAAATTCAATGTACAGTATTTCCTCACAGACCTGCTGACTTTCCTATGTAAGTTTTGCAAGCAACCCAATTAAGTTTGTCATCAAAAATATCTCATCAACAAGGATTGGTGTCTCATATGATAATGATTCTTTCTACATGCCAATTATTTTACATCCCATTCTCTGAAATTAACCTAGAGATAACTGGATGATGTTTTAGCGATCTTGGATCTGGCAAAGTTTAATTAAATATAAAAGCATAATTATTCTGCTATTTAAGATAAGAAACTACTGAGAGTCTTCTGATTTCCCCCCCAAGCTATCTTATTTGTTTTTTGTTTATTACCTGAACATTAAAGCCACTCTTGCCATACTGCATTGTAGGTATGCTTCCAAGATCAGTGAAGATTCCAAGATACAACCAACTTTAGCTCCTTGAGCAAAGACAAGATTCAACAAATATTAACACCAGTCCAAAAGTTCTTTCAGGAAAAACTATGATAAATCATTCCTTTATTCAAGTAACAAATAAAATATAAGCATTAGAGGATTTAAAACATGTTCTGTCAAACATGTTCTGTCGAGTCTACGGAGAGGGGCGGCATACAAATCCAATAAATAAATAAATAAAATAAATAAATCTACATTATGATGCTTTGTTACCCAAATCAGTTCTTGTTCTTTTCCCCAAGGTACCTGTCTCTGAGAGGTTAGGTCTTTGTTATAGCAAAATGCCATAAATACAATAAAAATATTTTATTGGGGTAATACAAAAAGACCATTTTATAAATGCAGTCTCTTTTATAAAAAGATATGATTTGCTATGCAGAAAAATTGTTTCACATTAGTTTGCAAACCAGCCATTCATTTTTGTGTGTCACAATGCAGAAGGAAATATAATACAAAAGATATCTAGATACATATTAGCCAAACTAAGAGTTAGGTTTCAAATGAAAGCATGAAAATGAATAGCAGTCTTGTATTAACACATAAATCATTTAATTGTACAAAGTAATGAGAGCGATTTCAGTAATATTATTTTTAACAGAAAGGCAAATGGCTTCAAAAAGAATATCACTAATATTGTGTTTGTTATTAAAAAAAGAAAGCTGATATTCTAAGCAATGTACATTTATATTTTTGCATATAAACTCTAATCTCTCAAATAAGAGGTTTTTATAGCTGATGCATTACTATATCAATATAGTAGTCCATAGTTCAGATTATGAACACCTGTTCCAGCAATCTAATAGCGATAGAAATGCATATTTTGGTATGATATATAAGTAGGTATAATTGCATCTCTATCAGTTTACAGTTTGCACAGATGCAATTCTAATTCTGCCGTATTTGGACAGGGAGTCTCTTCTCAGTCACTCACATCCTTATCACCTTGAGGTTCGATTACTGCAATGCTTTCTACATGGGGCTGCCTTCGAAGAGTGCTCGGAGACTGCAAATTGTGCAAAATGCAGCTGCGTGAGCTATTGTGGAGCTCCTAAGATCTACCCACATCTCAATATCACTCCATGAGCTGCACTGGTTGCCAATTGGTCTCTGGGCACAATTCAAAGTACTGGTTAAGACCTACAAAGCCCTACATGGCTTAGGACCACATTACCTACGGGACAGTCACTTGCCTCATGCACTACAGTGACCAGTTAGGTCCCAGAGTTGGCCTTCTCCAGGTTCCGTTGACCAGACAATGTCATCTGGCAGGGTCTAGGGGAAGAGCCTTCTCTGTGGCAGCCCCATCCCTCTAGAATGAACTCCTTCCAGATAAATGTACTGCCCCCTCCCTCCTGGTCTTTCATAAACCTCTGCCAGCGGGCATGGGGGCCGTGAGAGAAAAGATTGTCTCTGGCCGATGTGAACGATTTAATTTAATGAATAGGAATGACTGCATAGGGAAGTTTTATAATTTTATAATTATTTTTAATAATAGATTTCTTTGTATATATGTTGTTTTTCATTATGTTGTACGCCACCCTGAGTCACTTTGAGAAGGGCAGCATAGAAATCTAATAAATTAATAAATAAATAAGGCAATCCAGAAAGAATTTATACCTATTTACTGAACAAAGTTCAGGGGGGTTTCTCCCTAATATGACTTTGAAATATTATTATAAGGCAATTATAAAAACTATACAATATTTACTGTTCTTAGCACATATTCATTTTTTTTTAAAGATCAAAATGCTGCCTTGGTAATTGGTTTGGGGTTTTTTTTGGTAGAAAATGTTCTCTTGACCACAGTAAAATATAGAAAGAATATACGTAGAAGCATTGCTACTGGTTTCAAAACAACAGGATGTGGTCTTCTGTCAATAGGACTATGAAAGAATAGTACAGTATCCTTTCATAGGATACAGTGCTATCTTATGATAGGATGGGGGGGGCGAGGGAAAGCAATTCAGAACTTTACTATCGATGCATGTTTAAATTTCCACTCCAAGAAGTTACATTTTTCTCCAATAGCTTCAAACAATGTGGAACATAGCTTGTTTAATTTGACTTTCCCCCATTTCTCAGCACTTAAATTCCCTCTGAAATAATAATATACTAAATATTGCACATTCTGGAAAATATTTTTGAATCATTAATTTTTTTTATAAAACTGATGATATCCATAAACCTAGAACTCCAGATTTAAATCGCAAACTGCCTTTTAAGGACTGTTCCATTTGGGGGGAAAAATATTTTACCAAATAGAAAATTGATGATGAGTTTAAAGCATTGTAAAACCAATTACCCAAACCACCAGTACTGGTAAAATATTTGCTGGTCTTGTTGATATCAATACAATTGGCAATACCTACATAAAGATTATGAAAGAATTCCCGAAATACCTTTATCCACACAGGATAGAACCTCATTATCCTTGAAGACTACTTCATATTATTTTTCCAAGAATTGGAAAATTGCTTCTTGCAATCAACACCAGCAAAATCCTCTGAACAAATTTTGATATTCAAAATACTCAAATGCTGCCAACTGAAAGTCGTTTCGATTGAACGTAATTATAAATGTAACAAATAACTTACTCAGTTACATTGATACATTTACTGACCATCATGATCAGAAAAAATGTTTAGATTGTGCATCAGCTAAAGTCACACTTATTTAATAATATAGAGTACACAAAAATGGTTCATATTTTTTATTTATGAATTTATAAACCGCTTGAGTCACATTTACAATGCAACAGTTCTTGTGATTTATTTTTTGACATTAAAGTATTTGAAAATAGTTCCATGTCTTTTAATTTATGAATCTGGACATAAAAACAAGATGTATACTTCAATATTTATGACAATATCAGCAGCCTGAAAATACCAGCATTTTATTGGAAAGAATGGAGTGTTAACAATTATTTGTAGGTCTTCACTATTTTCTTTAGCAGCATTGGCTAAACCTGGTCCTTCAAAATAAATTCTATGGAATGGTTAAAAAGCTTCATGCTGCATTGGATTAACAGTGTGGACAGAGTTTGTGTATTATTATTATTATTATTATTAGTATGCAGTAATATGAAAAATGTTCCAACTTCAAAATATCTTCAGCTTTAAATGCCCCATTTAAAATTTTTGAAACAACTTTTCCTGTTTTCCAGAAGTGTTCTGATATCATTTTAACCTTAGTGGAAATTCCCACTCATATTTTTAAAGGTTAAAAATGGGCTGTTTTGAGGTCAAATTTTCAATATGGTTGGAACAGTATTAGAATGCTCAGACAAGTCATTATTGTCTCCAGATTGCTTCAGTTTAAAGTATTTTGCACAGGTATAATTTTAATTTACCTGAAACCGAATTGACTATTAGGGAAAATTAATGTGTTTACTTCATTGTGATGTTACTACATTTTCACATAGACTTGTATGAAAGTTTTGTATGAATCATTGGGACATTCATATGTTGCTTAACCATAAACTAGCTGTGATCAGTTTGAATTGTGAATTGTTGGAGCAAGCTAATTTCAAACAGTGGTTATGAACAAGGCATGTTTCAGTATGCCATAATTAGGATTAACCATAATTTAGGGTTAAGGTGTAACACTAAACTGCAATAAATTCAAAACGGAAGCAATTAGCTTTAATCTCCTCATGGCCTTACTGGAAAAAGGGGAGCATATGAACACAAGGCTCATTTTTATAACACTACTCAATAGTTTTGTATTATATCAAAACGGGTCATTCTTGCATATAATCAGCAATGGTTAATTAGTGCCAACTTCTATATGGGAAGTCATCATGTACAATGATTACCTCTTATTAAATCAAATGTTAAGAATGGTATCTCCCCAAAGTTTATGGTGTTAATGAACACAGACATAGAATTGACAGTACCTAAAACATAGTCAGGCTTGAACACAATGTTAAGAAAAGTGCTTTCAAATGCCATTTAAAAGGAACTTCATTGATAGATATTAATACTGCTTCATGTCAGGCCAGGCCCAATCAATACAAACTCCTGAGAAATATCAGGATACAATACCAACACTATTGTCATCATTACTCTCGAATTATTTTGTTCCATATTCAAGTAATGAAATCTTGAGGTTCTGTTCATTATTAAAGCAGGAAGTAAGATAAAGTTTCAGAATGAAGTTTCTGATCATTGGCTTTCTTTAAATAATGAGCTCACAGTTCTCCTAACCGAAGCAGAAATGAAATATTTTTTAAATCCAGTTTCTGAATGTCTTCAATGATGGGAACTAATGTACACTTGAAGTCCAGCATCATGCAAATAGAATTTAGATGAATAAATAGAATCCTTCTTTGTTGAGAGTATTTAATAATAATGCAAGAACACTGAAGTTCAATTGAAATTTGTCTTCCGTAAATGCCTGTTTGGGATTTCCACAGCACTAACTTGAAGAGGCCAAGATCCTCCAACAATTCCTGCTTGGATTGCAACCCCTGTTACGACAGCTAGATCTGGATCCACAGAGGTGTTAGGTTTCTTTCCAAAGAATTCTGTAATAATTTTACGTATTTTTGGAATTCGGGTGGAACCTCCAACTAATACAATCTCATCTACTTCTGTCTGGTGTAGATGTCCTTCTTTCAGTACCTGTGCAATGGGCACAAGGATTTTCTCAAAAAGGTCATCATTTAAAGTCTCAAAGAGTTTTCTAGAAATTTCTGTTTCAAAGTTAATTATTTTCCGTGAGCCATCAAGAGATTTTGAAAAGCTATCTTCCCTGTGCTCTTTCATTTCAGTTTCTGAAAAATTATTTTCATGTATGTTCTTCTTTTGCAAATTTTCATGCTGGTCTTTCTTCTCCGGCATAGTAAGAGAAATTTGGATGGTTGAAGAAGTATGAACTGTCAAATTTAATTTGACAGATTCTACAGCTTGCCTGAGTCTATGTATTTCTTCTTTTCTAGAGGGCAAAGAGCCATACGTGTGGTGGATTTCATTATAGAGGTATTGCATCAACCGTTGATTGAAGTCTTGCCCTCCCAGTTTGTTGTTCCCTAAAAGACAAAATCTGTATATATCAGATAACTGATAGGGCAATAGATATAGCTTGAATAACATTTAACACTTGGACATGAGTAAGATGTCTCAGTAGAATAGAGCATGTGTTATATCTATCATGGGTTAAATAACACTATTCTTGCAAACCTAGTCTGAAAATAAACTATTTAGTTGAACTTGTAATAGGAAATCAATCACAACTAGTAGTCCATATTTGAATACGTTACATCAAAATGATATATACGTTACATCAAAATGATATATAAGCTATGCATATCTAACTATAAACTGTTAACCTTATTTGGGTGAATAGCCTATGACAACTGTAATACCACTGACAGAATTTCTGTGGTTAAGTTCACATATCTTGCTAAATCATAAAAACTGGATTGACCCAATACATAAAACAAATAAAAAAACCTAGCATAATCAATTCAATGTTTCCATGTGTTTTATGTCTTTTCACATATTATGACAAGAAATGTAAACCACCCCGAGTCTTAGGAGAGGGGTGGCATAATTTTAATCAATAATAATAATAATAATAATAATAATAATAACAACAACAACAACAATAATAATAATATGCTGGATGGAAGAAGCATGTTCTCTGCATTCAGTCATTATTCATACATGAACTGTAATGTAGACAGATGTAAGTGCTAATTTAAAACAACTGTTGAACATAATTAAATAATATAATATAAAAGCATTTATTTACCTGCCATAGCTCGAGTCAGGAACATTCCTCCTTGTTTATTTAGGAGGGAAACATCTAAGGTTCCTCCACCCAAATCTACTACCATAACATTGGATACATCAGACTTGTGAAGGCCATATGCCAATGCTGCAGCAGTAGGCTCATTAATTACCCGCAAAATTTCCAGACCTACAAAGATAAAAATGTATTTTAATTTTCCAACATTATTTCATATAGTCAACAAAATATATGTTCAAGATAAACTGTACATATTTTTAAATCAAATATGATACTATGAGAATTTAAGCAAAAACTTAATCTGTCTCCTTTTGGAACTCTTTCTACAAATTAATGACCATTTGAAACAGAATATTCTATTTTGCATTTACAGTGATACATTTTAATCATTCAGGGATTTCATGGTGGCTTCAAATTATGTACATAAAACCAATGGTTTCATTACTGCTCCATTTTAGGCCCCTTTGAAAACTGAGTTTAAGAAAAATGTGAATTATGTACATAAAACCAATGGTTTCATTACTGCTCCATTTTAGGCCCCTTTGAAAACTGAGTTTAAGAAAAATGTGAATTATGTACATAAAACCAATGGTTTCATTACTGCTCCATTTTAGGCCCCTTTGAAAACTGAGTTTAAGAAAAATGTGAAAAATATGTGCATCACCTGCAAGGCCTGCTGCCTTAACTGTGTAGTTGCGCTGTCTTTCATCAAACTCTGCTGGCACTGAAATAACTGCTTTGGAAACCGGCACCCCGAGAAAATCCTCTGACATCCTTTTCAATTTCAAAAGAAGCTGAGAACTAATATATTCCGGTGTTACCCTAATAGTCTCATTGGTTACAACAGAAAATTCAGCAGTTCCCTTGTTGTTAAGAATCTGAGAGAGGGAAAAGGAGCAAAAAAAAAAAGATAGCTTACAATTGCCCTGTGAAATCTAACACAGACCCAATTTGCATATTAAGCTGTAAGTATTTATTTTATTTCACCATAATTTGTTTCTGCTATGTGGAAAATAAACTATGGTTTATTTCTGGCAAAAAATGTAATTAGGTTAATACAATATTCAGCACTTGTTTACATGATGTTCTCCATAAAATGAAACTAACACCGCCTCTGCTTGCTGGGTATAAACACAACTTCTGTATATTTGAAGGAATACCACTTATGACCAGTTGCTTACAGGTTCAAAATAAGAAAACAGTTGTTTTGACAAGATGATTAGACAATTCTTTAAAGGTAATCCTCACAACCATTTTAGTGACTTTTGGAATTTATAATGGCAAAAGTGAATTTTTTTATAGTTGTTATTTCTGCCAAAAGAACTGCTAAAATGAGGAATCCCCAATGTTCTCTGAACTTGTTTTCTTGCAGACATTTCATTACCCAAACTAGGTAATATCATCACGATATCTGATATGCACTGATGATGTTACCTAGCTTGGGTGATGAAATGTTTGCAAGGAAACTGAGAGCACCAGGACCCCTCATTTCAACCCTGAGCTTCAAATATTCTCTTTTACTGTTAAAAGTATTAACTGAAAAGTTCTCTAAGTATCTGCACTTTCTATATTTATTAAAATATTAAACAACTGCATGTTAACAGAAATGTGTTTAAGTGTGCAAGAATACTTCCTATGCAGAATTTGCATCATTTTTTTAATGTGTATCTGTGTGCCTTTGAGTCAGTTTGGACTCATGGTGACTGCTTTGTCTAGTCCCTGCTGTTGGCAAGATTTTAGGAAGCAGTTTGCCACTGTCTTGTTTCTAGGATTGGCCCACGGTCTCCCAGCTTGCTCCCAGTTGTGCCTAAGACTTGATTAGAATTCATGGTCTCTCAGTTTTTAGCCAGGTTCCTAAACCACTATACCAAACCATCTATGTTTTCTTAGGGATTATTCTGACCAGGCTGCCTAATATTTTAAATAAAGATGTATCCACCAAATCTAAATCTAATGTTCTATTTATGATTTCTATCTTTCTTATATTAATGCCTCTTTCTTGCAATTCTGCAGAGCAAAAGTCAAGAGCAGCTAAGAAGTAGGACTTTTGCATGCACATTCTAGAATGCTCATTGTCCTTAACAACAGATTTTTCACAAATATACTTTGAGCAGAAGACATAAGTGAAAAAATTCAACTACAAATGTCAAACTATCTAATTGCCTCTCAAGAAATATAAGAAAATACACACTTTATACGTGGAAAAGTAGTGTTATATTGTAAGAAATGAACAAGAAAACATATAACATATTAAATAAACTACCTACCACAAACCAAGAATTTCAATTACACAGGAAAATATCCTAATACCTCTCCTCAAAATAATAAAAATGAAAAACCCCACAGAACACTAAAGAGCAGCACTGTTTAATTCTTTTCCTTAAAAAGAATTAAACTGTCACACATTCATAATCTATTTTCCCCTGAAAAATAGACACAAACAAAAACTATTCCACAAATATGTTACTAAACATATAAAAACAATGCATTTACAAACTCAAAAGTAAAATCATTCCTTATAATTGCTAAGACACCTGAGTAACTAACTGTACACTGGCAGAAAATAAGGATCTGGTTGAACATGACATGAAGGCCTTGTGCATCTGGAGTCAATAAATGCTAATTAATGATGAGTAGAAACGTGCCAAAAGTTATCAAGGAAAAGAAACAAAAGTTACCGGTACAAGAAAATGAATATGATTAAAACCACAAGGTTTATTCCTTGTAAGCAAACCTACCTCTGCATTTTATAAATAGTATTCATTTTGTAAGGGAACTACATGATGATAGAATGTGCTGTGGAAACTTAATTGTAAAGAAGTGTCTGAACTGATCTTCCATTATTTACAGCAAGAGATAAACAGGATGCATACAATGTAATTGATATTAAACACACATATTCAATCCAATTTATAATTGGATTAAAACTTCACAAAAACACTAAGTTTCAATAACAGTTTAATAAAGCAGGTGGACATGAACATCTTCTTAAGATCTTAAGCACTTTATTCCTGCCCCCCCTTTTCAACAAGAAAGTGATTATTTGAAATCATTCATAGGCAAGTAGTAAATAAAGTGTTAACTTTACCTTAAATGGATATCTGCTGCTTTCACTTAAAAGTTCTTTTGGGGTGAAGATCTTCCCTATAAATCTCTTGGCATCATACACAGTATTCTGTGAATTTGCATCTGCTAATTCTAGTGCATCATATCCCACACACACATCATTCTCAGTAAATGACACTATGCTTGGAATGCTATTGTGTCCATTTTCATCTGGAATCACTTTTGCCTGTCCTTTACCAGGAAGGAACACTCCAACTGAACAATATGTAGTACCAAGATCAATCCCAATTACTTTTGGCGTGGGCATAGGTAAATACTGTTGGGCTAGATATCCAGCTAATAAAAGGGTCAAAATAGCAGAACCTAAAAAAGAGAGCGTGGGATAGGTGGGGAGAGAATGATTAAAATCAGCTAATTCATTCCAATATAAATAGATGTATCACCTGCTTCTTCAATAGAACAGAATCTTGTAAATGTATTATTGCATTTTATTATTAACCTCTTTTCTCCTTTATCCAAAGTACAGCTATTTATAAAGGTGTACATTTCTTTTGCATTTATAAAGACTATTTCACAATATGCTTCCTGAATTATACACCATGTTTCTACTATGAGAAAGTACGCATTTGATTAAAACATTTTGAAACTATGCTAGGGATTTTAGAAACAGTTTTACGTATCTAGCCATATGAATTAAACATTCCTGTATTTTCTTGAATAAGGTCTGTCTGTGTCAGAGGACAGAACACACACATACAAATTCCTAAAGATTACATGGGGGGGGGAGGAAGAAAACACAAAGGTGTTTTGCTTCCTCTATTTCCAGATTAACAAAGGTTCTTTTGGCTTTCTCGTTTTTCAGTAAAATAAATGCAGAGAAAAATCCGCAAATAATAAATTTTGACAACCTCCCCCTGCATTTATTTTAGTTTAAGCCTCAGAGCACATTACAAGTAACCGTTTTCACAACTCGATCTTTCATTTCCTTTCGATTTTACAGGCAGAACGTGATGGTGTGGTGATCATTCCGCTGTCACCTGAAAGCTATTTGTGTTTACTACCACTGAAACATCTAATCATCTACCATGCCTTGTTTGGCACGTTACGATCCTGAACAGTGGGTTTCAATTCAAATACCATACTTCAGCTGTCTCCCTAGGAGGGGAAGGGAGAAAATGATTATATTCACCGAAGGGAACGACGTACTAGATAAAAGCTTCCCAGCCAACAGACACTTACCCAACACCGTCATTTCTCCAGCCATTTCTAACAATCTTGTCCCGGCGGGTCCTACAAGGACCGGCTGTTACTCCGTTGCCCGACTTCCGGAATCATTTACTGCTTTGCTGACTATACCTTAGATTTTCGTGAACAGTTTAGAAGCAACCCTCGCGTCGTGCGGGTCATTCTGGGAAGTGTAGTCTCGCTCGTCTAAAACTCCAATAGAATTTATTAGTACCGAACTACGATACCCAAGCAGCAACACGCAGATTACAATGGCGCTTCTTGCGTGTAAGGCGCTCTCAAAGACACGTCACCATTCTCCACGAAAGGTCTAAATGGGACAGGAAGGAAGTTCCCCGGTGACGTGATCTGAAATGGGTGGGGGTTTTGTAATGCGTTTCCTGTTTCTCGTTTCTTTGCGTTGATATTTTCGGGATTTTGTGAAATCTTTGTAGTTGCTGTTCTTTCTAATGGGTTAATGGTTGTAGCACTCCATATAATCATTTCTTAAACATTAGCGTACGTATTAAAACTTTGCTATGTAAAGAGTAGTTATAAATATGCTTTTAAACCACATGTTTTGCTATCTAGCTCACACTTAGTATTTAATCGGAATGCCATGGAATATGCTAACATATGCTTTGCTGAAAGCAAGATATAATTTTCCTACAATAATATACTTTAAATCAAATACAGCTTTTACAATCTATTGTGAGGTGTGATGCTGACTATCAGCTTACATGGCTTCAAAAACAGGTTGGACATTAGTATGGAAGTTAGCAATCTGGATACCTGCCACCGTCCAAATTCAGGCAGAACTTTTAGAAACTGTTTACCTATAGCTAAATACACAGCAACTATTACATATTTAAGGCTTGATAGGACTTTAGACTAGCAATTTAGAAACAAATGACAAATCCAAGAAAAAGATGAGAGGTAAAATGAGGTGGAAGTGGAATTCAAAGCAGAGCATAAGAAGGCAAACACGACAGAGGTGAAGCTTAAAAAATGGTCCTCTTAGGATGGTTGAGCCCAATAAGTAATCCACACTGAGCTACCTAGATGCCCAGTTCATATATATTGTTCATTAGAGTCTACTCTTTTTCCCATCTACTTTTGTTATTTTATATTTAAAGCATCCTTCTTAGATGGTGAGTGAATCTCAAGAGTCTTATCAGGCAGGCAGGCAGTGAGATGGAAGTGGGTGGGTCTTAAGTATTTGCTTGATCTGTTTCAGGCAGACTGGAGTAACTGGATTTGACTGCTAGAATTCTCCCCTTTAAAACAATTATAGCTTTACTTCCTCCTTCACATCAGAAGAGCCATAACATCACTGTTTATATGTTACCTCATTTTTGATGGTAATATTTTTATTGGAAGAATATACAGTATTTGATCTTCAGGAAAATGAACTGATTTTGCATAATCACTACATTGTTTAAATTTTACTATCATATTAATTTACTCATGATTTGCTCTAAAATCTTCCAGCGTATTTATACCAGGTTGACTATAGTCCACTACATTTTCTCTCCCCACCCCCATTTTTTAAAAAAGTGGGGATAGCATGTATTGTCCATTTTTTTTTAAAAAAAACCATCCATTATCCAGAATTCTTCAAAGTTAATACATTACACTATTATCAACAACCAGCAAGTTATTGTAGTACATTGGGATGAAAATGTTCTGTTCTGAATATCCCTGCAGACACAAAAAAAGCTTTCCTGGAACATCTTTTTATCAAGATCACACTTCAGTCATACTCCTTCATTTGCTCTTCAAAACTGTTTCTTGGAACAATACTCTTATTGCAGAACATTGAGCCAAAATGAGGGATGAGCAGTTCTGCCTTTTCTAAGTTAATGATTTATTGAGCAGGTAATACATTCATTGGTTTCCTCCTCTTTTATTTTAAACGAACAAGAAAGATGTCAATTTAACAACCCAATTAGAGAAAATATTTGTTATGTCCAAATATCCATTAATTATAAATTATATCAATTGTAGCAATTTATGTCAGCTTTGTAACTATATAATTGATGTTTGGTATCCCATGCTTCAATTTGTAATAAACACATATTTTAAATTGGCAGAAATGATTAAATTACATCAGCTGTCCAGACTGCTTAAGACGTAATAGAATTTGTCAAGTCTCCAAACAGAAATTTTCATAATTTTCATAAAGAGTAAACTAAATGCAATTGAGGCTTTATTGTAACTGAAGAAATTTATCGTTTGTCATCCTCAACTTATTTTTTAATACCATTTACCATATGTTACTTCAGTTTCCAATTATATATCAAACTTTTCATCTCTTTTCAGATATTTACTGATATTTTTCTGCAAAGTTTTTTCTTTAATGTCTTTCATCTATTTTCTTACTAGAATTGTTTGCTGCCCCGAGTCTGAGGAGAGGGGTGGCATATAAATCTAATAAATAAAATAAAATAAATAAATTATTTTTACTAGGACATACTTATTTTGAATTGCATTTTCTGTTAGCTAGTCGTTCCATACAATCCAACCTGTCATTATTCTAAAATAATACATTATTTTTATTAATTATAATTTAATAAATATTTTTCTTGAAATTTGAAATACACTGAACTTTATTTTCTCTGTACTTTATTTTTCCTTAAAATGGAAAAAAATTCTAGTATTTCTACTATTTCTTCAACCAAAAGGTTTCCATTATTCTTACTGAATTTTTTAAAGTGATTAGATAAATAAGTCTGTGAAAGACTACAGTATATCTACAGTGTACAGTTGGTGATCTTTTTCATCTCCAATTGCACAGTAAGTAGGTTTGTCATTCTTTGGCCAATTACATTTTTCACCAGTCTATATGAAATGTTGTCATTTATTTAGAAGATTTGTATGGCTGCCCATGGCCATTTTCTATCACTAATGCATAATCTAGATATATAGACTGAACCAAGAAACCAAATCACTCCTGCTTTTTTATCTATAATGGACCAACAAAATGCTGTAGATGTAGTATACTTGGACTTATACATATAATGTACATGTGCGTATGTATGTGTATGTATATGTATATATCATACATATATTTGGACATCAGTAAGGCATTTGACGAAGTAGACCACAACCTATTTCTTGGTAAGATAGAAAAATGTAGAATAGACAGTAATACTCAAAACACTCAAAAGTATAGTCCTCAGTGGGGAAGGGTGCCCATAGATTCTGGCATAGGTCCACTACTCTTCAACATCTTTATAAAAAATTTAGATGAAGAGTTAGAAGAGGAGCTCATCAGATTTTCAGATAACTCCAAGCTAAGGGGATTCGGGAATAGCGAAAACTTATGTGCTTTTTAATATTAGATTTGTTTTCGCTGGAATTTTTTTTTTTATTACTGTTGCGAGCTGCCCCGAGTCTTCGGAGTCTTCGGAGAGGGGCGGCATACAAATCTAATAAATTGAATTGAATTAGAAGATAGGCTCAAAATTCAGAAAGAACTTGATATTTTTCAACACCGAGCCCTGTAAAACAAAATGAAATTCATTGGTAAGAAGAGTAAGGCAAGGCAAACCAAATGCATGGGTATGGGTAACACCTGGTTCAACAGTAGTAAATATTAGAAGGATCTGGGAATCCTAGAGGATAACCACTTAAGTATGAGCCATCAGTGTGCTGCAGGTGCCAAAAAAGCCAGTCCATTTCCAAAATGCATCAACAGGAATAGCATCAGGATCACATTAATCATTAGTATTGTTATATACAGTACTGTGCTGATGAGGCTACACTTGGAATACTGCATCCAGTTCTGGCCACCATGACACACACAAAAATGTTGAGACTCTTGAAAGAGTACAAAGAAGAGCAACAACAACAACAACAACAATAATAATAATAATAATTTATTAGATTTGTATGCCGCCCCTCTCTGAAAACTCGGGGCGGCTCACAACAATAATAAACAATAATAAACAATGTACGAATCCAATATTTAAATCCAATATTTAAAAACACAATTAAAAAAACCCTTATAATAAAATAATCACAGAACCCTATCAAACCATACATAAACAAAAATAGTCAGGGGGGGGGGTGTCAATTTCCCCATGCCTGGCGTAAAGGTGAGTTTTCAACAACTTACAAAAGGCAAGGAGGGTGGGGGCAGTTCTGATCTCCAGGGGGAGTTGGTTCCAGAGGGCTGGGACGGCCACAGAGAAGACTCTTCCCCTGGGCCCTGATTAGTTGACGGGACCCAGAGAAGGCCCACTCTGTGGGACCTAATCAGCCGCAGGTATGATTAAGGACCCAGAGACTAAAATATTCAATGAACTGGATGGATCTAGTCTAACAAACAGGGGGTCTAGGGGATGACGTAGTAGCAGTCTGCTAATATTTGAGAGAAGAGGGAGGCAACTATTTTCCAAAGCACCTGAGATCAAGACAAGAATAATAGATGAAAAGTTATGAGTGATCCAACCTATAACTAAGAAGAAATCTACTGACAGAACAATTAACCAGTGAAATGGCTTCCCTTCAGGAATTACAGGTGCTCCGCCATTTGGAGGTTTTTAAGAAGAGTTTGGAAAGCTATTTGTCACAAATGGTATAGGGCAGTTATGGCGAACCTATGGCATAGCTCCAATGTGCATGTGTGTACTGGCCAGCTGATTTTTGGCTTACACAGAGGCTCTCAGAGGGCATTGTTGGCTTCTAGAGAGCCCTAGAGGGGTGGGGGTGGGCATTTTTAACCTTCCCCTGCTCCAGGGAAGCCTTTGAAACCTGGGGAGGGTGAAAAATGAGTCCACTGGGCCCATCAGAAGTTGGGAAACAGGACATTTCCAACCCCCAGAGGGCCTCTGGGGAAATGGGGGGAGTGTTTTTTTGCCCTCCCCAGGCATTGAATTATGGGTGTTGGCATTCGCACATACGTGATGGCGTGCACAGACGCTCTTCTATCATCTGAGGAAAAAAAGGTTCGCCATCACTGGCATTGGTGTCAAACTCTTGGCCCGCTGGTCGGGTGTGTCACATGCTGGCCAGGCCTGGTTTAGCAAAGGGAAAAGTCCCAATACATCATATGATGCCACTGTGATGATGTGAGTTTGACACTACTGATATAGGGTCTCCTGCTTGGGCAGGAGGTTAGACAAGATAACCTCCAAGATCTCATCCACCTCTGTTAGGTCTGTGTTTTGTATTCTCTCTTAGATAAGCAAAATATATTCCTGTAAGAGAAATCATTGCTTTACTAGTTGACAAATTATAAGTTTAGTGTTACAAATTTTTTTCCCCCCCACCCTCTGTGTGTGTGTTGGTAATTCCAGGCCAATATATTATTCTCTTGAAAACAGCAAGAAAAGAAAACATCAATTTCCCTAAAATATTCTGTCCAAGATACCACTATTATTACTTAACCAAAAACAGTCTTCATTTATTGGAGAAATTATACATTACCATATATTTGCTGGTATAAGGAGTTATATGGCAAAATTAGGAGATATACTGTAAGGAGATGGATGTGGTTAGATTACCATTAATTAGCACAGTCCCATTATACAGGAAAAAAGAATAAAACAGCTGTTATATTTATTTTCCACTAGATGTCAGAATATTGCTAGACATTGAGGTACAGTATGTACTATAAAAATTTAGAGAGCAGATTACTAAAATGAAGTCTCATTTTCTAATTATATATTTAATCCTCTAAATGTAGAAAATTCATTGCCTCTAAAAACCTTTAGAACTTGACAGTGCAACACATTCTTTCACTTTCACAATTTCACAATAATTCTCTTTCAAATGATGAATATCTTTCTTTTTTAATGTTAGTGACCACCATGAGGCACAAAAAATCAGCTTCATTAATGCAGTGCCTCCTGGTGGTCACTGTAATTGAAAACCACAAAGAATGTGCACTGTGTAAAAGAGAATGAGAGTGGAAGTCATTTAAAGCCCCATATCATGAAGGCATGATACTAGTCTGTGCTTTGAGAGCTTAAAGAAAGATGGATTGTACAGGTAATCTTCAAGTTATAATCACTCTAAGTGACCACTCAAATTATGAGGCCGCTTAAACAAAGGGGATTTAGGACCAGTCTGTGAATTTGTGGCCATTGTAGTCATGTGATAGTGATCCAGGTGCTTGGATGCCAGACACATGATTATGACCTTGCAGCAAGCTGTTGTCATGTCATTGTCATTGTCACTTCCTGTTGGCTCCCCACAAGTAAGTCTTATGGGGAAAACCTTTAATTTTTAGCCTGTAATTTTTAGCCATACTTAAAATACCAAGATATTAAAATAAGTGAAAGTGTTAATCACAAGAATACAATCTAGCTTCTGTAGTACATTAAAATGACTAAAAATTATTAGCTAACAGTATTGGGAATAAAGATTTTCTAGATAATACTTAAGGAAACTAACAAATTAAAAATAAATCACCAAGGCTTATTATTTAAGCAAAAGCTTCTATTGTGTATGAAAAGGCAGCCTCATTTTTTCTGCCTCTGTATAATAGTGAAAGAAACTTAAATCAATAGAGGTAGTAATCAATGGAGGACAGAAGGAAAAGGGGGGACATGATCGAAACAGTTAAATATTTTAAAGGGTTAAATAAGGTCCAGGAGGGAAGTGTTTTTAATAGGAAAGTGAACACAAGAACAAGGGGACACAATCTGAAGTTAGTTGGGGGAAAGATCAAAAGCAACATGAGAAAATATTATTTTACTGAAAGAGTAGTAGATCCTTGGAACAAACTTCCAGCAGACGTGGTAGATAAATCCACAGTAACTGAATTTAAACATGCCTGGGATAAACATATATCCATCCTAAGATAAAATACAGAAAATAGTATAAGGGCAGACTAGATGGACCATGAGGTCTTTTTCTGCCGTCAGACTTCTATGTTTCTATGTTTCTATGTTTAATCAAAGTATAAGGATAATAACCAATAATTCCATTAGTGTCAGACTGTAAGTAGAGCCAATCAGATGGAGGGATTTGTTTGCATATGCCTATAAAAAGATTTGTAATGCATTCCTTCTCCAGACTTTGTCATCTGGCGACTACTGCTGAAATTAGTCGGTAAAATCATTTTGCTTCAGTTTAATGCTGTCTTGGTCTCTGATTTAATATGGCTCATTTGGAGAGATTTTTTTTTTTACTACTTCTACCACCTCTTGTAGATAAGAGGAATTTCTCTTTTATGCCTGATGAGTCCCAAATAGAAGCAGTTGTGTGCTTGCTCCTGATGATCCCTATAAATAAAACCACCACAGAATAGAGCTACTAATGAATCCCAGGATAAATATGCCATTAAACCATTGAAAATTTGTTCAAGAACATTAAAAACTGTTATGTTTCATGAACTTGGGTAGTAAATTTAGCTAAATTACATTATGAATTGATTTTTTTCTCCAAAACAGTACCAATGGATTAACAACTATCATTAAAAAGTGGTTCTAATTTAGTAGGAATGCTTTAAAACTATAGTGTCAATAAAACCTGGGATCTAGGTTTCAGAGAAGAGATGGTGAATACCATATCTAGTTCTGACTAAATATTGGCTTATAATCCTACCTATACAGTAATGGGTGGTAGCCGGTATGCGCCACACTGAGTACCGGTAGTGAAAATGGAGCTGTGTGAGTGACTGGTGGGTGGGTGGGCATGCTCGTGCAAGATTTGGCTTCTGCACATGTGCAGAAGCAAAAAAAATTGCCAACATTTCATGCGGCCAAACATCCTCTCGAGTTTTTGCTTCCTGTGCATGTGCAGAAGCTAAATCTCGCTCGGGTGCGCACGCCCACCAATCACCCGGAGCTGTGCACGCATTACACCGATAGTGGCAATAAGTAGGAACCCTGTCTGAAGCAATAGTGAAAAACTTCGTTAATTGCCTAAAACATTTTCTTCCTTTAGTTCTTCCCTTCAGACTTTTGTTTGTCTATACTATGCTATATCCTTTTTCTTTTCTTTTGTGTGTATATGGTCCCCTATTCTTTATAATTCCTTATATATTTTATAAATTCCTTTTACTCAACCACAAACGTCATTGGAGTCTGCCTCGTAGATCCTAGAATCTACTTAATTTGAGAGTATTCTAAATATTTTCCAACTGAAGAAATCAAAGCACTTTTTTAAATCAGATAAATATTTCTGATGTAAAGGCAAAAACCTTTTTTCTCTCTTTAAAAAGTAGCAAAGTAGCAATTCTAGCTTTTGTATTTCTAATTTATGGTTTAAAAGGTTAGAGAACTTGCAAAAACTAATCCTTTAACAATAAAAACAAATGAGCTGGTTCAGGTCTAAGAAAATATATGCATTGGTAGTAACTGTCATGCAATATATCAAGATTGCATCTTGTAGCAAATGGCCCAATTTAATTTGGTTTGTATGTTATATAGCCTTGAAAGTTTGATCTAACTTCAGCTACATATTTTCTATTTTTTTAAACAAGCCACTGGTTTTCAGTTTTATTTCTTCGTCCAGGGGTGAAATCTAGCAAATTCTGACAGGTTCTGGTAGTGGAAATTTGGAATAGTTTGAAAAACCGGTAGCAGAAATTTTGAGCAGTTTGGAGAACTGGCAAATGCCACCTCTGTTGGCCCCAGAATGTGGTGGAAATAAAGATTTTGCAATACCCTACCTCCAGGAGTGGGGAGGGAAAGGGGATTTTGCAATATCCTTCCCCTGAAGTAGGGTAGAAATGGAGATTTTGCAGTATCGTTCCCTTGCCATGCCCACCAAACCATGCCCACCAAGCCACATCATTCCCACCAAGCCACGCCCATAGAATCAGTAGTAAAAACAATGGATTTCACCACTATCTTAATCTATAATGTGAGGGTACTGAACTACCTTGCTGAATATAGCTGGATATGGTGATCACATTTATGTATACATACTATTAAAACTCTTGTGCCTATTTGATTGTAACCTTCAATTAGGCAACATGGTATATCACAGGGCAACATTTTTTTTGAATCAACGTACTTCATATGAGCTAATTTACAGAACCTATTCAAAATCTGCAACACATGTTTCCTATGGGATTGAATTTAGGCAAATTTATGAACACTTCAGTACTGCTGAAGATTGTCATTCCAGCTTTCCACAAGGTACCTGTAGGTCAATGGGAAAGCTAGTAAGAAGTTGGAAATCTCTGACCTGCGTGCAGATAGTTACTGCTGCTGGGTGAGGAGGTTGGGTGAGAGGCACTATGTGTGCTAGGGTGAGCACCATGTGTAATGGGGAGGGTGTCTGAAGTGCTGCATAGGCTAGGGAAGGCACATGGGTGCCCAAAAGCACTCAAGGAGCATTGTGCAGGTTGAGCAGGGTACAAGGAGGTACGTAACAGGTGCAATGCACCTTAGGGAGTATGAGAGATACCCTAAGCATCAAAGAGTATGCATGAGAGTAGTGAAGAGCTACCAAAAGTTTTACGACCACATTGTGGGCGTGGCTTATTTAGGACATCTTGCATTTTCTTTCAACATCTTTCAATGCAAATTGGGTGCTATGGGGTGGAGCTCCATTTTCGCTACCCCACTTGGTCTCCCCTCCCCTGTCCAGGCAGCAGCCCCCCCCCCTGCATGAAAGGTGCAGCTTGGGTTGAGTGGATGCAAGGGAATTTGGATGCTGAGTGGGGGGGAGCCCAGTGAAGGTCGAAGAGGGAATGCAGGGATACTCCATAAATATCTCTGAAACAATGATCCAATGGGTCATAGGTTGTCCAGTATAATGTATCACCAGGGTTTATATTGAAGCATTAAATTATTTTTTTTTACTACTCTTGCACATCACTGGACCATACGTTTTACTCATTGTTTACTGAAGAAACAATTGAGTTTATAGATTTATGCTTAGCATTAAGCCACTGAGAGCACCAATGTAAGTGAAAGATATTAAGTCAGTGTTCAACATTGAGGTCCTTGATACTGCCAGGCTATTATCTAACAGGATGTAAACTGGTGTGCATATATAGCCACATTCTGTAGAAATGCATACATATCAGCAAACATACTCTATGTACTAAATACATAATATTCTATTTTTTTTTAAAAAAACTTTTTCTTCCAAAAACCTGGAAATAGAAAAAAGGTAGAAATTACCGTGTGTGTGTGTTTGCCAGACTTCACAAAGGAACTACACAGCTCATTATTGGAATCCTGATTAGTAGATTTGACCACAAGTGTTTTTGATGTGCTCCAACTAATATTTAGTTGTTATAAATGTGTTTATCTATTTAAAGCATTTCTAAGGGCATTCAGCTCAAACAATCTGATTCTTGATCTATAACAAAAGTATAACAACAGTTTGACTATATGGTATACTAAAAAGAACAAACCAGTATATACTCGCAAATCAAACTGGATAAAGAACCAAAGGGAGATTCCATTCAAGTGACTCAAATGCCTAGAGACAAAAATCAGATCTTAATGGTTTTTCTAAAAGCAAGCAGAGTTGGGGACACCATCATTTTAGAGCATTGGGACAGCTATTTAAAAATGTTACTGGAAGACAGTGTGATCTCTCTTCTTTAACAAACTCTTAACTTCTACAATTTGCATATCCTACAAAGATGTTTTTGAGAATTGGAAAGAATTATCTTAATGGTAAAATTGAACTATTATTTTAGGTCCTCTAACTAATTGTTTTTAATTCAGGACAATCACAGACTTCATTCCCCCAAAGAATAATTGGTATCCAACTTAGAACTGTAGTGAAACAAAATGATTTAAAATAACACAATGCAAAGTATTTGTGTCTGCTGATATCTGTTTACAATATCATATGAATTATGATGGAAAATTAATGTGATCCCAAGCAACTCATAGATCTCAGTTGCAAGACAGAAAAATCAGTCCTTTTCAGATTTTGTCAGTAAGATTTCAGAAAGTTAAAAGTTTTTTGCCTGAGGTTAGAAGATCACTTGCCTGTTTTTAATTGCAGGAAATTATCATTGTACAAGTAGAGTTATCAACTATTTAAATAAACTTCTATTATTAATATACAGGAAAAAGTATCATTTTACAGATCCTTATGGTAAAACTTTGAAATAAATATTTAACTATTCTATGTTTACTTTCCTAGTTATTTTTTATGTAGGTCTAGCATTTCTTATAGATACTGTTCTGTTTGTGCAATTCTTTGCTTATGGATTACAATTGCTTCTTCCATGACTTTCAGGCAGAGGTGAGAGGTGTCATTAATATGGGAACATCCATCATTTTTTTACAGTGCAATATAGTTAATCAATGCGTAGTGAAATAATGATTAATAAGGGATATAATACTCAGTTGGAATTGTTAAAAACCAATCAATTTTTTATCATTTTCTAGAGATAGTCATGTATAAACTATTAGATGTAATACAAGACAATTTGTAAAGATGCAGAACGTCCAGCTCCAATGGACATCTATCTAATTATAGAAGTGAAACTTTCAGCTTATCAACGTAAGTCAAGGTCCTTAATGTTATTGCTTTATAACTTTCTAAAAAAAATCTCTCATCATCTAGCATCTAGTTTGTATTAGCTGTAACCTCTACTAAAGCTTTCAATATACCTGGAGGGATCTTAAAGCTATTTCTGTCAATGCTGATAGAATCATTCCGACATTAGTCAGGGTATTCTTATAAGACAGTCAAAAATGTTAGCTACAACTTGTCTCATTTTCTCAGCATCATTCACTTATATACTGTCATGTGGTACCAAGTGTCTGTTTTGCCTGAAGAAAAGTAGACCGTTTAAAGCAGAGAATGAGCCTATACCCCTTGAGCAGAATACGGACAGGTCACTTGAAAACTATCTGGTTGTAAAAATTAAAAAACCCCTCTTTATTATATAACTATAAAAGAGTACAAATACAATCAGCCTGTCTTCTTTTTCTACTTGATTGATGTTTACGTGCTTACCAGGATGACTTTTAGCTCTTTATGAAATTCCCCATTCCCGTATGCTCTCTATGCATTTGTACCATAAATTGCTGTTTCATTTTCTAAAATGGATGAACCGATTTATATATAATATTTGGAAACTTTCATAGATTCTCCAAGTTTTTTGTTTTTTGTTTTAAATCACTATTTGAACAACCTTCCGACTCAGAGGCTACCAATATTGTAGGGTTTCATAATCTTTTTCAATCTTTTTCATTGCAATGCACAAACTACATCAGAGTTTATTATCTTATGATAATATACAATAATCCCATCATGAAACCAATTTTGCATTGTTAGATTAACTAGACTGAGTGTACAGTATATGTCAGATAATGTGAATGCATATATTGGAAATACTCTTCTACAAATAATATAAATTGTTTGATTTATTTCATTTGGTTTATATCCCTTTTCTATGCCCAATTTTAGCCCTATGAGATTTTAAATCCTAATTAATTCAGAGCTGTGATATTTAGGGATAGAAGACATAGTCTTTTCTCTTATATTGCTATTTCAATTGAGATTAAATTTTCCACCTATCTATAAATCAAGTAGTCCTTGACCTATGCTTGTAATGGAGCCTGCCCACTATGGTCATAAGTCATGAATGGCATAAAACGAATCATTCCCATGACTGACCCACTTTTTTTTGTGGCAGTTGTTAACTGAATCTTGAAGTTTAGTCATTAAGCAACTGCCACTGTCATTAGTGTAATTTACTGTTATTAGTGCTACAAATAACTGTAAATATGGACCAGTTGTCAAGTGCCCAATATGTGGTGTCATGAACGTAGGGAAGGTTAAGAACTGAGTTGTAAATACCTTCCTGGTTGTAACTTTGAATGGTTGCTAAGTGAATTGAAGGTCATAAGTTGCAGATTACTTGTAGTTGTGAAATATAATAATAATAATAATAATAATAATAATAATAATAATAATAACAACAACAACAACAACATATTGCATTTAATATGCTGTCCCACCCCAGCATGCCTTTTCTCCATATTGCTTACTATCAATTTTGGCAGAAGAGTGGCAATTTAAGAAGAAAGGTATACAATCAGGAAAAAAATTGATCCAACTGGACATCACAGTGCAAAAGATATGGATTCATTCTTTTTGATGTAATGGCAAAGGCAAATTAGTTGTAATCTAGTTAAGCACTCATTGATGAGGGCTGAAACCTGCCCAGTAATGCTTAACACAACAGAATGCAAGAATAAAAGTTATGTTGTTACAGTCAGCAAGAGACAGCAAAGTGGAAGTTTGTGGCTAAGAAAGTGAATGAAGCCTGAAAACAATTATTATTAGGATTTATAATCCTATAGAACCCAGGCATGGATTTTGATGTCTGAAGTATGGCCATGTCCTCATGTTGTTATCAGCCCATCATTCACTCAACTCCCCATTGGCCTTCTCCATATAATGTATAGGAGTGTTTGTAACATACTATACTATTGTTAATAATTACAGAAACAACAGAAAGCATTAAATCTATAGCCCTCTAGACAAGATTGTCAAGAATTTCAGGACTGCCTGATTTAATTTGTTAATATACTCATTCATACAAAATGTGCAAACTGTCTACTTTGCATGGCTCCGCATGACAACAAATTAAAGCAGAATGATCATCATAGCTTACAATTGTCCTGTGAAATAAAATAGATCTTGTGCTTTCTTAAAAGTCAAGAGATTAAGACCATAGCTCAGAAAGCAAGGTGTTACAGAGTGTGGATAAAGCCACTAATGAAGCTTTCAAACATTTTATTACCCTTAACCTCTTCTTAAAGAAGCAACGAAATTGGTTTGAAACTTGCCATAAGTTTTCCACTTTGATTTCAAAATTAATCAATTAAAGTTTGGTCAAAACGTCCAAAACTTTGCATAAGACTAGTCACAAAGTATGTTTACTTGGTGTAAATGGTGTCTTCATATCATCATATCATTCAGATTTAAACAAATGTAAATAATAATAATAATAATAATAATAATAATAATAATAATAATAATATATTAGATTTGTATGCTGCCCCTCTCTGAGAACTCGGGGCAGCTCACAACAATAATAACAATGTACAAATCCAATATTTAAAAACACAATTTAAAAACCCTTATTAATAAAATAATCACACAAGCCAATCAAACCATACATAGAGCAGTAGTTAGGGGAGGTGTCAATTTACCCATGCCTGGTGAGTTTTCAACAACTTACGAAAG
Organism: Erythrolamprus reginae; assembly: GCF_031021105.1. Taxonomy (NCBI): domain Eukaryota; kingdom Metazoa; phylum Chordata; class Lepidosauria; order Squamata; family Dipsadidae; genus Erythrolamprus; species Erythrolamprus reginae. The sequence goes on from NC_091953.1 coordinate 52,400,251, forward strand.
GCAAGGAGGGTGGGGGCAGTTCTGATTTCTGGGGGGAGTTGGTTCCAGAGGCCCAGGGCCGCCACAGAGAAGGCTCTTCCCCTGGACCTCGCCAAATGACATTGCTTAGTCGACAGGACCCAGAGAAGGCCCACTCTGTGGGACCTAATTGGCCACTGGGATTCATGTGGCAGAAGATGGTCCCAGAAGTATTCTGGTCCAATGCCATGTAGGGATTTATAGGTCATAACCAACACTTTGAATTGTGACCGGAAACTGATCGGCAGCCAGTGCAGGCCGTGGAGTGTTAATGAGATATGGGTGTACCTAGGGAGGCCCAAGATTGCTCTTGCGGCCGCATTCTGCACGATCTGAAGTTTCCAAACACCTTTCAAAGGCAGCCCCATTGCAGTAGTTAAACCTCGAAGTAATGGGGGCATGAGTGACTGTGAACAGAGATTCCCTGTCCAAATAAGGCTGCAACTGGTGCACTATATAAAATAGTTGCAACCATAGATAAAACAATTTACTTATATTTTGACTATACAAAGAATGTTGTTTTCTAGATGAACAGTATGTGACATAACTAAATCTACTCGTTCATATATGTTCTTTAATATTATGGACATGTAAAACAAATGCTTTGTTATTCAATTAAACTTCATTTAAATAATGATACATAGTGTATCACTTCAGCTGACACTATTCAGTTTGAATGTCATAGGGTAGATGAAAACAGAATTAGGGTAGATGAAAACAGAAAACTAATTTAGGCTAAACTACATCACCCAGTGAATGTATCTTCTTAATAGAAGCAATATAAGATCTTACACTGATTATTATTTTGCATTACTGCAATTATTAAAAAAGGAAAAACAGGGAGTGATTTTTATAATGTATTAGAATTCTAAGAGGAAGAAGTATAATGAAGTAATGATATATACTAAGTATGGATAACTTTTCTGTCCTTGCTGTTTCCATCGATAGCTGCCTTGATTCAAGTGACATGTACGCTCTTGGATAGTGGGGCCTTGGAGATCTGCCTACAGGGCTAGGTGGAAGAATTTTCATAGTAGCTATCAGACAAGATTTCTCAAATCCTTTCTTTGTTGGAGGTTGGTAGTTCTATGGAGATGCTCAGGGTAGAGTCTTGTCCTTTTGTCCAGGAATGGTTTTGTTGGGTTTGAAGAAGTGATAAGATCATTATGACTCTGAGCTTGGCCATTTGCTCTTCAGATCCTTGCTCCTCTTGGTTGACTAAAGCTGCCAGGAGCTGTAGCATGGGTTGACTCTATATGTGGTATATTCTTTTTTGAGCATGGGTATTGCTTTGCCCTCTTAAGGAGGTGCTGGTTTACCCCCTTCTCAAGAAATTATTGCTGGATCCCACCATATTGGACAAGGGCTTTAAAGGTCAAAGCCAGCACCTTCAATTAGACCAAGAAACAAGGTATAATCTGTACCATTATATTTTATTGAATGATTTCTGATGCCTCTCTTTGTCACAGCATGTGTTTCTCTGCAGTCTTCAGACTTATGCAAGGCTTCCATTTTTTGAGAATACTTTTTCTGATACAGTAGAAATTATAGTTCTCGCTACTACACACGTATAGTACTGTATTTGTCATTTTGGATGAAAAGTTCAGAAAGAGCAATTATTTAGAAACTTTGACAATTATTTATTAACTAAGCTGAAATTCACAACCTGTGGCTATACATTTGCAGGTGTGAAAACTGATCAAAATACAGATATGTATCTAACACATTTTGCATAAAAGTGTAAATTTCATGGATGCAGTATTATCAGGGGATGTCACTAGAAGGAATATTTGTAACAAATATGAAAAACACCATTTATTCTGATATAATTAAAAATGTAAAATACTATTTTAAAAAAGCTTTTAAACTCATTTGAAATTTTTGGACTTTAACATTATAACAGTCATTGAATATTAAAGCTAAAAGATTATGGTTTTTTTTATAGAAACAAAACCAAAATCTTAAGATTCAGATATAAAATTGATTTGCTCATTTAACCTTTCTATGTATAATATAACCCATTTCCTCACTTTTTAAATCCCCCATATCTATATACAATGTTAAATGTTAAAGTTATTTATAAGCATTCTTAGCTTTTCTGCAGTTTATCTAGAAAAATTAAAGAGATCTATGTTATTGGTTCCCCCCCCCCACATAACATCAGCTCTTCCATGTCAAAAAAAACCCTTCTTTGATAGTTGAGAGAGAAAATATCAAATGAATGTCTATGTTAGTATCTCAACCCTTGACTAAACTGAAGATATGTATTTAAAAAAAACATTTTTGCTTATTGTCATCAGATCCCCTCCTTGTGTTCAAAAAGATTTATTAATTATAAAATGTTCTGTCGGGCTCTCTGGTAGAATCCTCCCAAAAATTCACAGGTACAAATTTCGGACACACACACATTTGAAAATTCAAAACAATGTTCTTTATAATGAAAATTCACTTAAACCAAGCCCTCTTTTGGTATAGCCAAGAGCACTCGTCTCCAAACAAACTGGTAATTTATACAAGTCCCTTATCAGTTCTGTGATACTTAGCTTTCAGCTGTGAGGCAATTCACAGTCCTTCTTTCACAAAGTGAAACACACTTTGCTCTGGTTTAGTTTCAAAGTGGGGAAAAATCAGCACACAAAAAGTCAAAGTCAGTAAAGCAGTCACGAAACATAACGATCAGATAATCCTCCACAATGGCCAAACCCACAGGCTGCTATTTATAGCAGCCTCACTAATTACCACAGCCCCACCCAACCACAGGTGGCCTCATTTTCTTTGATAATATTCTCTCAGTTGTTGCTGCCTATGCATCGCTCTCTGCATGCGTGGCTGTATCATTAACTCTTGTTCCGAATACAAGGAAGAGAGAGATAATTGATCTCCTTCTGAGCTGTCTGCCACACTCTCCTCCTCCCTGTCACTCATGTCTTCTTGGTCAGAGGAGCCTTCATCAGCAGATTCCACCGGGGACAAAACAGGCCTGCAGCATGTGGATATCTCCCCCACATCCACAGTCCTTGGGGAAGGAGCTGGGCCAGAGCTAACCACAACATAAAAGAACCTCTGATACATGAATGTATACATGAAACTGGGAACCCTGGAATGGTTTACCAATTCCAAAGCATACTTTTTCATGTAAAAATAATTTGTTTCAATATGAAATGCTAGTTATTCTACTAAAAATTTCTTGTTCCTTTAAAGTGATTTCTACCTTCCATTTTTATGGACAACAGGCAGAAATATTTTAAAAGCTATTTATATAATGTAAGATAACTATCAGTTTACCCAAGAAACCAAAGTGATTTCATTGCTGAAAGGTTTCAAATTTCAGCATTCTGTAGTTGCGGCAACTGTCATAAATTTGGATATTGAGCTGCCTTGGAGATAATTGATTTCCTCCCTGAAATAATTTAATAGTGTTCACTTCAGAGAAAATCTTTCTGGTTATTGACTCATTCTGATTAGTCATTTGCAAAATTATTGCTATGGCTACAAATGTCAGTTCTCTCAGACATGGGCACCTTTTTTGTGGCTGCACCCACTTTTTTTGGATTAAGAAGGTTTTTAATAACCTAGCATCCTCAGAAACCGGTCTCACCCTACCTCCAACCCTAGAATGTTACAAATGCTAGCAGATTTTCATATTATACTAACCTTTCCAATCAGTTGTTATTACATTTTAGCCTTCCTTCTTTTTTCTTTTGATCCAAACAATCTACTGTATTTGAAAGAACTGTGTTAATGACAACAATCTTTGTAGAACAACTATCTTCCTACCGGGAAAGCCATACTGTATTTGCAAGTGTCTCCAATTTTATATAAAATATATAGAAAATTACTTATGCACATGGCTACTGCTCAGAATATATACTTTTTAATTTGTAAATAATTGTTTACCCTTTTAAAAGATGAAGATGTGACACATGCACAGATTTGCTGGCAATGACATCTAAACCATGGAGACAAGTATGCATATTTTTATTTATGATATTTACAGCCTATTTTTGTCTGAAAGTTTCACATAGCATTTATGGGACTCACTTTTCATTTTATATCAGAAATATAGCTTAAGAGATAGGTTGCTGCTGAGATAGAATGATTGGTCCAAAGACACCCAATTAAGTCCGGTATGAATAGCTAGTTCATAACAGCAATGCAGGCTATTATTTGCAAACAGTTTGTTTCTGTTGTCAAAACCAGCTATATATATTATGGCACAATTATCAATAGACAGCTAGGTCAGTCAAAGGGCTGTAATGATTAATTCTAGTGCTGGTCTCTATTACTCATGAAATATGTATTTATTAACATTTCTTTTTCACTCTGAATTCCAATGATTAGACTAACATATGTAGGTGAGTTAGGGGTGGAGTGGAAGATTGAGAATTAAAACAACATGATGGTAATATTTTACATCCATTCAGAGCTGTCCTGGGAAACTGCCAAGTGGGCCATGCCTAACCTCACTCTGAGCCAACTAAGAATTCAACCGGTGAGGATCTCAGGAAGGAAACTGAATCCCAGCGTTGGGAATCAAAACGGTGACCATAAAATATGATGACCAAGAAGCAAGCCTTTTTCACTCTGAATCCCAATGCTTAGACTAACATATGCAGGTGAGTTGGGGGTGGAGCAGAAGGGCCTCTTGGGAAAAAGTTTCCTGATACAATTTAGCAAGACATTGCCAGTGGGGCTGGCGTGCGATACAATACCTTTAGGAGTGTGGGCTGTCCTGAGCCATAGACTTATAAACGGTCATGAAGCCCCCATTGCCTATTTCTCTAGGACTCTGTTGAACACTGAGAGAAATTCTGGCCAAATTGACCAGGAGACCCTTGCTGCTGTAGCTGGGGTCAGATGTTTCCATGAATACTTTTACGAGAGACATTTTGAAAGTTATTTGGAATCACAGCGTAAATCAAAGAGAAAAAGAAAAAAACAGCAGGAGGTTGAAATAAATTTGTAGCCAGCCTGTCTATTTTTAAAGATACAAAGCAAAACAAAGTTCAAGAAGTGAAGTTAAGACCCATGCATGCTGAAAAACAACAAAATACTGAAAGGAAGATGGATGCCCATGACTATTCCACTGCTCCCATTGGAATCTGGAACCTTACTGAGTGGTGGTGTCCGCCAGCAGCAAGCAGAGCTAGCAACAGAGTCAGACAGTGATGAGGTTGGGGAGAAACATGGGCCAGTCCTGGGGGCTGGGGAAAGCTCAGATGAGAGCTCTATTGGTGTCAGAAAGAGGGCCAAGGCCATCTGATGGTTAATTGCAGTTTCTGAAGTCTGATAGCAGCGAGGCAGAAGAACAACAGGAGTTGAATGGCAGAACCTGGTGGCGCCACATGTACTAATTACAGGACCACTAGCCATTAAACACAAACTGAGAAACAGGCCCACCCCCAACAATGTTCTCCCTACAGCTACAGCTAATTCCTGACAGCCAGTGCACTTATCTTTTGATCTTGAGGTGCCACCGAGCGACAACGAGGAGTCCAGCTCAAATGAATCTAACTTGTTGGGCGAGCTGTTCCAGAAGGTTCCAGAGAGGGAGCCAGAGAGAGAAAACACATCCTCTCCAGCCTCAGCCAATGCCCCGACTGAACTGTACAGGTCCACTAGAGCAGTTAATCGTCCTACATATTTAGATGATTATATATGCTAATTTATGCACTGAACTAAAGGGGAAGGGATTTAGGTCCTGGGAAGTTGGGAAGTTTTCACTTCAGTCCAAAAAGGAAGTGGAGCAGGGAAATTCTGATTGGCTCCTTCCCCAAAAGGCTCCCTATTTAAACCCCTGCCAAAAGCAGGCAGGGGCTGATGTTTGCTCACTATAACCAATAAAGAGCTGAAGTCTCACTGCCAGTCTCCTGCTTCTTCATTATCTGAAGTCAACATAAGTAATAATGTCTGCAAACCAGGATTATTTAAATCATTCAAACTCTTCCATACCCTAATCTGAAAAGTACACTACGGCATCTTTTTTTTTTTTTAAATAAATTTTATTGATTTTATAAGTTTACAAAAAACAAACATATAACAGTGCACAGTGCATGTGCCCATCACCAAACAACACACACACCCCGTCACCCCCACCACCCCTATAGGAGGATTCAAAGACTTTTAAGTTATTTGTCTATCTATTGATCCTTGGCTCTATCTTGAACGATTTTTACTAAAAGAGTGATTGTAATTTATTTTTCGTATTTACATCACAGATTCTACTTAACATATAATCTTTTACCTTGTTCCATCGCACCATCAGCTTCTCTAGTTTATTCTCATCAAAATTATTTAATCTTATTTCCATAATTTCAAAATGTATGTGATCCACCATGTACCAGTACCAATTCTGTAGTGTCCATTTTGTAGAGTCTTTCCATCCTAATACTATCACCGCTTGAGCACTTTCCAATGCTACAGTTTTAATTTCTTTAGATTCTCCTAGTTCCCTATATTTAATTAAGATTGCTGTTTCTTTTGTAATTATCCAATTAATGTTTAACATTTTATTAATTTCATTCTGGACTACCTTCCAGAATTTCTGTATTTCTGTACATTCCCATATGCATAAAAATTCCTTTTTTCTGGCATCCATGCCAGCATTTACCCTTCTCTTTCCCCTGGAAGTGTGCAAGTTGTACAGGTGTATAGTACCACTTATGTAAGATTTTTCTTCTCATCTCTTTAACTCTCGTGTTTTTAATCTTATATATATTTACTATTATTTCTTCCATTTCTCTTTCGTCTATTTGTAAGTCATCCTGCCAACATCTTGTTAAACTTTTAACTACTTCTTCTTCCCTCTGCAATAGCATTCTATATATGTTACTGGCTTGTGCTTTACTTTCATTTATCTTTACCATTATTTTTTCCAAGCTATTTTCTTCTCGTAAGAAGGCTTCTTTATTCTCACTTTTATTTAAATATGTACATATTGCGTTTATCTGCAACCATTGCTGTTTACCAATCCACCATTCCAATCTAGTTCTACTGACTCTTCCATCTTTCTCATATAACTGTTCCATTCTCATTACCCCTTTACTATTTAATATTTTAATAATTCTAGTAAGATTAGCCTCGTCCCCTATATTCAGTACATGTAACGTTGATAGCTTGGATATCTTTATTCCACTTGTCCTCTGCCATTTAAGCCATATTTCTAAACATGCTTTAAAAGAATCACTTAGGGTACTGGTTTCAATTCTACTCCAACTTTTAAATAATAGTTCTTTATTATTTATATTATTAATTTCTCTTTCTAATTCTACCCATTTCTTTTCCCCCCATAATAGTAGCTCGATTAGCCTTTCGATTTGAAATGCATTTCTATATAATACTAAGGATGGGCTTCCCCAACCTCCTTCTTTTTCTTGTGCATACTGCCAATGCTTCCTTATTCTAGATTTTTTCTTTCCTTCAATCCAAAAGTTTAGTCTATTATCCCATTCTCTTAATTTTGCCTCAGGAAAACTACCCGGTAAAACTTGAAACAAATACATCATCTTTGGTATTATCATCATCTTAAGGGCCCTAATCTTAGCCATTCTTCCTAAATTTTTACCCTTCCAATTTTTGATCTGCTTCTGGATTTTTTTCCATATTAAGTTGTAATTGGCCGTTGTTATTTTTGATGGATTTTTAAATAACCAAATTCCCAAATATTTCATTTTTTTACAACCTAATTTCAATCCTGAGATTTTTTGAATTTCAATTTGCTCTTTGGGGCCAGTATTTAAACATATTATCTCTGATTTTTCTATATTAACCTTAAGCCCAGATTGATCTTTAAATTCCTGAAGTAATATCATTATTTTTTTCATCATTTCAATTGGGGTTTCAGACATTACTATAGCATCATCTGCAAATAAGTTTAATTTCAATTCAAGTTCCCCTATTTGATAGCCTCTCCATTCCTTATCATTTCTAATTTTATTTGCTAAGGTCTCGATTGCTAATGCAAATAGCATTGGAGATAATGGGCAACCCTGTTTAGTTCCATTTTGAATTTTAATCATTTCTGTTCTATTGCCATTTACTCTAATTTGAGCTACATTATCCTTATATATTGTTTCTATAACTTTACAAAATTTATTTCCCATATTTAAATCTTTACATAGTTGAAATAGGTATTCATGATTAACTTTATCAAAAGCCTTATAAACATCTAATTTTAAAATGCTTAATTTCCTTTTGGTACTTGTAGCATGATGTAGGACATTAATCACGTTTCTTATTGGTTCAAAGATTTTCCTTCCTTTCACAAATCCATATTGATCTTCTCCAATTATTTTTGGTAATATATTCTCCACCCTATTTGCCAATATTTTCATAAATATCTTATAGTCCTGATTTAACAAGCTAATGGGGCGATAGGAACTAGGATCCGTTAAATCACGATCTGGTTTTGGGACCGTTATAATTTCTGACATTTTCCACATCTGTGGAGTTTCAAAAGTTTCCATTACATTATTAAACAATTTCTCCATATACGGTAGTAATTCATTCATATACACTTTATAATATTCAGCTGTAAAACCATCTGGACCAGGAGCTTTAGCAGGTTTCAATCCCTTAATAACTCTAGATATCTCCTCACTTGTAATTTTTGCATTTAACATTTGACTGTCCTCTTTCTTTAATTGCTTTTTAACCTCTGAAGTTTGTGAAACAACATACTCTTTTTTATATAATTCCCCATAAAAATCTCTCATTATTTTTTCCATTTCTACAGTATTACGCTTTATTAGACCATCCTTATCTTTTAAAGCAAAGATAAAAGATTTCTCTTTTCTTTTTTAAAAAATAATGTACCATTTGCTTCATAGATTTGTTGTTCCAACTTCTAATTCTATGTTTCATAATCATCTTCATTTTATTCCAATTTTCCTCATCAAGTACACTACGGCATCAAATGAATACTGCAAGGAATAATAAGATGGCAACTTTCAAACTATATATTAGTTTATTGGGATTTTTTATAATGTTTTAAATTGGTTTTTATAGTAATAATAAAACATTCACACAACACATAACAATGTGCTCAATGCTCAAAGTGCCCACCACCAAACATTCATACCCCTCCACCAAGATGGGGGCATATTTTCTATATACCATTTTAACTTAAGAGCAATATGTTTTTATTTACATATTATAAAGTAATTCTAATTTATTCTTTGTACCTTGGTCTTGAATTCTACTAACCACATATCCTCTTACCTTGTCCCATCGTCCCATCATTTCCCACAGATTAGTTTCATTGGCTGAATTCATCCTCTTATCCATAATCTCAAACTGAATATAATCTACCATGTACTGATACTAATTTTGTATTGTCCATTTTGTCTCATAAAAACATAGAAACATAGAAGATTGACAGCAGAAAAAGACCTCATGGTCTATCTAGTTTGCCCTTATACTATTTCCTGTATTTTATCTTAGGGTGGATATATGTTTATCCCAGGCATGTTTACATTCAGTTACTGTGGATTTACCAACCATGTCTGCTGGAAGTTTGTTCCAAGGATCTACTACTTTTTCAGTAAAATAATATTTTCTCATGTTGCTTTTGATCTTTCCCCAGACTAACTTCAGATTGTGTGCCCTTGTTCTTGTGCTCACTTTCCTATTAAAAACACTTCCCTCCTGAACCTTATTTAACCCTTTAACATATTTAAACGTTTCGATCATGTCCCCCCTTTTCCTTCTGTCCTCCAGACTATACAGATTGAGTTCATTAAGTCTTCCCTGATAAGTTTTATGCTTAAGATCTTCTACCATTCTTGTAGCTCCTTTGGATCCATTCAATTTTGTCAATATCTTTTTGTAGGTGAGGTCTCCAGAACTGAACACAGTATTCCAAATGTGGTCTCACCAGTGCTCTATATAGCAGGATCACAATCTCCCTCTTCCTGCTTGGTATACCTCTAGCTATGCAGCCAAGCATTCTACTTGCTTTTCCTACTGCCCGACCACACTGTTCACCCATTTTGAGACTGTCAGAAATCACTACCCCTAAATCCTTTTCTTCTGAAGTTTTTGCTAACGCAGAACTGCCAATACACTACTCATATTGAGGTTTCCTTTTCCCCAAGTGCATTATTTTACTCATCGTTCCCCAAGTGCATTATTTACTCATCGTTCCGGCCTAGGACTATTACCGCCTGAGCGCTTTCTATCACTGCTTCTTTTATTTCTCTAAATTCTCCCATCTCATTCCTTTTGACTAATACCATCATTTCCTTTGTAATTGTCCATCGTATATTTAACATACTATTAATATCTTCTTGCACTTCTTTCAAAAATTTCTGCGCTATCTGACATTTCCAAATCATATGCATAAACACCCCCTTATCTTGACACCCGTGCCAACAAGTATTCTTAACATTCTGCTGAAAGTATGCACGTTGAGCAGGTGTATGATACCACTTATGTAGTATTTTTCTTCTCATTTCTCTAACCCTTATATTCTTGATTTTTCTTATATTCTCCACTATATTCTTCATCTCTTGCACATCTATATTTATAAGGTGGAATAAGAGCGATTCAGTTAAACTGATTGGTCCCTTAAAAGGGACTGTGGAAATTTGGGGAAAAAATGGCAAGGGAAACTAGGATTATATAAATCGAAATTGTCATTGCTGTATGTAATAAACAGAGATAATGAAACAAATTTAAATAGGGTAATAGAGTTGAAGGGAAAAGGTATAACTAGGATAGAACAGTTATACGAGAAAATGGGAGGGTAAGTAGAAATCGTATAGAATGGTGGCTGGACCAGGGAAGATGGCTACAAATAAATGCAATATGTAAATGTTTGAATGAAAGGGAGAATAAAGAAGCACTACTAAGGAAGGAGATAGAGTTAGAGTAAAAACTAAGAGAAAAAGTGATGACACCAAGGCACAAGCAGGTAATATAATATGTTATTGCAAGCAGATGGATTAACTAAATGGTGGCAAAGTGAATATCTTAGTTTATTGGTCATGGCCATGTATCATCACTCTGTGATTAAGCAAATCTGTCAGTATTGAAAATATATAGTAACAGCCAGTTAACCAATATTGTTGAGAGTGAATATATTTTAGAGCATCAGTTAAAATGTTGTGTAAGTTGGTGTTTCAAAATGATTAAAGAATAAATAAAGAAAATATGTTGCAAGAGTCGTCTTCAAGATCAAGTTAATTGTACTCAGTATTTGGATGTGTTCCATTAGTAATTAATGATTTCATTTAGAATGGTAAAAGAGGGGGGAAATTTATTGTTTTTTGGCAATAATTGATAGATTTTTTTGCTGCAATCCATTGGTACAATTTCTCCCATATCTTGTAGAAATCTGATTCTTTTTTATTTTGAATTTCCATAGTTATTTTAGTCATCTCCGCACATTCCATAATTTTAGAGATAGTTGTTAAAATAGAGGGGTTTTTTTCCTGCTTCCATGTCTGGGCATATGTAATTCTAGCTGCCGTTAAAATCTGTAAAGTAAGATATCTTTCCTCTCATGTAAATTTCTGTCTGAATATGCCTAAAAGAAACAGTTCTGGTTTGAGAATTACGTTATTCATTATGACTTGGTCTAGGAGATTTTTGATTTCTTCCCAGAATTTTTTGGTACGGATACAGGTCCACCATAGATGATAGTAGGTTCCGGGTTTAGTTTTACATTTCCAACATACCGGGGATAAATTGGAATATATTCTAGACAGTCTAGCTAGGGGTAGGTGCCATTGGTAGAACATTTTAAGTTGATTCTCTTTATAGGATGTTGCTAGAGTCATATTGTAATTTACTATCCATATTTTTTCCCCATTCTATTAGATTAATCGTATAGCCAAGATTCTGGGCCCAGGCAATCATACATCCTTTGACTTGTTCCTCCATATTGTCTTGCAATAATAAATAATTATAAAGTTTGGAAATCATTTTTGAACTTGGGCCAAAGAGAATTAAGTCTATTGGATTATTTTTTTGAAAGCCAAATTTATTTTTGTGTTCATTATATTTAGATTTAATTTGTAAATATGTTAGCCAGTCCAAATTTATCCCTATATCTTGACGATGTTGTTTTGTCAGCAGAATATTGTTTTCATCTAATAATTGTTGGTATGTTAATATGTTTGAAGGAGACAAAAGATTGGGGTAGGTAATTAATTCATTCGGAGATATCCATTTTGGTACAGAGTGGTAATGGTTTCTTTTTATGTATTGCCATGTTGTTATTAGAGTTTTTCTTAGTGATATTTAAAGTAATTAGGTATTCTATGAGTGTCCATCATTAGAAAAGAATACCATCCTGATTGTAAGTCAAAACCCTCAAGGGTTAGTAATTTTGTATTCTTCAGCATTACCCAGTCTCTTAACATGGATAATATTGCGGCTTGATGATATATTTGGAAATTGGGGAGTCCAAGGTGTCCTCTGGTTCTATGATCTTGGAGATTTTTAAATTTAATTCTAGCCTTCTTTTTGGACCAAATAATTTTCTGTATTTCCCTATGTAAATTGTTAAAGAAGGTTTTGTTCAGGTTTATTGGGGCGACTTGAAAGAGGTACAAGAATCTTGGTAAAATATTAGATTTTATTGCAAATATTTTCCCCATCAGGGAAAGTTTCAGATTGGACTTAGTAAGTCTTTTTGGATATCTTTAAGTAGTTTATCAAAGTTATCTTTTTTATGGTACTGTAATTTGAGGTCATCCAAAAGCCCAAATATTTAATTTTTTGACTATTTTTAAGTTAATCAATTCTTCCAATACGATATTTTGGTTTTGTGTCATGTTTTTGGTTAAACTTTTAGTTTTTTCCTTGTTAATTTTTAGGCCTGTTACTTCTCCAAATTTGTGAATTTCTTGTAGCAGTTTCTATGGGATCTTGTACAATAAAAACAATGTCATCTGCAAACGCTTGTAGTTTAAATTGTTGCCCATTTCCCCCCAATTGTTGGACATACTATGGATTTACTTCTGGGAAACATAGACTGCATTACAGTTTTAAGTTTTTCTATTTTTCTGCATCTTTGCATCTCCCCTACCCGAGTCTTGTCTATATTAAATACATTGCTATTTTTTGAGTTACAATATAACTTAAAAATATGGGATTCTTTATGAAAGACTGATTCCAACAATTAACTAAATTGCTTCAAGAGGGTATAGTTATAACAGATTGAAAATCTAGCCTCTCTCTATGCCAGTGATTGGCTGATGTTCCTGCTGTGCCAGGGGAAAAGAGGGGGGATTTCTTTGCCAGTTTTCAGTGAAGGACTTGCTGCTGTGACAGCAGATCTCACTCAGGGACTTGATTTAATGCTAGCAATTACCATAACTTTGTAATTGCAATCCATGCCTGTTGAAGATGGTGGCGACCGTAAGGCCTTGAGTAGAACATCTTTGTCTTATAAGGATATAATGTCTTCCATTGATCTTCTCTTTTAATGTTTCATCAACTCTGCAACCAATTGATCATTCCTTGGATAAACTCTGTACCATAATTGTATGCCAACATTTGTGATTCATTTTCACTTAGCTAATCAAAATATTGTTCCACAAGACCCTGATGATGTTCAATATGCTTTGTAGGAGGGATTGCCTCAATCCAAACTGGCTTTCTTAGAGAGCATATTTCTCATAGCCGTTTCAAAGTATAAGACATGAGTTATTAATCATACCATCTTCTCTCAAATATCTATCAGTCTACTGAGATGGCTCACTAGAGTGTTTGCCAATTAATAAGAAATTTTAAGTAATGCATTGTGGGGAGTTTTTATTCTTATCCAACCAAATAGAACATTGGAAAGGAATTTTGTAAAGAAGATTAGGGCTCTCTTTTTGTTTCTCATTAGCACCACACTCTGAAAACTGAATAGTATCAATTTTTACATAGGAAAAAAGTCCAGTAAAACTGAGTTTGAAAATATGCTAGAGCAGGAGTGTCAGACTTAAGGCTTGTGGACCACATGTGGCCTATGGAGTGCTTAGACCTGGCCCGTGGGACTGCCATAGAAACAGTGAAGGACCAGCCCGCAGTGCCTTTGCCAGCAAAACCGGAGCTCAGGAGGGGCACTCATGGCCCTTCTGATATCTGTTTTCAGCTGCAACAGTCTCCTACAACCCTCTACCTGCAAAAATGGAGCACCTATGGCCCTCCTGAGGTCCATTTTCACTGGCAGAGCACTTCGGCCACCACAAGTACCCCACTGACACAAGCAATATTGAGCTAGCCACACTCATCCTGGCCATGCCCACCCAGCCTTCCAAGGTCAAACACAACCCTGATGCACCCCTCAATGAAATTGAGTTTGACACCTCTGTGCTAGATCTTGCTACGCTTGTAGTTCTATCTGAAGAACTAAACTGAAGAAAAACGGAAGAAGCTTCATGGATGAGATGAGAAGTGAAACATCTTCAAGGAAAAACATAAGTCAATTCAATTCTCTTTTGAAAAAACATCTTTGGACAACCATGACTTGGATGACTGAAAATCTCCATAGACAAAAATAAAAAGTCACTTTGCTTTTCCAGAAGAAGCAAGTAGGCAGGCTTTTGTAGTGCTTTTAAGATGAGTGGATTTCAGATGTTTGCAAGATGGTAATTAGATGAGGAGGATATAGAAGACTGATTTCATAAACAGACGTGTACTAACTCGGCTGTGTCCCAATGCTTTTTGAATGCAATAGTCAAGTGAGCCACTAGGCAGCCATTACTTAAATTGGGTAATATACTAGTTGCTGAAAGACGTTACATAATATTATGTGATCATTGAACAATAACCGCATGGCTATGTTTTAGCAAAGGAATTACTGATGTACAGAAGCAAAGTCAGCACAGGAGATAATGATAAACTAACCTTCCAGTTAAGTGTGCTTTCTAAATACCTGTCTGCAATATTAGAAACACTGAAATTGGTGCATTCCCAAACCAGTAATCCTGGCTTCAGCCAATTACCTTTGGTTCAATTATTTCTAAACCACTGATGGGTCTTCAATTAGTGCTGCTTGCATGATTCCACACAAGAGCTTTCAAAGCTTCTCATACATTGCAAACTCTTTTTATATCAGCTGTAAATGCTGATAATCCAAGGCTAAAGGTTAAACCATTTTATAGAATTAGAGTTATCCATGTTATCTTTAACAATATTTCCATCAAGACAGGTGTTAATGTAAATGTGAATTATTATAGCTCAAACTCTTCTTATGCTACAACTTTACATTTTGCACAGAATATTGTATATAACTTCTGATAAGGTATATGCTAAACAATGACATTTTTTTTAAATTGGAGAGAATACATAATGGAAATATTTTAAAAAAAGTTTATTTATTGATTGATTGATTGATTGAAAGAATGCTTAGTCTATATCTCTCTAAAATGAAACATTTGGGAAGAAAGCCACCTCTCCCCACATTTTGCATTTGTGTTCCAATAGCAGAGAATAAAACAATAGTATCTTAGTTGGGCTTATTTTATTCAAGACCAATAACTGAAATTGGGGTTGACTTTTATATGATGGATACACAAAATAGTATTTAAACTGCACATATGGAGAGCAAGTTTATTTGAAAAGCAAATTAAATTAATTGACATTCATGTGAAGCTCTCTTGCTTATTGCTAGCTGCTCATATGAATAGTTTGCTGATCATATTGATAGGAGAAACATTCATTTTTGATAAATAAGATTTTCAGTTGAATAGGTTTTAATTAGATGAGTTTTACCTGGACTTTCATCTATACAATCTGAAGCCAATCCTTTCAGGTAAATGTTTAATGCCTCCCTCTTAACACTTGAACACAGATACTTCAAATTCAAATAATCATGAAGACTACCTAACGACTATTAATTAATCCACTGATGCAATACCGAAGGCTTTTCAAACATTGATACAAAAGTGCAAATGAGTCAAAAGTCAAGAAAATGACTTGTTGAGTTGAACTCAATAGGAATTTCACTATTCATTTACATTCTGTCTCTTAACAAATATTCAATAGTAAATCAAAACATTTACATTTTTAAAAGTTAGGTAATTAGAGAATACACAAATTGATATCCCTATGTTTTTCTGCACTTTCACTTTGATTTTTCATATTTTTTAAAAAAATCAGCTATTTAGGGAAGGGATATACTTTGTTTCCAAAAGATGTTCTTTTTTAATTCCTACACTTATCTCATTCCTAAAGAGGCACTTTTGCACAGATTGATAGCCACAAATCTTTTTTGCCTGTTCCTCCGTAAAAATAACCAGGGCTTTTGGAATGGGATCAACTAAGGTTAAAGGAAGAAGGATGCAATCACAAAATATTTCCTCTCCAAGTCAACCTGATTCTATATCATGTCTTCTATAGTGTTGTTGCATACAAAATATGAAGATGATTCAGAAGGTTGCATGCAATGTACAGATTTGAGATCTTTGTATAAAAATGACTGCCTGTTTGGGCCTTATTTCTAAATCATTTTTACTCCTTCCCAAATGAAATATATGTTGCAGCTGCTGCTGACACTTATTTATTAAATTATGATAATCATAATAAATTTTATATATTAGAAATCTGATCATATTGAGCTCTTGGCTTCCTGGAAGTTTATTATCCATTTCTTAATATTCATCTCTAACAATTGCCACTGAATTATAATTTGAATGTGACAAAAAGAGAAGTATTATTAAATACATGGGGACTAGTCATACTATATAATAGAATATATTTACCAAATGTAACTCTAGCTGAGTTTAATTAAAATAAAATCACATTTTGTCATCCCGTCCCGTCTCCCAGGCTTTTAATATGCCTCAGATAAAATAAATGCAGAATCCGTATTAAAACATTTAACTATTGAAAATATTTTATTTGTATTATTTAGTTTGTATTATTTTATTCTCTGATAAAAAGTAAAAACTGACAGTGGCATGCCTAATTCTATGTGGGTAAGAGATATGACTCAACTGCTGTAGAAGTTGAACATAAACGAATTAGACTGCTATGTGTCTGATTTAGTCACCAATGAACTTATTCATTCATTCATTCATTCATTCATTCATTCATTCATTCATTCATTTATGTATTTATTTATGTATTTATGTGTTTGTTTTGTTTGTTTTGTTTGTTTGTTTGTTTGTTTATTTATTCATTCATTCATTCATTCATTCATTCATTTATTTATTTGATTTGATTTGATTTGATTTGTATGCCGCCCCTCTCCGAAGACTCGGGGTGGCTCACAACAACAATATAACAATGTCCAACAAATCTAATAATTTTAAAGCACTAAAAAACCCTTATTAAAAGCAAACATACACACAAACATACCATGCATAAACTGTTTAGGCCCGGGGAAGATGTCTCAATTCCCCCATGCATGATGGCAGAGGTACGTTTTAAGGAGTTTATGAAAGGCAAGGAGGGTGGGGGCAGTTCTAATCTCTGGGGGGAGGTGGTTCCAGAGGGTCTGGGCCTCCACAGAGAAGGCTCTTCCCCTGGGTCCCGCCAAATGACATTGTTTAGTCGACGGGACCCGGAGAAGGCCAACTCTGTGAGACCTAACCGGTTGCTGGGATTCGGGTGGCAGAAGATGGTCCCAGAAGTATTCTGGTCCAATACCATGTAGGAATTTATAGGTCATAACCAACACTTTGAATTGTGACTCTTGGCAAGAATCTTTACACTACAATTCAGTGACATTATTTTATTCTGAGCTATGGTGTTTTGGAAACTCTTGAAAATACCACACATTATTAAGAAATAAAACATATGGATCAAAGAACAAAGAAATATTCTGTTCTCAGTTAAAGTACAAATAGCTAGGCTCATTTTGACATACTTTAGACTAGGGCTGTCAAACTCCCAGCCCATGGGTTGGATGTGTCACACACTGGCCACACCCACGCCTGGTTTAGGGAAAAGTCCTGATATGTCACGTCACGCCACTGTGACAATGTGATTTTGACACCCTTGGTTTAGACACATTATGCAATGGTCCAGAAATCAATATTGCTGGGAAAGATGAAAGAAGATGTCTAGTATCAAATGGATGGAAATATTTACAGTAGCAGCAGGTTGGGAAATGCTGAGCAGATGGATGTAGACAGATCATTCTAGATGAAAGTCTATCTGTATGGTCACTAATGTGTTGACACTCACTTCATAGCAAGAAAATTTATTTAATTTATTTTGCAAGAAAATATTTTAAAATAAAACTGATATTACTGAGAAATAGACAATAATACAAACTTTTTTAAAAAAAAAAAAGCTTGGTAATAAATATATATTCCTAAATGTCTATTTGTATATAACATTGAACATTGAACATTTTTTTAAAAAAATTACTTGTTGCTAATAATTAAACTTCTACACTTTGAAGAAAGTAATGAAAATATATGGGGGGGAAATAAACATATAGACAAAGTATCAGGATCAAGAATTAAATGTCATAAATAATGTAATTTATATAGATTCATTTACCCTTAAAGCAATATAAACTGTTATAACTGATTATACATCATTATTCACAGTGGGTTAATTAAAATAAGCATAGCAATATTTATATGAAAAAATAGCTTGTTACATGTTAATTGTATCAGGAAAAATACCGTATAGAAATATAGCATTAAATTCAAAGGATAGCTCTATAGGATTTTTTTCAAATTAGATAGTAATTATATACATTTTTACAATATTTAAATTTAAATATTTAAATGTTTAGGTAAACAAAATTATAAAAATTGTTACTCATATTATAGAAATATAATTTTATATGACTTCTGTATAAAATCTAATTAGTATATTTTAAGAAAGTTGCAAATAAGTTGCAAATTTATATCATTTGTTGCAGGATTTGATAAAAAGGTAAAATGAAATATAGTCTCAAAATTAATAATGCATACTATGATTATTGTATACTTGTACAAACAAATCATTTCAGTTCATTTCTTGAAATTCCCAAATAAGTATTAATAATTCACTGGAAATGTAAGCAACTTTTAATCTGACTCAGCGATGGAAATTTTCTGGATGCTGTCAGACAAATTTTCTGCATCCAGATCTTCTTTACTGTTGTCTGACATTTCCTGTGAGATATAGCAACCAGAATCTCTTGCACAGTCATTCAATTGTAGTTTGTTAGGGCTGAGGTTAGGGTTTAACATCTGTGGCATTGATTCTGTTTCCTGGTCTTGCTCATCTAAAAAATAAAAAACAACCAGTCAGTCAGAGATTGAAAACTTTTCAACAAAACTTGAGAAAAAGCATAAAGCAGCATACAAAGTTCTTCCATAAATGAAATGAAAGTTTCTTATTGAATCAGTAAGAACAGAAAGGAGCTGATATTAACCATGAAACGCATTGATAACATTCATTTTTCAAGCCTTGATTCATAAAGTTTTTTTAAAAAGTAAGCTGGGTTTAAGGGCACTTTTTCAAAGTCATGTGTACATAAAGTAACATACATATGATAAAAATAAATTCATCAAGATGTTTTCTTTTACAAATTACAATGATAAAGGAAATGGAGCAACTCCCCTATGATACCAGGTTGCAACGCCTTGGTGTCTTCAGCCTTGAAAGACAACGTTTAAGGGGTGACTTGATCAAAGTGTATAAAATCGTGCATGGGATAGAAAAGGTGGATAGAGAAAAATTATTTTCTCTATCCCACAATACTAGGGCAAGGGGGCACTCCCTAAAGTTCATAGGTAAGAAAGTGAGGACAAATCAAGGGAAATATTTCTTCACCCAGAAGGTCGCTGGTTTATGGAATTCACTTCCAGAAGAGGTCGTGACAGCTGTCAGCCTTGATAGCTTCAAGGCAGGATTAGACAGATTCATGGATGCGAAGTGTATCAGTGGAATTGAAACAGATGTCCATGTGCCGCCTTTATGTTGGTTGAGGCAGGCAGAATTCCCTTGAGTACCATTTGTTGGGGATCAGGGGAAAGGGAGGGTCCTGCTTTCTCTTTCTGTTCAAGATCCCCATGGACAATTGGTGGGCCACTGTGTGGCACAGAATTCTGGACTCGATGGGCTTTGGACTAATTCAACATGGCTCTTCTTATGTTCTTATGTTCTTAAATTGTAATGGTATGTGGGAATGATTTTTAGAGATGGGAAAGAGACGCAGTCAGATAAATCACTGGATAAGAAGCACCTTATCCTAAAGCAAATACTTAGGCATAGCAAACGTCTCTTGTTCCTTGGATGTAAAGAAGATGGGAGTGAGATGTACTTTCTGATTTACAAGATTTTGTTAATGTAACATTAATGAACAGTATTAGGTCATCTGGGTTTGCTTCTGAGGACTACTTAACAAGGCTTGTTGACCCAACTACTGTTATCTTTGACCATTAATCATGATTTTTGATACTGACAGAAGCTGATAGAAACTGTAATCAAAACAGATGTTAGATACCAGATTGAGGAAAACCAAAGCAATTGTATACAAGCAACATGAGAAAATATTATTTTACTGAAAGAGTAGTAGATCCTTGGAACAAACTTCCAGCAGACGTGGTAGATAAATCCACAGTAACTGAATTTAAACATGCCTGGGATAAACATATATCCATCCTAAGATAAAATACAGAAAATAGTATAAGGGCAGACTAGATGGACCATGAGGTCTTTTTCTGCCGTCAGACTTCTATGTTTCTATGTTTCTATGTATTCCTTAGCTTTGTATACTAAACAATGTATTGATAATTTCTAAATAAGAGAAATAATTCAGAAACACTTCTTTTTCTTCGTAACTTGGTACCAAGTTCAGAGCCATAGACTAGAGCAATAATATATAAATTTGGACTGAACAACTGAACAATTTAGCAAAATATAGGCATTAAAAAATATTTAAACATATCTTAAATCTGTTAATTATACAGATCAAGCCACCTTAACTATCTTGATCCAAAAGGATTTAGCGCGTGTGTGTGTATCTCCTTAATTTATTATTTATTTATGAAGGAAAAGACAAATTTCCCATGATGAGGAACTAAAGCTTCTATTCTGGCACCTTGGAACATATTTTTACAATCCGACCAATCAGGCGTTTATAGTGGGGTTGCCCCTCTGACCTTCTTGCCAATCAGCTTAAAGCTCTGTTAGGAGAGTTGGCACTAGACTAATGGTTGGGAGTCACCACAACATGAGGAACTGTATTAAGGGGTTGCGGCATTAGAAAGGTTGAAAACCACCAATCTAGATTGAGACTATTATTGTTTCCATGGCTTGTCCTGCATGGTTGTACCTTCTGCTGCTCTACTTGTATCCCAATATGTTTACTGTTGTTGTTATAAGAAAGCTATCAATGCACAATGTGACAAAGTGTTTTATTTTTTAGCCTTCTTGTCACAGAGCCTGATGGTGAATTGGGCTGAGAGAAGTGACTATCACTGTCACTGGTAATCACTGTCAACAGGGAGGTAACGACCAGTTGGCCAATATATGATTCAATTCTCTGTGAATCAATTGTGCTCTCAGGCTACAGTGTGGACCTTTCTACCTCAAGACTGCATTTCTCAAAGATGTCACACATTAATCTTTTCATATGGCTTCCTAACTGAATGTGTATTTTGAAAAGCATTTTACCACAAATGACAAATGTCAGTTTAATCTGTAAAATATTAGTTAAAGGCGCAAGATACAGAAACCGGTTAAACCCCCCCCACTAGTAATTGTTACTGAATCAGCAGAATATACTATCTTTTCAACTTATAAACCTCATGTAAGTAAAACAGTTTCATAAAAGATAAATGGCTTTTGGTCGGAGTTATATAATATAGCACTAGCAGAGCTACGATATACATCATTTTGACATATATATTCTGTATTACTTTAGTCTGTAGGATTAGAATTGGGATATTCAAGCAATATAAAGCTGATACATACATTCTGACAGACCTTTATTATAAATATTCATTATATGCATTTTTTTTACCCTTTGTTACCCTTGAAACTTATTTTTCTCCTTAAATGTGTAATTTCCTGGCTTACACTTATATGTAAATATAATTGCTGCAGCCTTTCTGGACTCCAACAAAGCTCTAAAAAGTCAAGCTCCCTTGCAGCTTATCTAAATAGGTCTATGATATAGTCTTGTTGTGATTGCAGTTGTGATATATACGTGATATACTGTTCTGTAAGGTGATTAATTTGTTTTGCCATTGTTTAGTATGCAAACATACAATTGTGGACAATATAAAAATGATGACAGTATTCATTTCATGGAGCATGCATAAATGCCCTAGATAAACTATTTTTCCTGCAGAAGATGAAAGGTTTTTACATAGAATTAGTTAATAAACTTTATTAGTGAAGTGTCATGAATTTCAGTAGGACATATGCAAAGAAAATTGTCATGGATATCAGAAGCTCTGCTTGACTGAATCACTAGAATTTGCAAAAATATGCTTCCCTGGTTGAGTTCACTGTTAGACATTTTAAAATGAATTCTAGTTGAAGCCCGGAGACACATTTATGCTAATGTATTAGTTTAGAACCACATTTTATGTTAATGTATTAGTTTTAAAAGCTTTATGAATATAATATTCCTATGGAAGAACTTGTATTTTTAATAATATAAATATTTATTTCTATTATTTTTTGTCATTTGTTTTGGATATAATCAGTATTAAAGTGATTGGTTATATGAATTTATTATCTCTGCAGTGAAATGAATGAAATCTATGAGTCTAAACTTTTGGGCACAGAGAATATCCATGTCATAGTTAGATCATATGTCAATCAAGCATTGCAAATTCTTTTTCAAGCAAAACAAATATAAGCCTCCAAATTTTTGAGAACACTGTACCATCCAGTTTTATTGAAATGATCATTTATATGTATATTAAGCTTAATTCTGATTATTTCAGTATTTTTTTTTAGCCAATAACTAGCCCTCTTATAAAATTGTGCTTCGGATTCCTAAGCTGTACACATAATCAATTTTAATTAGGACAATCATTTTTAGCAGGCAGAATCATAAATATTGACCTTGGAAAGTTGATTTCAAATGCATTATTTAGTTACACCAAAGATGTGCAGGATTTCAACCCAATTTCTCACTTGATTTGAATTTAGTGCTTCGATTTTGCAAAGGTCATGCAGAATTAGTTATTCTGCTAAATGTTAACCCCAGGAATACATTGCCTTGCCTTTCTTTCATTACAATTAATTCAATAAACAACCTATTATGCATCTTCACATACTTTTCTTTTCTAGTCATCTCCATTACCTTGTTTATTTATTTATAAAATTTCACCCTAAGTGACTTACCTTCAATAGCACGTTGACATTGTCCTGATTATGTGTATCTGTATGGTTTTCTTAATAAAAATATTGGAGCAAATGTGCCCTTTCCATTAGCAGTGCATTCCATGCCTGTGATGCAGTAGTGGGTTCTAAAACCCTTTGGTATCAATTCACGTGCACACTTGCACATTCTGGGTGGGTGGGCAAAGCCTCCTGCCACCGGCACTACTGGTTCACAGAACCAGGCTGAACTGGGAGCATCTCTTCACTGGCCAATCAGGGTAACTCTGAGAGTGTACAGTCTCAATATGATACTTCATAGTATTGTTGAGAAATACATGTTCGTTCACCATTTCCAATGAATAATAGGAAGCTATTTTTCAGCCTTAAAATAACTTTAGCAAGTCACAGGTTAGTTCAATTAATTTTTTTTAAATGTCATTGATACCAGTGACAAATGGACTTGAGCTTTACAGTGACATTTATATATACTGATATATATACTTTACATTATTTAAGTGATTTACACTGCCATTTATATATTTTAAAAATATTTTTGTGGTTTCTTTCACTCTTACAAAATGATAAACAGTTCATGCAATATATTAAAGCCTTCTGAGGCACATCCACATCTGTGGAGTATATCCAATTTTCATCATTATTATTTTTTATTAGAAATGTAGTACATACTTTCAGAGTCATGCAGATTCTCAATAGCTGAAAGTAGCCTTGTCCTGTCTTCTGGATCGTTGATGTTGAGTTCAATTAAATGCTTTTCATGTAGCTCTTTCAAATCTTCCAATGTCTGATAGCCATTTAGCAAAAGGGTTGATAAATAGTCCTAAAGGGAAAACATTTAAAATTTCAATTGTAATAAAGATTGACATTTACTTTCAGGAAGTGCAAGATGGCCAAAAGGACAGAGTGAAGTGAGGGAGACAGGTGTGTGTGTGTGTGTGTGTGTGTGTGTGTGTGAGAGAGAGAGAGAGAGAGAGAGAGAGAGAGAGATGAAACATATGCTGCAGTTGTAAATGCAGGTGGGCTGTTGCTAAATACATTAATTTTGGTAATGTTACCACAGGGGTATGGCAATGGCCATAAGTTTGAGGACTGTCCTAACAACCATTAGTTCAGGGCCTCATAATTTCAATTACTGAACAAATGGGCACTAAAAGATACATCCTAATTTGAATAAAATAACTTGGTTCATCCTTGAAATGAAATTCATTGAAGTTGTGACATATCAGTCAAAATGTGTCAAAAACCATCTGTACTGTTCCTAGTATAAATACATCAATGACAAAGGCTAGTAACTTATTCTATACCAGTGATGGCGAACCTATGGCACACAACCACAGGTGGCACATGGAGCCATATCTAAGGGCATGCAAGACATTGTTCAATGTCAGCTCCAGCATGCATATGCATGCTGGGCAGCTTATTTTTAGCCTTCTTTTTGGCCATTTTTGGAGCAACCAAGAAGTTCACCCTCAGCCTCCTTTCAGCTGTCAGAGATCTTCAGGAACTTCTTCAGCTTTGGATAGTTGCAGCCAGGCCTTCAGGAGAGCCTTCCTGGCTGCAGAAGAAATGGGCCGAGGTGTGCGATGCCTGGTTGCAACTATCTGAAGGTAAGTAGCAGGACAACTCCATTTCTTTTTGTTTAAAAACTTCAAATTGGCCCATTGGACCATTTTTCACCATCCCCAGGCTTCAGGAGGGTTTCCTGAAAACTGAGTAGAGTGAAAAACAGCCCAATGTGCCTACTGGAACTTGGGAGGCTTTGGTGAGGCCTGTGCGCATGGATGGTGGGGGAAGCACAGGGCATTGAATTATGCGCATGTGCAGGGCACTGAATTATGGGTGTGGGCACGCATGCACACACACAACCTTTTGGCATCCAAACTGAAAAAGGTTCGCCATCACCACTCTCTACCTTCTATATGTTATTGAAAAGAATTATGTAAAAGCTTTAATTGATTGTAAAAGTAAATATCTCTAGGGCCATTTACCACAGCTTATGGAAAATTAGACTTAGAATGTCAAAGAATATATGGTAAAGAACATGCATTATCAAATGGAATGACAGGAAAGAAAATAAAAATATAGACTGATTGTAAAAACAAAGGAAAAAATGGATATACTCAAATGAAAATGTTTTTTAATAATGAAGTTATGCAAGAAATTGAAGGCATAGGCATAGTTACAAATGATAATTAAAATAGATATCAAGATATAGGAATTTATATTATCTAGATTATGTGGGAATATCTGATAGCAGAAATCCAGAGATTGGTGATAGTTGTGCATGCGTGCACGCATACACACACACATACAAGATGTTGAAGACCTATCTATGTCGCCAGGCATGGGGGGAATAATTATCTCTTTCCCTCACTACCACCTTTTTTCCTGACTGTAATACATGAGAATGGTATGATTGTGCAGTAATGATTGTTTTTAATATCTATGGGTTTTAAATTTCGTTTTTAATTTATATTGGATTTGTACTCGGTATATTGTATTATTGTTGTTGTGAGCCGCCCCGAGTCTTCGGAGAGGGGCGGCATACTAATCTAATAAATAATAATAATAATAATAATAATAATAATAATAATAATAATAATACAGGCATACAGACAGACAGACAAATTAACAATATAGCCTACCCTCTCACCCTATTAATATATAAGATAAACTTTAATGTCATTTTTTTCTGTGGGCACTCTGGCACACATTAAAGATAAAATTCCGTTGTCTATTCTCCAAAGTGTACACATACATAATGCAAATATAGATATGCTATATACATACCTATGTATATATATCCATATGCATATACCTATACCCTAACATATAAATGCGTATAAATATTAATCACAATGTATATACTAATATCCACAAACACTATGGAAGGAGGGGGCTATGTTATTATCAACCACCTCCACTCTGATGCTTGGGCCTCAAGCTAACTAGCAGAACCAGGTCTTTAGGCCCTTATGAAAGGTCAGGAGGGTTGGGATCAACCTTCTACTGGGGGCAAGATGTTCTAGAGGGCAAGTGCAATGGAAGAAAAAGCCCTTTTCCTGGACCCCACTAGCCGGAATAATTAGGCTGATTGTTCCCACAACATGTCTTTTCGGTCAGCAAGGATAAAATTGGCCAATCCCAGTGGGATGAGATGTCCCTCAAATAGCCTGTATCCATGCTATGAAGGACTTTAAAGATTATTACCAACACCTTGAATTGCATCTGGAAGCAGACTGGTAATTAGTGCAACTTGCAGAGCAATGCTATTAAATAGGCAATTATTTGGGCCTCTAGAACTGCCAGTGCCACTACACTCTGCCCCATCTGTAGTTTCTGAATGCTGTTCAAGGGTAGCCCCATGTAGAGTGCATTACAATAAGCCTACTGTGAAATGACTAGGGCCTGAATGACTGACCATAGAGAATCATGATGCAGGAAAAAGCTGAAACCGGTGCATAGCCTGAAGTTTTGCAAAAACTCTCCTAGCTACAATTGCCAGCTACTCTTTAAGCCAGAGTTGAGAATCCAGGACAACCACCAAGTTGCAGACTGGATCTATCTGGGGTAGTGCTATCCATCCATAGTCAAAGATAACAGAATCCCAGATCTTGGGAGCCCATGCACCCAAAGCCATTTGGTCTTCCCAGTGTTCAGTCAAAGCCTGTTGTCCTCTATCCAGGCCTCCACAGCCACCAGGCAGCACGAGAGGCCAAAAACGGCATCACTTGGATACCAGCAGTGGAAATTGAATATCAAGTTAGGTATCAATGGTGTGTCACAAGAGCCGCAATGGCACAGTGGTTAGAATGAAGTACTGCAGGCTATTTCTGCTGCCAGTAGTTTGGCTGTCAGCAGTTTGGCAGATCAAATCTCAACAGGCTCAAGGTTGACTCAGCCTTCCATCCTTCTGAGGTAGGTAAAATGAGGGCCCAGATTGTTGAGGGCAATATGTTGACTCTGTAAACCACTTATAGAGGGCTGTCAAGCACTGTGAAGCAGTATATCAGTCTAAATGCTATTGCTAAGTGCTATTGCTATATCGCAGCTACCTGAATCCATGGTGACTGATTATCTCACCCAGATTTCATGAATTTAAATTTAAAATTAACTTATGTGTGCATATGGAAAATGAATGTCTTAAAACATGATTGATTTGATTATGATAAAAGATTGAGAATTGGTGAAGGATGCAAAGTTGATTAGCAAATATAAATAAGAGATAGATCCTTATTTGGTAGTATCAAGAATTTGAGGAAAATTAGTATGTAAAAACCAGAGTTATTTGCTATTTACATAACAATCAAACTGAATAAAATGCATAAATTCCAATTTAATTCAAAACAGTAATTCCCAAAGGGGAAAAATGCTTTATTAGTCTAAAGAAAGCCATGGATGTAAGCAGCAATTTAGAGCTGGAAAACAAAACTAAAAGTGAAGAACAGAAGAAGTGGACACATTTCCAGTTTTAGCTAACCTGGAGATGGATTTGTTCCAAGAACTCCTGAAGAGAATTAGGCTTGACTCTTTTACTTTTCCTGCGAGGTTTTATCTTTCTGGGTGCAGATTCCTCTTCTGTAATCAGATCCACATAAATAAATTTGAAATTTCCGACCTTGTTGTTTAGCAGTCCAGTCCACATGCCCATAGGGGTTTTACAGATTATGTCAATTATATCTCCTTTCTATAAGAAGAGGAAAATAGAATGTAAAACAAAGAATAATGTAACAAAATAACAGATGATTGCTGATTAATATTGCTAAGTTTTTTCTATTGATTGTAGTATTACTTTAAAGGAAAATGAATATATAACTCAATACAACGTATATTTTCTATTTTTAAGTAGATCTGCCCACAACTTAACCAAGCCAACAGGGAGGTGGGCAGTTAAGAAATAGGATAGATGATAGATAGATAGATAGATAGATAGATAGATAGATAGATGGATGGATGGATGGATGGATGGATGGATGGATGGATGGATGGATGGACGGTATGTAGGTAGGTAGATAGGTAGATAGATAGAGGATGGATGGATAGATAAAAATTCCATTCCCTGAATTTTTTGACTTTTTTGCTTCTGCTCATGAGCAGAAGCAAAAAATCGCTAAAATCATGTGAGCATGAGCGTGTCCTTTTGACATTTTGACACATTTTTGCTTTCTATGCATGTGCCCGAATTAAGAGGATGTGCAAGCAACCCGCTGCCGGTTAGCACATTATATTGGTTTTGACTTGATCCAAGACATGAGTTTATCCCATACTTGAAAACACTTGCATTAAATTATTACATTTTTGGAGTGCCTGTGAGTTTTCACTTCAGACAGTTTCATATCACTGATAAACTTAGGGGCGGTGGGGGGAAAGTAATTTAGGCAGAAGTCTCTTTTCCCCAGATTAAAATTATTACTTTGTTATTTCTACTCAGGAGTGAAACTCTTAACCACACTTTTCTTTACTTTTGACACAAACACAAGTATGGCTTTATTTTTGTTAATACTGAATGGAAAAGTAAAACACCCCCTACTGCTTTCACAGCTGTAGGTGAAGTAATATATAGAGCAGTGTCTTTGGAATCATTTGTGTGAACAGATACTAGCAAAGAAACTACAATAGAATTAGCAAATAGATCTATACAAGCTTAAAGTACAAAGTAATTAATATATACATAGAATGAAGAAATCTTGCCTTGATTTTTAAAGAGTCTGAATCGTAAGGACTAGGAATGAAGTCTGTGTGTACCCTGGCTCTGCCACAGAATGGTCCAACATAACTGATTTCTTCGTCAAACTTTAGACTGTCTCTGTTGCTTGTTCCGTCTGAATAACAAGTTATACCACCTGGAAGCAATAAAATTGATTCATTTTTGTGTAATGTCTAAGATAGGCACCATGTGAAATCAAACTACTCCATAGAAAACCTTGAAAAGATAGAATTATACATAAATGTAAAAATACATAGTAATTTAAAAATACGTAGTAACATAAAAATACATAGTACACAACATCAGCAGCAGCCGGCATACACAAACCATTATTTCTGACGAAATCATTGAAGTTTCCAGAGATGGCCCTGTGTGCAAGAATAACAAAGGCTTGATGGCCCCCCGATTCTGCAGAGTGTTTTGTAAAAACAAGTCCAGCAAACAGAATTTCATCTACACTAAAAAATCCATAGCCAGAAGCAATACCAATCACAGGAAACTTAGATCCAGACCAGATCCAACCCACCAGTGGTGGGCTCCTGCTGGTACTGCTAATTGCACGCAGGTCCATGGCTCTGGTGCACGAGTGTGGGATCGAGCGCAATTTTGCTTCTGCACTTGTACAAGTAGCAAAATCTCACATCAGGATGCACATGCACACATGTTTTGGCAAGTTTTTTTGTTCACCTGCCTCTCCCCAAACTGAGATAATTTAAACACTTAAAGAAAGTGAGTAAAATTTATTAAAATTAGTATTGGAATAGTTCAATTGAATTTATGAGACTTGGTGCTACTTAGGTTTGACGAGATCATTTCCCATAATTTATTCATGCATATTTCAGGCTAATTATTTCTGAAGCTGTGTTAATAGATGAACAATATGGCCCTCAAAGTCCACAAAGCAAAAACACCAATGTCATTAAAATGATTAAAGTCTGAATTGGCAAAAAAGTGATCTGAGGACTAGAGTGTAGATCTTCCTCAAGGCTAAAAACTAATGATATGTATTTTAAATATATTATTTAAGCAATCAACTGTTGAATATTTCTTCTAAATTCAGGCATATGGGAATGGGGATATGACTGTGAATGAGTGAGTGAATATGTGGCTTTTGGGGATTATAATATATTTTATACTGTTTTATTCTATTTATTGTTTTTACTTATTTTATATTGTTGGTATTTATGATCATTACTGTAAGCCGCCCAGAGTCTGATTAGAGTTGGGTGGCAGATAAATCTCATTAAATAAATAAATAAATATTTCGTTACTGTACATGTTACTGAATAAACGTTTAGACACAATGACTGGGATGCACTGCAGAATGAAAGTTTTAGTTTCAAATATTCTATTTTTGGTTAGATCTGAAGAGTCTTGTTTCAGCACATAACTAAATATCGTAGTATTCCATTATTTGTACTCTATGACAATCATTAAGTATTGTACCTCATGATTCTTGACAAATGTATCTTTTCTTTTATGTACAGTGAGAGTATATGCACCAAAGACAAATTTCTTTTGTGCCCAATCACACTTGGCCAATAAAGAATTCTATTCTGTTCTGTTCTGTTCTGTTCTATTCTATTCTATTCGCTCCGAGTCCACGAGCCGCTCCGAGTCCACGGAGAGGAGCGGCATACAAATCTAATAAATTATTATTTATATTATATTATATTATATTATATTATATTATATTATATTATATTATATTATATTATATTATATTATATTATATTATATTATATTATATTATATTATATTATATTATATTATATTATATTATATTATATTATATTATATTATATTATATTATATTATATTATATTATATTATATTATATTATATTATATTATATTATATTATATTATTATAATATTCCATTCCATTCTATTCATGCAAACCCTTAGAGCTCTCTGTTAAAATTATTAGAAAGATAAACATTTGTAAAATACTATCTGTATTTGAGTACTTCAACTGGCAGAAACCATGTTTATTTGAAAATATGATTGCTCTAGACCAGTGATGGCGAATCTATGGCACAGGTGCCCTAGTTCAGCTCCGGCATACATGTGTGTACCAGGCAGCTCATTTATAACCTCATACAGAGGTTCTGGGAGGGAATTTTTGGCTTCCAGAGAGCCAGCGGGGGATGGGGGAGGCATTTTTACCCTCTCCGGCTCCAGGGAAGCCTTTGGAGCCTGGGGAGAGCGAAACACAAGCCTACTGGGCCCACCTGAAGTTGAGAAACAGGACATTTCTGGCCTCCAGAGGGCCTCGGGGGAGGATAGGAGAAGTGGTTTGAATTATGGGTGTGGACACTCACACATGCTCTTTCAGGAAAAAAAGATTCACCATCATTACTCTAGGGCATTGTTTTCCAACCTTGGCAACTTGAAGATATTTGGACTTCAACTCCCAGAATTCCCCAGCCAGCGAATGCTGGCTGGGGAATTCTGGGAGTTGAAGTCCAGATATTTCCAAGTTGCCAAGGTTGGGAAACACTGCTCTAGGGCATGAAAATTGAATTGGTATATGTGTGTGTATTTGAATTTTTCAGTAAAATACATCTTAGTAAACTATATACCAGTTTTTCCTATTAGACCATTGAGTCCCACCAAACAATAGTCTTCCATAATTTTTATGTCTATTGACAATCAGATAGAATAGAATAGAATAGAATAGAATTTTTTATTGGCCAAGTGTGATTGGACACACACGGAATTTGTCTTGGTGCATATGCTCTCAGCGTACATAAAAAAAAGATACATTTGTCAAGAATCATGTGGTACAACACTTAATGATTGTCATGGGGGTCAACTAAGCAATGAAGAAACAATCAATATTAATAAAAAATCTTAGGATACAAGCAACAAGTTATAGTCATACAGTCCTAATTGGGAGGAAAAGGATGATAGGAATGATGAGAAAAACAGTAGAAATATTAGTGCAGATTTAGTAAAAAGCCTGACAGTGTTGAGGGAATTATTTGTTTAGTAGAGTGATGGCGTTCGGGAAAAAACTGTTCTTGTGTCTAGTTGTCTTGGTGTGCAGTGCTCTGTAGCGACATTTGAGTGTAGGAGTTGAAACAGTTTGTGTCCAGGATGTGAGGGGTCAGTAAATATTTTCCCAGCCCTCTTTCTGACTCGTGCTGTATACAGGTCCTCAATGGAAGGCAGGTTGGCTGCAATTGTGCTTGTACTTTTTATTGATATCATGAAAGAAAAAGAATTTTAAATAATGTGTTCATGACTAGACCCACCTCCAGAGCTCAATTCCAAAAAAATTTATAAGGATTGGGCTATTTAATTGAATTATGTTTCCATCCACATAATATTTATTGGCCAAGCAACCAGGAATAATTAGCACGGTATCTGTTCTTCAAGTACATCACTTTGTTTTCTCCAAATGTGTCTTATTGTATTGTGGCCAAAAGTGTGTGTTTCATCAGTCAAAAGCACTTTGTTCCCAAACATTTCAAACTAATTCAGACATACTTTAGATATGACTTGTAATGCAATTGAGTAAAGATTATGTTCTGACAACTCCTACATGCAGAATATTGCTGTATAAGCAATATTGTATTGCAGATAATTGGACAACAACTCCAGTGTCAGCTAAAATTTTGAGGAGCTCATTTGTAGATCTATGGGTTCTAAATTGTCAATTTAGCTATTTTTGCACAGAATTGTTTTTTTCTTGGTCTTTTGAATCTTGCCAAGTTTCATATAACTTCAGTTTCTTAACAGTATTTCTCACTGTTGAAATAGCTGCTTTATCTGGAAACCTTTTATAAGTAATCCTCAATTTACAGAATAGCTATTCATTTAGCAACTGTTTGAAGTTACAACAAGACTGAAAAGTAACTTATGGCCCATCTGTGCATTTATCATTGTTGCAGCATTACAATAAAAATTCAGGATCTTGGCAACCAGCATTCATTTATGATGGTTGCATCATCATGGGATCATATGATTACCCACCTTTCTAGCGAGCTTTCAAAGAGCAAATTCAACGGTGGGCACTGGATTCACTAAATGAATCCATGACTCACTTAACAAATGTAATGATTTGCTTAGCAATCATAATAAATATGGTTGTAAAATGGAAATTCTACTTAAAATTCTGGCTATAAGTTGAGGACTACTGTACTTAATGTTCTATATATGCTTTGTAAGAACATAGTGCTTCATTTTTAATTGTTCAGACACAACTGAGAGATTATGCATTTTTCTCATCTTTGGAACTATCTTCCCCTGGCTAATTGTATGTCTAATAAATCAATCAATTAAGAGCCAAGGTGTCGCAGCAGGTAGATTGAGTGCAGTACTCCAGGCCACTAAAGCTGACTGCAGATCTGCAGGTCAGCAATTCAAATCTCATCACTGGATCAAGGCTGAGTCAGCCTTCCATCCTTCCAAGGTGGGTAAAATGAGGACCCAGATTGTGGGGCAATATGCTGGCTTTGTTAAAAAGTGCTATTTCTAACATGTTGTAAGCTGCTCTGAGTCTAAGGAGAAGGACGGCATAAAAATCAAACAAACAAACAAGCAAGCAAATAAATAAAAACCTTTTGTGATATTATTAATATTTTGCACTGTTTTTTAAAAAAAATAATGGTGAATCAGTCTGAAGAATTTCCAAAGTGCTACACTTGCCATTTTTATTTTTATTGTGAATTTGTAATACTGTGTTTCCCCAAAAATAAGACCTTGCTTACATTTTTTTGATTGCTGAAATAAACGCTTGGCCTTATTGCCATGCACTCAAAAGCCCGATTGGGCTTTTGGGGAAAACAGGATATGCATACAAAAATAGCAAGTACGCACTGATATTTTATTATTAATATGTAGAGAGTATACAAACTTTTTTAATATATAGATTCACTAAAGAAATATAGATTGACTGAAGGACATAATTTTTGTCTGGAAAGGACTGGAATATTTACGTCTAGAATTCTCTACCAGGCTGATCATCTACAATTTCTCGACTAGAAAAGGATTGTGTTATTTTCAGGCAAGTTATCTGAATAAGGTTAACATTTTCAGTTAGTTACACATGCACATATACTTTTTATATAATTACGTTTTACTTACTTGAAGAACTTTGGCCGCTATTAAGACTATAGAGGCTGTCCATGGAGTCACTTGTTTTTATAGAAGCTGTGATTGTTTCTCCTCCAGGGTCACTGTCCCTATTTGAAGTAGAAAAACTTTTTCCCCCTTCACTCTTGAGAACCAAATAAAGAGAGATAACATTTCTTTTAGATGTTGCTCTTCATTATACAATATCTACTTTTTAACTTAAGGCATTTTTATTAATTAATTGTTTTCAGGCAAGGAAGCATTATAATAGCAAGACTTGACATGGTCATTACTTACCATTTGATAAATAATTATGTAACAATAGTTTCAGAAGAACTTTGTATAATGTCAATTACTATTGTACTAGCAACTCTATTACTAACTCCTAAATAAGGCTGTCCCATTTTTTCCTTAAATCTTAAAACAAATTGGTTTCTATGCATGAAAGTCTTCGTATACTTAAGATTTAATTGAATATAGTCTTATTTAATTTTCCCCACAATAGGCTGCATGAAAGACTTTTGAATATGCATTTTACTCAGAGAGGGAACTTTGGTGTATTATTATGTGTCCTTTGAATAAAAATCACTAGCATTGTTTTCTTTCTCAGGATATCAATGTGGCATTTCCAGAAACAGTTTCTTTATTCAGTCCTTCACAATGCATTTTTAGAACTGGTTTATATTTATATATTTTGCATTATATATATCTTTGCTTTAATGAATACAGTGATCCCTCGATTTTCGCGATCTTGATCTTCGCGAAACGCTACACCACGATTTTTCAGAAAATATTAATTAAAAAATACTCCACGGTTTTTTTGCTATACCACGGTTTTTCCCACCCGATGACGTCATACGTCATCACCAAGAGTCACTTCTCTGTCTCTTTCTCTTTCTTTCCTGTCATTCTCTGCTTCAATCATTTTCTCATTTCTCTTTTTTTCTCCCCTTTTTTCTATCATTTCTCTCTCTCTTCCTTCCACTCTTCTCTCTCTCTCTTTCTTCCTCTCTTTCACTGTCTTCCTTCCTTTCTCATCTTTCTTTCTCTCTCTCTTTCTCTATCTTGCTTCTTCCTCTCTCACACTCTCTTCCTCCCTCTCTCATCTCTTTCTTTCCTTCTCTCTCTTTCTCTATCTCTCCCCCTCTTGCTCTCGAGCGGCAAACGGCGGCCGGGCAGCCGGGTGAACAGGCGAGTGGCAAACGGGGGACAGGCGAGCGGCAAACGGCGGCCAGGCAGGCGGGTGAACAGGCGAGCGGCAAACGGCAGACAGGCGAGCGGCAAACGGCGGGCGGGCGGGTGAACGGACGAACGAGCGGCGGGCGGGTGAACGGACAAGCGACGAACGAGCGGCGGGCGGGCGAAAGGACGAGCGGCAAACGGACGAACGAGCGGCGGGCGGGCGAAAGGATGAGCGGCGGGCGGGCGGGCGAAAGGATGAACGAGCGGCGGGCGAACGGACAAGCGGCGAGATGTTTACTGTATTTTATTTATTTAGATAGATGTTTATCTAATACAGTATTAGTTGCACTTATCTAATATTAGTCGCTCCCCGGCTCCACCATCTGTGCATGCGCGGCCATTGAAAAAAGGGCGCGCATGCGCAGATGGTGTTTTTACTTCCACACCACTATATTGCGAAAAATCGATTATCGCGAGAGGTCTTGGAACGTAACCCTCGTGATACTCGAGGGATCACTGTATTCAATCTATTCTGTCTACCTTCTGCTAGACTCATTTTTAAAATTTCCTCACTGTTACCTTTAATACTTTCAACAAATCCTGCCCTTTTATTTTATAAACTTTCTCTGAACTGTTTCCACATTATTATTTTTTAATTTTGTTGAACAACATTTCATTGAACATATTTTAAATTTTGTATGATTATATATGCCTAATATCTGTTTCAAATTTTACTTTGAACAAAGATATGGCTCATACTATATGCATAAGTTGTTGAATAAATATATTAGACAATGCAGTAACTACCTCATAAGAAGAATAAGTAAATCAACATAGAACTCTTCTGAATATGTTTCTAATTTCTAAATTCATACATTACAAATGTAACAAGTAAGATGGCTGCTTTTACAAATATTTCCATGAAAGGAATTCCAATGCAACTTTACCTTCACAATATAAAAAAGTGTGAGATTCTGGAGAAAGGGGAATAGAGATATGAAAAGCAGAAAGAAGTTAGAATTATATCACTAGTTTTTTGCTGCATGCCTTTCCATCATGATAACTTTATGCAGAACCTCCCGAGTATTCATTAAAGCTGTGATTATGAGTTATCTGATTCCTTTTTTAAAAAGTTACTTATATTTGAAAATTTGGAATCTGAAATTGGTCTTTTTGGATAACCTGGATAGGAAGGAACTATGTTTTTCTGTTTTATCTTTGGAGTAAAGAATGCCCTGAGAGGAATTTATGGTTTGCACAAAAACAAAGTTTTGCTATATCCTCATGTATGGGAAGAACCAAACACGTTTTCTCATGTAAAACCAGAATTTTTATTATTGTTGCATGGTTGTGTTGCGAGAGTATCTAGGGAATATAAATAGAGGAACGTACCTGGAAGGATCTAAGATTTAGTCAATGAGTTATCCACAGAAGGTTTTTTGCTATAACAAAATTTCTTTTAAAATTTGGCCCAATGGAAAGAGTTTGACCTGGTAACACCTGATGAAGTGGACAAGGCCATGGGAGCTGTGAGCTCCATGACCTTTTGTTGGACCTTTATCCCTTCTGGCTGGTTTCGGCCAGTAGGTAGATGACATAGAGCTGGGTCCAGGAGATTGTCAACACTTCCTTGAGGGAGGAGTCCTTTCTGGCTCCCTACAAGGAGGCACTTGTGCATCCTCTCCTCAAGAAGCCTTCACTGGACCCAGTGGTATTCAATAACTATCATCCAGTATCCGACCTTCCCTTTATGAGGAAGGTTGTCGAGAAGGTGGTGTCACTCCAGATCCAATGGTCCTTAGATGAAGCTGATTATTTGGGCCCTCAACAGTTAGGATTCAGGCCCAGCTACAGCACGGAAACTGATTTGGTCATACTGATGGATGATCTCTTGTGGGCCTGGGATAGGGGTTTATCCCCTATCCTGGTGTTTCTTCTCAGCGGCTTTCGATGCCATCAACCATGGTATCCTTCTGCGCTGGCTGGAGGGGTTGGGAGTGGGAGGCACCATTTTACGGTGGTTCTCCTCCTACCTCTCCGGTCGGTCGCAGTCAGTGTTACCAGGGGGGCAGAGGTCAACTCCTAGTTCCGTCCCTTGTGGGGTTCCTCAGGGGTTGATCCTCTCCCCCCTGATGTTTAATATCTACATGAAACTTCTGGGTGAGATTATCCAAGGGCATGGGGTGAGTTACCATCAGTATGCTGATGATACTCAGCTATACATCTCCACCCCGTGTCCAGTCAGTGAAGCAGTGGAAGTGATGTGCCAGTGTCTGGAGGCTTTTAGGGTCTGGATGGGTGCTAACAGGCTCAAGCTCAAACCCAACAAGACGGAGTGGCTGTGGGTTCTGCCTCCCAAGGACACTTCCATCTGTCCATTACCCTGGGGGGGCTTTTGACCCCCTCAGAGAGGGTCCACAACTTGGGCATCTTCCTCAATCCACAGCTGACCTTGGAACATCATCTTTCGGCTGTGGCGAGGGGGGCGTTTGCCCAGGTTCACCTGGTGCACCAGTTGTGGCCCTATTTGGACAGGAAGTCTTTGCTCACAGTCACTCATACCCTTATCACCTCGAGGTTTGACTACTGCAATGGGGCTACCTCTGAAGAGTGTTTGGAAATTGCAAATTGAGCAGAATGCAATCACACGAGTAGTCATGGGCCTTCCCAGACATGCCTATGTTTCTCCAACACTCCACAGTCTGCATTGGCTGCCAATTGGTTTCCAGACTGAATTCAAAGTGTTGGTTATGACCTATTAAAGCCTTATATGGCATTGGACCATATTACCTGCGGGACTGCCTCCTGCCGCATGAATCCCAGTGACTGGTTAGGTCCCACAGAGTTGGCCTTCTCCAGATCCCGTCAACTAAACAATGTAATTTGGCATGACCTAGGGGAAGAGCCTTCTCTGTGGGGAGCCCGGCCATCTGGAACCAGCTCCCCCTGGAGATTCGTATTGCCTCCACCCTCCTTGCCTTTTGTAAGAGTCTTAAGACTCATTCATGTCACCAGGCTTGGGCCAGTTAGATTTTGTCCCCTGGCCAACGAATGATTGTATGGTGGTTGTACAAATGGGTAAGATTGATTTTAATATAGCTAGGAATTTTAAAATAGTTATGTAATTTTTAATTTAATTTGATTGATTTTTATTGTAACTTCCTGGTTTTTACATGTTGTAAGCCACCCTGAGTCTTCAGAGAGGGGCGGCATAGAAAGTCAATAAATAAATAAATAAATTTTTCAAAAGGTTAATCTTAGCTAAAGACATTCCTGGTACCTAGCAGCAAAAACCTTAAAATTCAGGGACCTTATATTAAACCTTAAATTTATTCCGCATACCATATACTTAGATATGGAAAACTGAAAGTATGCAAGCAAGCCACAACAAAATGAAGGTTAAAATAAAGTGTGTTTTCTGTCTTTTTCTTGCTAGTCCTTTTTGTTGTTGTTGTTTTAATGTTTCTGAGTAGATGTTGTATTGGAATTGTAAATATATGTGATTTGATAATTAGTCATAGTTACTATTTTAACTATTTTAAAATAGTTATGTAATTTTTAATTTAATTTGATTGATTTTTATTGTAACTTGCTGTTTTTTACATGTTGTAAGCCACCCCGAGTCTTCGGACTTCGGAGAGGGGCGGCATACAAATCTAATAAATAATAATAATAATAATAATAATAATAATAATAATAATAATAATAATAATAATAATAATACTGTAATTGGCTAAATGCTCATTTTACAGAAAGATAAAATTATATATAATTTCCCAAGAATCTGCATAAAAAGAAAAAAAATGTAGCCTGAATCTCAAAATGCAATACAGTAAATTAAAAAAAAGTTTACCATTTCCTCTGAAAGCGCCCTAATGTATTTTTTACCCATCTTTTTCTTCATAGTCATGGAAATGGCTCGCATCTTTTTTCCAATGCTTCCTCCATTGTTGGGTTTGGTTTGTCTCAATTCTGTGCCATCACATGTGGTATATATTTCATCTAGCTATTTAAAAAGAGGGCAAGAAAGAAAAGCTTTTAATAATTATGCACACACACAAACACACACACACACATTCTCTATAGACAGACAGATAGATAGATGGAGGGAGGGAGGGAAGGAGGGAGAGAGAGAGAGAGAGAGAGAGAGAGAGAGAGAGAATTGGTTGCATAGAGTGAATTGAAGCAGATCAATAATATGTATTATAAGAATTTACATGACTAGCTATTGTTTTCCAGTGCAAATTTTAAGCTATATCCACATAATATATTTTCTCGATGGTACAGTGAACCATACTTCCCTCTCTAAATTATGCTGTGACACAGCCACCTATCCATAAATAATTGCAATTGTCAGCAGTCGGAATTGTATATACGCACAGGTTTCCACATCAACCAGAATTCTGTAATCTTTCCATTGCAATCAGTTACATTGTATTTGTTAATGACATGTTTATTCAGTGATGATGTCATAATGAAAATCATATGCTGGATTCTACATGGCAACATATCACCTGAAATAGAGCTCCACTTCTCTCATAGCAAAAGTCCCATCAGTAAAAATCTACAAATTCAATCACAACTTTTCTACTAAAAAATAAATGTTTTGCTTCAGTGGGAGAAGAATGTAGAATATATTGCCAAAAGAAGTATAAAAATATTGATAGTGCCAGAGTAACCCCAAAGCCTGCAAGAGAAGTATAATGCATGGCATTTGGTACAA
Source organism: Erythrolamprus reginae (assembly GCF_031021105.1). Classification (NCBI taxonomy): domain Eukaryota; kingdom Metazoa; phylum Chordata; class Lepidosauria; order Squamata; family Dipsadidae; genus Erythrolamprus; species Erythrolamprus reginae. The sequence goes on from NC_091953.1 coordinate 52,440,209, forward strand.
GAGATTTGTTATCACACCAATCCTTATTTAGGGGACTTTGAACATTTTAAAAACAGAATATCTTGACTTCTCCCACTGGAAGAGGAATAAAATTTGCCAGAGTAGCAAAACGTTCCCCATTTTGTTAAAATTCTTAGGTCATGTATGACTGTAACATTTCAAGATCCACAAAACAGCAAGCACTAGTAAAATTAATTAATAATACCAAAGGCTCTTTTATCTTCATCATTCTGGTTTAACAATTTGCATTTTGATTATGGATAAGGGGGAGTGCGGAGATGTTTTTTTTCTACCACAAAAATTGGGAGAAAAATATTTTATTTTATTTTAGAAGTCATTAACTTTAATCAAATGGTGCTAAATTGATTATTTTTCAAAATATGTTGAAAAGTCAAAGGGACGTGATGCAAATGAAGTACACTGCACAATATACAAACCTCAGATGAATCATTTGGTTTTGAGCTTGAGTTATGTCTTCGATTGTCAAATTTTCCAAAGCTGCTTGACCTCTATAAAAAAGAAATAAATGCTTACTGGATACTGTTCTCATCTTTAAAACTGATTCGCTATAATCTAGAAAAATTATTTGTCATATATTCAGGGATTAGTAGCAAAAATTATCTTAGATAAAGCAACCAGATTTTTGCAGGAATAGAAATTTTCACTTGCGAATACTGTACTCTGATTTTAGGTACAGATTGCTGAACTGAAGGTAATTTAAATCATATTCACCAAATGAACTATCATACTGGATTGTGAAGCTATATTAACCATATGAATTATGTAATTAATAATAAAATTGTTGTGCACCATCCAGATTCACTTTTGGTGAAATGAGTGGCTGTAAAAGTAAACAAATCGCACATTCACCTTATTGCCAAATATTGTTACAATTTTACGTCAGTAAACATTATCAAAATAATAGTGATTTTAAAGTAAGAATTATATATTTATTCCTTAAATAATGGAAATTGCAGCGTATAACTTTAATGAATGTATCAAACATTTCTTTGTCATCTTTTATGTTTTCCGTGTTGATGCTAAAAGTGTTTTATGCCAGGGGCTTAGAAATATTGTAGGCATTTCAGACTTTATGTAACACTAGTAGTGATCTGAAGAATATTATACAATTGATACTTACTATGCATTTTACAAAGTAGCATCTTTGCAGAAATTTTACTTTAGAAGGTATTTCAGCCTAATCATACATTACACATTTGCTATATTTGTTAAATCCAATTTCTTTTACATTCTTTAAAACTAAAAAAGTTGGCACAATAATTAATAAGAAGCATAAAATTATAATTTCAAAATTAGGTAGCTCACAATTATATAAAGACCATCTTTCCAGTTTCAGTTTTAATGTGAGTTTTTATTTTAGTTCCTAGACCACATCTCTGATGTCAATTTTTAGAAGCCTAAAAATAATTTTGCAAATGAAGATGCATTTCCTATATGATCTTTGCACATGTATTCAAAGTAGGAACATATTTCTTTAAAACAAAGGTACTATAAATTTGCCATGCTATTATTTATCATAAGTACAAATGCATAAACATACACAATACACATAAATAAGTTGTCTGGAGAACATTATTTTAATTCAAGGATTACAAAAGCGAATTGCCTAAAATCACTTATTGTTTCATGATAAATTAATATCAAATAAAATACAGATTTCTCACTAAATTTGTTGGACTTCTCCTTTGCAATTGCAGATCCAAACATCAAAAACACTGAATATAATTATAAATTGTGTGCCTGACATGCAATATAAAATGATATAGTGTTTGTCCATTTGTAGATAAAGCTTCATATTGAGCCTGAGACTGCAGTTTGAAATAGATTCATGTAAAAGTAAATTCAGTTAGATTTCAGTTAGATATTTATTGTTCACAGTTTTTTTCTTAATTAAATTTACTTAACTGGTTTACTGAAAGCCAAGCTAACCATGAATTTGATGAGGTATGATAGCAACTAACAGATCCTAGGCTGGAAATTTTTTTTTACAGAAATATGCCTCAGTGGTTCAGTTTAAGGCCACCAAGTGAACAATCATATATCTGTTAACTCAGAAAGTTAGAAGAAAAATGCATAGAATGTAAAATTTGGAGCATATACCTAGTTGAAAGCTTTAACTTCTTTGTGTTGCAGAAAGTAAATCATTTCTCTCTCTATGGTTTTATTCTTGTCTGAAGTAGAATCTAATTTAACCATGTTGCATATGACAATCTTTGGCCAAGTAATCCAGTTGCTAAGTAAGGGATTAAGGGTCTGGAGAACTGCAATTTACTGCCATGTCCTGATATGAAGGTTGACCCCATGATATCAAAACCGTGCAAGTACTTAATAAGGAAACTTAAATGAAAAACATGATTGTGATTGGTGTTGTGAATCCTTTCCCCGCAGATTGTGGCCTCAATGAACATTTCTAATCCTGCAATCTCTTTGGAAAAGCTGTTTCTATTTTCATGTATTGCACTGATGCATTCCCCTTCCCTGTGCATCAAGGTCTCCTTCTAATGAATTCTTCATGACTGCTACTGAAAGAAGGGGGCAAAGAGATATATTTCTTGTACATATTTAATGCCATATCCTTAAGGGTAAAAATAATAAGGGTGGGATATAAATAGATGATAGATAGATAGATAGATAGATAGATAGATAGAGGTAGGTAGGTAGGTAGGTAGATAGATAGATAGATAGAGAGAGAGGGAGAGAGAGAGAGAGAGAGAGAGAGAGAGATAGAGATAGAGATAGAGATAGAGATAGAGATAGAGATAGAGATAGAGATAGAGATAGAGATAGAGATAGAGATAGAGATAGAGATAGGTGGGTCGGTGGGTGGGTGGGTGGGTAGGTAGGTAGAAAGATAGATAGATAGATAGATAGATAGATAGATAGATAGATAGATAGATAGATAGATAGATAGATAGATAGATAGATAGATAGGGATGGGATGGGATGGGATGGGATAGAATAGAATAGAATAGAATTTTTTATTGGCCAGGCGTGATTGGACACACAAGGAATTTGTCTTTGGTACAAATGCTCTCAGTGTACATAAAAGAAAATATAGGTTCATCAAGAATTAAAAGGTACAGCACCTAATGATTGTCCAGGTACAAATAAGCAATCAAATCATATTAGGAACCAGTCAATGTAAACCGCAAGGATACAAGCAATGAAGTAACAATGATACAGTCATTACTTGGAGGAGATGGGTGATGGGAAGGATGAGAAGATTAATAGTAGTGCAGACTTAGTAAATGGTTTGACATGTTGAAGGAATTATTTGTTTAGCAGGATGGTGGCATTTTGGAAAAAACTGTTTTTGTGTCTAGTTGTTCTAGTGTGCAATGCTCTATAGCATCGCTTTTAGAGTAGAAGTTGAAACAATTTGTGTCCAGGATGTGAGGTATGTGTAAATATTTTCACAGCCCTCTTTTTGACTCATGCAGTATACAGGTCCTCAATGGAAGGCAGGTTGGTAGCAATTGCTTTTTCTGCAGTTCTAATTATCCTCTGTTTGTCTTGTTGGGTTGCAGAACCAAACCAGACATTTATAGAGGTGCAGATGACAGACTCAATAATTTAACCATGGAACTGCATCAGCAGCTCCTTGGACAGTTTGAGCTTTCTGAGTTGGCGCAGAAAGAATATTTTTTGTTGTGCTTTTTTGATGACTTTATGATGTTAGGTGTCCTTCTCTGTGGCGGCACCGGCCCTCTGGAACCAACTCCCCCCGGAGATTAGAACTGCCCCTACTCTTCCTGCCTTCCGTAAACTCCTTAAAACCCACCTTTGCCGTCAGGCATGGGGGAACTGAAACATCTTCCCCTGGGCATGTTTAATTTATATATGGTATGCTTGTGTGTATGTCTGTTAGTATATGGGGTCTTTTAAATCTTTTAATTTTAAATTTGTTAGATTATTTATGATTTGTTTCCACGTGTTGTGAGCCGAGTCTTCAGAGAGGGGCGGCATACAAATCTAAGTAATAAATAAATAAATAAATAAATTTTAGATTTTGTGATATGGCAGAACCTAGAAATTTGAAGGTTTCTACTTTTAATACTGTGTTGTCTAGTATTGTAAGAAGTGGAAGTATCAGAGGGGTTCTCCTAAGGTCTACTACCATTTACATGGCTTTAAGTGTGTATAGTTCCAGATTGTTTCAATTGCACCATAAGAGAGGTGGGTTCCTCCTGGTTCGGACAGGTTCACCCGAACTGGTGGTGACCTGTTGGTGATGTCACAATGACATCACAGAACGGTTCAGTCGGTGCCGGTCTGTGGATACAGACATCTTTTTTAAAAAAAAAAAAATTCTTCTTCTTCTGAGTATGCGCAGAAGCCGAGTTTCCGGCACTCTGCATGCATCACCATCTTATTTTTAGCTTTTTGGGGGAAGGGTTGTTTTTCTCCCCAGATTTTTTGGCTCTGTGTATTTGTATGTGCCCATGTGGCATGGAAGAAAGCAAACTGGCAACAAGGTAAGTTAGAACCCACCTCTCGTTCCTTGATGTTGGCCTTCTTCAGCACTGAGATGGTAGTAGAGTGTTTGTAGTAAGAAGGAACATAGCACATCTCTAGCAATTTGTTGAAGATTCTGGTGAAGATGGGGGCCAATCCAAAAGATAGATAAATAGATAGATTGATATATATAGAGAAATATAGATATAGATATAGATATAGATAGATAGATAGATAGAGAGAGAGAGAGAGAGAGAGAGATACACAGTAGATAGATAGATAGATAGATAGATAGATAGATAGATAGATAGATAGATAGATAGATAGATAGATAGATAGATAGATAGATAGATAGCTCAGTCCTACAGACACAGGCCCCAGAAACGCAGCTCTATGAAGCTGGTTGGATACCATTTGCTAAATTTGTCATATGTGATGACCATGCCACCTACCAATCCTGATACATGATACAGGCGTTTTATGTATAGTCAGGATGCCTGCCATGAACTGTTTTTTTTAAAAATGTCAGTGTAATAATGGGACATCAAAAAGCAATTTTTTAAGCTTTAGTCCTTTTTTCTTATAATTTTTCTTTTCTTTTTTCTTTCTTTCCTTTTTTTTCTTTAGATTTGTCTTTTACTTAATTTAAAAGGTTCAGTAAATGTAAACAAATAAAGAAGTAGATACCACTAAATCACCAATTTGATTAAAAATAACAAAAACAACCAATGGGAAATAATGTTTATTGCTGGTGTTCTCATACTCAACTGGAGCTTGGGGAAATCAGTTGTCCTTTCAGAGTCTCATATGCTTTCTAAACAGAAGTGTTGGGCCATTTTGACACGTAATTTACCTTAGTGTTGCTCTGCACTTATTAAACATTAATAAGGATTGCAGGAGGGGTTTATCATTGTAAATAATGTGTTTGTAGCACAGGAGAGCATTAAGCAGGCTTGCTTTACCATTCTGACCCCTAAATTTTTCCACTCCCCATTAAATAATCAATACAACTGTTATTTTTCAAAATGCATTTAAACCACTGTTTTACTAAAAATAAAATCATTGAAGAATTGGGCCCCCATAAAATATGTATCTGTTTACATGTGCCTATGAAACATGATTTTTGCTTCTGCATGCATGTTACACACATTATTAGCTTCAGCAAATTTCAACTTCAGGAAGCTAACATAGCAACATGCACACTTTCTTTCTTTCCAGTATTAGCTACGTTTTTAAAGCAAGTGCAGTCTCTTGGAAACAAGAATGGCCCATTGCTTTTGACACTGGCATTCAGAATCCCATAAGATTAAGTGATTCCTTTTGGCAGAATGGCTACATTAAGCAAATTAACCTCCTGAAACATAAATTGCTACAGGAGGGACAGGGATTGTTTGCACTCATTAAGAGCAAAACTCAGAAAACCGAAATGTTCTATCCAAACTCTCAGATCTTTTTTTTTATTGAAAAATGCACTGGAAAATGCAAGGGTTAGTCATTTGTTTTAGTTGCATTTTCCCCACTGAAGTTGTGATTCAGTGTATAGAAATCACCTTTTCCTACTGATCAACTGATCAGACTGAAAGCTGGCTTCTTACTACTATTAATAGCAGGAAATTAATAGCAGGACCTACTCTATTTATTCTCTACATCAACGACCTATGCGATCATATCACAAGCAACTGTGTTCTTTTTGCCGACGATGTAAAACTTTTCAATACCACGGACAACACATCTACTCTCCAAAAAGACCTCGACTTTGTCTCACATTGGTCTAGCACATGGCAACTTCAAATATCAACCAGCAAATGTTCTACTCTCCACATCGGCAAAAAGAATCCGAACCTCATATATAAACTGAATAAACAAAATCTCACAACCAACCCCCACTCAGTAAAAGACCTTGGAATACTAATATCAAATGATCTAAGTGCCAAAGCCCTCTGCAACAATATCGCCAAAAAGACTTCTAGAGTTGTTAACCTGATCCTACGCAGCTTCTGCTCTGGCAATCTCACGGTACTCACCAGAGTCTACAAAACTTTTGCCAGACCCATCCTTGAATACAGTTCATCTGTCTGGAACCCATACCACATCTCGGACATCAACACCCTTGAAAATGTCCAAAGATACTTCACCAGAAGAGCCCTTCACTCCTCCACTCGAAACAGAATACCCTACGAAAGCAGACTATCAATCCTAGGTCTAGAAAGCTTAGAACTACGTCGCCTAAAACACGATCTAAGTATTGCCCACAAGATCATATGCTGCAACGTTCTACTTGTCAATGACTATTTCAGCTTCAATCGCAACAACACAAGAGCATGCAACAGATTCAAACTTAATATTAACTGCTCCAAACTTGACTGTAAAAAATATGACTTCAGCAACCGAGTTGTTGAAGCGTGGAACTCATTACCTGACTCAGTAGTGTCAACCCCTAACCTCAAACATTTTTCCCTTAGACTATCCACGATTGACCTCTCCAGGTTCCTTAGAGGTCAGTAAGGGGCATGCATAAATGCACCAGTGTGCCTTCCGTCACCTGTCCAATTGTCTCTCCTTATCTCATTTATCTTTTCTTCCTTTCAAATATGTTCACCTATACTTTTATATCTTTTCTTCTATTCTTTTCTTTACTTATATTATTACATATCTTTCTCTTCAATGTGCATTATGTATTGGACAAAATAAATAGATAGATAGATAGATAGATAGATAGATAGATAGATAGATAGATAGATAGATAGATAGATAAATAAATCAAGTCATCTATTTCTTTTCACAGCCAACTTATTACCCGAAGGCCTGGAATGAGGCCACTCCTTGAATTCAGAGGTGAATATCAGAGTAGGTTGTGTCTGAAGAAAATTAAATTAAATTAAAGAAATTAAATGTGCATGTGTTTCTGTGCACTTGAGTGTGAATTGTGGGAATGGACATTTTCTGTCTCAACTCCTTACCTAAAAAGCATGCATACCTGTGTTATATGTGAGAGCACTAATATGTTAGAACAGCTATGCAATTTATACTATGGATTATTATTAATAATTAATTAATTTGAGCCAAATTGAAGACCTGTCACCTCTTGATGACTCTGGGTAGCTTACATATAAAAGACAAACAATACATATAAAAAGAACATGGCAAACAAAACCAAAAATAAACAAACCCTCAAATCCTAAACTAGAAAAAAATTAAAGTAAACTACACCAGCCTATCCCTACAAGCTAGTGTAATCAAGTTTTTCTAAGCGTATGAAAAAACAGTGGGTGATACCATTCCAGAGATTTATTTTGGATCAATATATTTTATCTTAGCATGAAAGTCTCTAAAAACATCAATATAATTGTCAATCATATATATATATATATATATATCACACCACACACTCTCACACACGAACCATTTCAACTTTTCATTTTTTCCAAAATCTTTTAATGCAAAAGTACTATTGTATAAAAAATTATACTGAATGTATAAATAAAACAAAAATATGGTTTTATTCTGATGTTTCTTGCATTATTCAATGCCAATATAAATATCCTATTTTAATTTTAGAAAAATACATCACATTTTTAGACTATTATATTATGTTGTGGTTAGCTCTGGCCCTGCTCCTGCCCCAAGGACTGTGGATGTGGGAGAGACATCCACATGCTGCAGGCCTGTTTTGCCCCCGGTGGAATCTGCTGATGAAGGCTCCTCTGACCAAGAAGACATGAGTGACAGGGAGGAGGAGAGTGGGGCAGACAGCTCAGAAGGAGATCAATTATCTAGCTCCTCCTTGGATTCAAAACAAGAGTTAATGATACAGCCACACATGTGGAGAGCGATGCATAGGCAACAACAACTGAGAGATTATTATCAAAGAAAATGAGGCCACCTGTGGTTGGGTGGGGCTGTGGTAATTAGTGAGGCTGCTATAAATAGCAGCCTGTGGGTTTGGCCACTGTGGAGGATTATCTGATCGTTGTGTTTCATGACTGCTTTGCTGACTTTGATCTTTGTGTGCTGATTTTTCCCTGCTCTGAAACTAACCCAGAGCAAAGTGTGTTTCACTTTGTGAAAGAAGAAGGACTGTGAATTGCCTCACAGCTGCAAGCTAAGTATCACAGAACTGATAAGGGACTTGTACAAATTACCAATTTGTTTGGAGACAAGTGCTCTTTGCTATACAAAAAGAGTGTTCTGTTTATTTGCATTTTCGGTATAAAGAACATTGTTTTGAATTTTCAAACGTGTGTGTGTGTCTGAAATTGTATCTGTGCATTTTTGGGAGGATTCTACCAGAGAGCTCGACAGAACATATTATATTCTTTTATTATATCCTTATGTTGCATATTCCAGGAGGTATCAACATCTATTACTGGGAAAAATTAATTGTACTGCTTACAATGATATTCAGGACATCTTTAAAACTTACCTAGTTATGTTATTTTATTTATCTATGTAACTTACTAATATTTTGTGAAAGATATAGTCTTAATAAGCTTACTCTAGCTTTTGTAAAAGTGCTACTGAAATTGGTAAGAAATGAATAGGATAAGTATTTAAGATTGCAGATTTATTTATTTATTTATTTATTTATTTAGGCTCTACACTACATCCTACCACATCTTGAATCTCCAATGACCTACGCTAGGATCCTCTTTGTAGACTTCAGTTTAGCATTCAACACCATCATACCGGACATTTTCTTAACCAAACTAAATAATCTAGTGGTACCTGAACACACTTGTAAGTGGATCACATGCTTTCTAACAGACAGGAAGCAGCAGGTGAAGCTAGGAAAAATCACATCAGATACATGTACAATCCCCACCCCAAGGCTGTGTACTCTTACCACTTCTCTTCTCTCTATACAGTATAAACCAATGACTGCATCTCAAATGATCCATCTGTTAAACTACTGAAGTTTGCAGACGATACAATGTACTGGATTGTCTTTTCACTTGTTGTGAGCCGCCCCGAGTTTTCGGAGAGGGGCGGCATACAAATCCAAATAATAAATAAATAAATAAATAAATAAACAGTGATTGGACTCATTCGAGACAATGATGAATCTGCATTTAGACGGGAGGTTGAACAACTAACAAATGTATTTTTTTCCTTTATGTACACTGAGAGCATATGCACCAAGACAAATTCCTTGTGTGTCCAATCACACTTGGCCAATAAAATTCTATTCTATTCTAACCTTGTGGTGTGACTGGAACAATCTGGAACTGAACATAATCAAATCCATAGGAATGGTGGGAAATTTTAGGAGAAACCTTTCCATCCTTCCACCTCTCACAACACTAGACAATACAGTATCAACAGTAGAGACTTTCAAATTTCTAGGTTCTATCATATCTCAAGACCTAAAAGGGTCACCTAATATCAAAAACATCATCAAAAAAGCACAACAAAGAACGTTCTTTCTGCGCCAACTCAGGAAGTTCAAACTGCCCTAGGAGCTGCTGATACATTTCTACAAGGAATCATTGAGTCTATCATCTGCACCTCTATAACTGTCTGGTTTGGTTCTGCAACCCAACAAGACTGACACAGACTTCAGAGGATAATCAGAATGGCAGAAAAAACAATTGCCTTCCATTGAGGACCTGTATACTGCACGAGTCAAAAAGAGGGCTGGGAAAATATTTACTGGACACAAATTCACATCCTGGACACAAATTGTTTCAACTCCTACCCTCAAAATGTCACTACAGAGCACTGCACACCAAGACAACTAGACACAAGAACAGTTTTTTCCCGAACATCATCTCTACTAAACAAATAATTCCCTCAACACTGTCAACTTTTTACTAAGTCTGCACTTCTATTTCTACTAGTTTTTTCTCATCATTCCTATCATCCTTTTCTTCCCACTTAGGATTGTATGACTGTAACTTGTTGCTTGTATCCTAAGTTTTTTATTAATATTGATTGTTTCTTCATTGCTTATTTGACCCCTATGACAGTCATTAAGTGTTGTATCACACGGTTCTTGACAAATGTATCTTTTTTTATGTACACTGAGAGCATATGCACCAAGACAAATTCCTTGTGTGTCCAATCACACTTAGACAATAAAGAATTCTATTCTATTCTATTGTAATTTAACAATACAAACAAATATATATGATCATCAAATAATCGATACTTACTAACAGCAGTTGGGACCGGCAGCTCCATTGCTAAGCAATGCAGTTGTAAAGTGAAACTTCACATGACTGTACCCAACATATCACTAAACATAACATCACATGACTGTGACTGGCAACTTCCTGCAGGTTTACTTATTGTCTTTGCTTCTCAGAAATCAGTTGTGAAAGTTGTGATCATGTGACTGTGTGACACTGCAACCATCATAAATGTCTGCTGGTTACAAAACCTCCTATTCCCAATCATGTGGCCATAACAGCTGAAAATTTGAAGATTGCTCATAAGTCTCCTTCTTCAGTGCCAAGATTACATGTAGTCATTTTTTAATCAACATAAATATCCCTTGAAACTAAGATAATATCATCAGACTTCAGTCCTTCCTTCCACAATTTATTTATTTATTTATGCTTCAATTTGATGGCTTGAATTCATTTTTATTGCAAAATACCTGACCATCCTTTTGTTTATTTAAGACACCAAAAAGTGCTGGATGTATATGCTTGACTGAAGACCTGACATCAGAATAAGAAATCAAAATATCTTAAAATCATCTTCCACATGATAATATAGCATCTAAGAATACAGAATGCTAAATGGCAAAAGATGGATACAAGATAATATTTTGTATCTGATTATATCATATTTCAGCCTTTTAATATAGCTATTTTACAAATAATTTCTTTCCAGCTGAAGGTGGAAAGACATAATAAACATTTTTCTCCAAAAGACAGATCTCTATTATTATTTTGTGAAATAGTTAGAAATTGCAAAGGTTGTTTTCACTGATGATTGTACAGCACATGTTTTACTGCACGTCCTTAAAGGACAGTGAGCTAAGTTTGAGTTTATTATTGCACTAGAGATGGAAACATTTTCATTTTTTAAGCCTTTTCTTTCAAAAGTGAGTTCTGAGCAAAGTTTGCAGTTTTCAACAAAGTAAATTTGAGTGAAAAACAGCTAGATGCCTCTTTTTCATTCTGTGAAAACTGCAAACATCATTTTGCTTTCTTTTTTCATTTTTTTTTCAGAAATTACATGTTAGTTACCTGAAATCACATTTTACTGTATTAATGCTTTATTTTATATTGCTTTTAATATATTTCATTTTTTCTACACCTGACATTCCTAATAAATTACTGATCTGATCCTGGTTTCTATAAGAGATAAATTTATTTCAAGAAAATGATTATTATTTTATTTATATATAAATATGATTTTTGCATTGGCTAGTTCAGAAACTATATCAAGTTCAAACTTTCAAGTACAAGTCTATTTCCAGCTAATTCAGTAAAATATAATGCAATGATGATTAACCATTTCTGGACTGAGTGCACAAAACACGTAGGTGCACATGCAAATACGCATGCACATGCCCGAACCCCCAAAATGGAATGTGCGTGCAGTCCCCTGCATGAATCCCATGCATGTGCGTGCCCCCTGCATGTACTTCATCCCATGCATGTATGCACTGCCCTCCTGCATATGCCTTACCCTCCATGGATGCACGCATGCATGCATGCACACATGCCCCCCATGCACGTCAGAGACCTGAGATAATCTAATCTATATCCATTGTATTTTCTCCATTAAATTGTTGATAGAACTACTTGCTTATTATTAATGTATTAGTATGAATCATAATGCCAGTTAATTTATGTTCATGGAATTTAAAGAAATAAGTTCCAGAAGATATTGTTTACATTACATAAAGATCCAACCTGCCCCTTCAATAACTTCCTTCCTATCTTTAATACCTTGAAATAAGAAAAGTTCAACTCTAACTTTTGTTTTACTGCATCCATGCAACAATGCCCTTGACTGTAAGTGATGGCCAACAATTCACTAATTCTTAGGAAGATTTTTTTTAAAGGTATGTGGATAGGGGAGAGGAATTTTACTACTTTTAAATGAATGTTTGATGCATCATTTTGGTTTACCTGATTAATGTGCACAGTAAACTCAGCCGCAAGCATTGTAATGTTTCTGCAAGCTTCCCTAAAGCAAAGCTTAGCCATTAATTCAGTGGCACATGTCAGCTCAGCAGAACAAGGTCACTCTTCTCCTTCAAGGGGAACCTTTTTAGAAATAATAAAACTGACAGAAAGATCTCTTTTGCATGCTTTATATCACCTGAGGTTGAGTGCTGCCATGAATATAGCAGGGCTTATAACAGCTGCAGCTCCCAGCCCCCAAACTAGTGGAATCTAGACATTCTGTTGTCCTTAAAGTCATTACAGTTTTATGTGAAGATGTGTTATACATAATCTTCAATAAGGAAAGAGTGAGTAAAGGAATAAAGACATTTTAATTAGGATATTTGTAAGACAAGCTAATGAGTAAAAACATGTTGTGGGTAGAGTAGGAGACTACTAGGAACAAAGGGGAGGAAAGAATTTTGAGTGTGAATGATAGAATAGAATAGAATAGAATAGAAGGAAATTACCTTGGAGGTCCTCTAGTCCAACCCCCTGCTTAGGCAGGAAACTCTAGACCACTTCAGACAAATGGTTGTCCAACATCATCACTGGAGCATTCACAACTTTTTGAGGCAAGCTATTCCACTGATTAATTGTTCTAACTGTCCGGAAATTTCTCCTTAGTTCTAAGTTGCTTCTCTACTTGATTAGTTTCCACCCATTGGTTCTGGTCCTACCCTCAGGTGCTTTGGAGAATAGCCTGACTCCCTCTTCTTTGTGGCAACCCCTGAGATATTGAAACACAGCATGTCTCCCCTAGTTCTTCTTTTCATTAAATTAGACATACCCAGTTCCTGCAACCGTTCTTCATATGTTTTAGCTTCCAGTCCCCTAATCAGAGCTAAGTGCACTGATTTGTTTTTCAAATGGTGGATCAATCATAATCTTAATTCCTTTACAAAGGAAGTCATTTCAAGATTGTAAAAATAAAAGTATTTTATCTTTTTTTTGTTACTTCATTGATCAAGGTATTACAAAAGGTCACTGTACTGATCTGCCTGATTTGCCTGAGTTTGATCCACAGACAATTGCTTATTGATTGCTTGTGTTGTTGTCCATAACTTTCTAAGGTAGGGTGATCTTGGCTCCATAGTCTCACCCATGAACTTGGAATGAAATGTAGAAATGAAATGTAAAAACATCTTTGAAAAAGCCACATGATCTGTGGCTAAGGTGACCAGATTTTAACATTGATAAAGTGGGACACCATTGACAGGGGTGGTGGGTGGGGGCGGGAAGGGGGTGTTGATTAAAAATTTGGTCTACATGGAGCAAAAAAATTCTTTTTCTCTCTCTCTCTCTCTCTCTCCCTCCCTCTTTCTCTCTCTCTCTCTCTCTTCCTTCCTCTACCCCACCCGCAAGCACTGTCTTTAACCAACCAAGCCACAGTCAACATAGATTGGTTGGGGAAGGGGTGAGGGCAGGGCAAAGACATCTCTACCAACGAAGAGGAGGAGGGGCAGAATTGAAACATGCCCCTCCTCTCCTGCTCTCCCCCACCACTGGCCATCCCCCTCTTCATTCCAAAATCAGGGCATTTTTGAAATCCCATGGGTTGCAGAACAAATAATTAAAAAGCGGGACTGTCCCACCAAAAGCGGGATGCCTGGTCACCTTATCTATGGTATAACCTCCAATGTGAATATCCCAATATGTAGAAGAAGCAACCTCAGCTGTATAGTACATAACTAGTGATATTTCCTTTTTAAAACTTACAGTTTTTTCTCTAAAGTGATTTAATGGGCTAAAAACACCAATTTCTCAATTTAGCTAAATCTTTTTCCTAGTTCTTTTGAGCTAAGCACAGCCATTTTCTGTTTTATTAATGTTTTGTTTTCACAGTTTTTTCACAGTTCTTACATACTTCTGCTCTAATATAATACTACATGATAAATAATGACATTCAACACCCACATGACTTAATTTTCTAGTTCAAAAGGTCCGCTTAGCTTTATTGGGAAACCAGGAAATCTGTTTTTATAATTGCTTTATAAAATATAAAATACAAGCACCACATTATCGAATATAGATAATAATTGAACGCAGTGGTATTTAGGCAATAGAAGTGGTTAATATTCCAATAATTTAGAAATTAAACTTCAAAATTGAGTAAAAGTTTAAATTGTCAAATATGATTTCTAAATAATGAACATTCTTGTAATTAAGTAATGAAAGAAATGAAAACCATTCTTGCTTAAATTGATTAAACTTCTGTTGTGGGTTTCACAATTACTATAAATTTCCCAAGGTAAGTTCCCATGTTGATATCATTGGTAATATATCTTTTTTTCCTAAGTTGGGCAAAGTTTAATGTTGTAGCCATAAGTATTTATCTCCTTAAACTGCAATATGCCTTTATTTAAAAATTTGCTGAGAATGTTCCATTGGCCGCAATCTTTGCTGTTTCCTGCTGATATATAATTTTCATTAGTAGATCTGCTAGTTGTCAAATACATTTTTGTATTCAGAAATGTTAGAGTATTCTACCTTTTTGTTGATGTCTTATACTGATTATAAACTACTATTATCCTTAATGCTCCCTCCAATATAACTAATAATTTTATTGATATGAATTATTTCTGCTATAAATAAATATAATTAACAGTTTATTATTAGTGAATTTTAGTGAGACATCTTAAAGCAGGTATAAGGAAACTGTTATCATCCAGATATTCTAAAGTGCAACTCTCCACATCTCTCACAGTTAGCCAAAGTAGCTGGTTTTCACTCAGCAATGGTTCTTTAGACATGCCTGCAGTATCACTCCTCAGACTGCAGATGTTTTATAACAATTTTCCATTTTGCTAATATTGAATGGATTTATTTCTACATTTCTTTGGAAATTTATTTCCAAAGAACCATATAAAGCTTCAGTACCAAACTTCAAGACCAAACCAACCAGCCATCAAGATGTCTGACTCCAAGTATTTCACCACCATCAAAAAAGTTTCTCCTTTGGGATTGGAAATGCTGAGCAGCACCAGCACCAGCACCACCACTACCACCACCACCACCAGTGGCTCCTCGGCTGCCTTCCCAACCCTAACCCTAACTCTAAGACCTGGAAACAAAGGGATTGAAAGGTGGGAGACCTACATTGAGGGCTGCGTGGCTCACACCAACTACTATGACTATGCCTTCCTTGCCTGGAAGAACAGCAGCTATGCCTACATTGTCACTGCCCAACTTTACGTTCTAGGAGATCTCGCAGAGCCAGACCAGTGGTGGCTCTTTGACATTCTCACCATCTTTACCTGCCTTCTCACTGATGGCTGCCACTCACTATTCCTTCTGTTGGTTTGGCCCAGTGGTGGTGGTGGTGTTTCCTCTACCTCCTGCTTGAAGACCTCTTTTGCTGCTGGTGGACCTCTGTCATCTCCTCAACTGATCTCCAAGCTGGCTTCTCTGCGCCTTCTCCCTGCCCAGAGTGTGGAAAGATGAGATGGGAGCCCCATTGGCATTCCTCTCCTCCTCCTGTTTGGCTGTCGTCATCCTGTATCCAGCCTGTGGCAAGATCTTGGTGGGTGACATTGAAGCAAATTCAGTGAAGCAAGAAGAGCTGGAAGAGAGAGGAGGGCAGGACCTGCGGGCCGTTACTGCCCCCCTCCTCTTCCCACTCCTATTACTACCATCTACAATGCAAATTTATTACCTTGTGATAATTCTATAGATTAATTTTTATCTTGTGGACTGCTCTATTAAGCCATCTAGGATTACATCTACAAAGCAAATTTATTATCTTCAGTAATCCTATAGTTAAACTTTTATCTTGGAGGTAGAGGTCTGTGTGTATGTGCATATGGAGGATTATGTGGATGGATGGGAATGGCCTGGAGTGACTGAATTTGGGGGAAATGAGTGAGCCAGGGACAAGAAATGGAGCCCCCTCTGCTGAGTCTGTAAACAGAAGCAGATGGACACTCACTTATGCTCCCTCGCTTGGAATGAGTGGGAGATCTTGCCTGCAGGAGAAGAAGGAGGCTAGGTGGGGTGGAGGGACAGACCTCTAAAGAGTTGGAAAGTCAGAGTATTATGGTTATAACTGGTGGGAGCCATGGAATAGGCTGTTCTTGGGGAACTAGGACTTGCTGGGTTAAAGCAATTATTTGTTCTGACCCCTCTCATTCTGGTTCATTGGGCTCATCTTGAACACCTGGTGACTTGGGATGTCCAGGCCTTAAATTCAAGCTGCTGTTGTTAATGTCAAATTTATTGTTAACAAGGCCCCCCTCATCCAAGACTTAATCTTGGATGAGGGAGTTTACCTGGCCTATATAACTGAGACCTGGCTGGGCCAGGAGGGGTTTGTCCCCCCTCAGAGGTGCCCAGATGAGTTTCAAGTATTGAATCAACCCCAACCCCAGGGAAGGGGTGGAAGAGTGTCAATTATTGCCTGCAAGGGTCTTCTTTCTCACAGGATCCCTTCCTCTTGAAGTTGGACTCAGGAGTTTTGCTGTGCTTAGTGCTGATGTACCTTCCTCCCAGACACATTACAATGGCACTGCCTGTTCTGCTAGAGGTGATAGCCAGGTTAGCAGTAGTTTCCCTGGCTTATGATGCTGGAGGACTTCAACTTGCCATCACTTGGAAAATCCTAGGAAGCAGGAGTTCATGGCTTCCATGACAACTGTGGACCTGACCTAAGTAATTCAGGGTCAGGTTCTTAGGCGGAGATACACACTTGACCTGGCATTCCTCTCGGGGCAGTAGAGATATGATCTGAAATTAAGGGGTATAGATACTTTTCCCTTGTTGTTATGAGATCATTTCCTGCTGAGGTTAGACTTTAAGGCACCACTCCCCATCGCAGGGTGGAGGAGCCAATTAAGTATTTCCACCCCAGATGCCTAATGGACCCTGCAGGGTTCCAGAAGGAGCTTGGGAAGATATCAGACTCTGTTGTCCACAATCCATCCGTGTTCCTGGTGATTACATGGAATAGGGTGACATCTGGGGTACTCAACTGGGCTGTGTCTTTGTGATCTCTCCATAGCAGGGGATCCAGGAAAGCTACCTGGTTTACCAAGGAGCTCTGGGAGATGAAGTACTAGAAGAGATGTCTAGAGTGACGCTGGAGAACAAGTAACTCCGAATCTGACCAAACAGTTCTAAAAGCCTTTAATAACATTTATTTAGTGGCTATACCATTTTTAGAGTGACCTGTTCCCTCCTTAATGCAGAGGGAATGGAGGAGCCCTTGCAAGGCAAAGCTGAGGAATCTGAACTTTATCTGTCAGATAAAGTCATCTAGATTCAGATGGAACTGGACTCTGATTAGGCAATCTCGATCAAGATGACAGGGGCTGGTCTTAGTCTTATTGTATGGGATGAATTTTAATTGGTGACACTTGAGGAAGTAGACAAAACAATAGGAGCAATGAGCTCCTCCACTTGTGTGTTGAACCCATGCTCCTCCTGGCTGGTTTCAGCCAGTAGGGAGGTGTAACGAGGCTGGCTTCAGGTCTTGGTTAATGCATCCTTGAGTGAGGGGTCTTTTCCACAACCATTAAAGGAGGCAATTGTGTGACCTGTCCTGGATCCAACTGAATTGAACAACTTTCATCCAGTTTCCAACCTACCCTTTGTAGGAAAAGTTGTTGAGAAAGTGGGGGCACTTCAGCTCGTACAACTCTTGGATGAAACAAATTATCTAGACCCTTTTCAATTCAGCTTCAGGCCTAGCTACAGCAGGGAAACTGCTTGGGTCGCATTGATGGATGATCTCTGGGGGGGCTGAGATGGGGGTTATTCCAGTATCTTGGTGCCACTTGACCTCTCAGCAGCTTTTGATACCATTGACCATAGTATCCTTCTGCGATGAATAAGAGAGTTGGGGTTAGGAGGTACTGTGTTATGATGTTTCTCCTCCTATCTCTCTGACCAGTCGCAGTCGGTATTAGAAGCAGGACAAAGATCAACCCCTAGACTTCTCAGGCTCAGGCATCTTCCCCCTCCTATTTAATATCTACATTAAACCACTGGGTGAGGTCATTCGGGGGCAAGGTATCAGCAATATGCTGATGATATCCAGTTGTATATTGCCACCCCACATCAATTCAGTGAAGTAGTGGATATGATGTGCCAGTGCCTTGAGGGTCTGCATGGGAGTCAATAGCTCAGACTTAATCCAGACAAGATCAAGTGGCTGTGGATATTGCCTCCTAAGGACTATATCAACTGCCCATCCTTGGTTCCCGGCGGGGGGATTATCTCCTGCAGAATGGGTTTGCAATTTGGGTATCCTTCTGGACTCACAGGTGAAATTAGACCAACACTTGACAGCTGTAGCTACAGAAACCTTTGCACAGATTCATCTGGTGTACCAACTGTGACCCTACCTAGATCAAGAGGCTCTCCAACACTTAATGTTGTGGAGTCTATAATGTTGAGGATCGTACAATGCTTGTTTTAAGGTGTTTTTAATGTTTTTTGTCTGTTAGTCACCCAGAGTCCTTTGGGAATTGGGCAGAAAACAAACAAACAAACAAACAAACAAACAAACAGATAAATAAATAAATTAAATAAGCAATGTGGAAAGCACACCCATAACAGTTCAAGGGATGGCAAATGCAATAAAACTAATTAAATGTGGAAAAGCATCAGGTGCAACTTGGGGAACTTGGGGAAGAACTGTTAGAACCATTAATAAACACAATGAATGAAATTAAAGAAGCAAAGGTTATCCCATCAACATAGAAAGAGGTATACATCACCCTGTCATAAAGAAAAGGATAGCCCCAAAGAATCTAGAATCATATAGACCAGTGATAGCGAACCTTTTTTCCCTCGGATGCCAAAAAAGCATGTGCACACGCTATCGTGCTTGCATGAGTGCCCACACCCATAATTCAATGCCTGGGGAGGGTGAAAACAGGTTCCCCCACCCCCCCGGAGGCCAACTGGAGGCTGGAAACAGCCTGTTTCCCAATTTCTAGTTGGTCCATAGGCTTTTGTTTCACCCCCCCCAGGCTAAAAAGGCTTCCCTGGAGCCGGGGGAGGGTAGAAATGCCTTCCCCCATTCCCCCAGAGGCTCTCTGGAAGTCAAAAACAACCTCCCAGAGCCTCTATGAGAGCCAAAAATCAGCTGGCTGGCACACATGTGCATTGGAGCTGAGCTAGGGCAACAGCTCACATGCCAACAAATATGGCTTCGCATGCCACCTGTGACACCCATGCCATAGGTTTGCCATCACTGATATAGACCAATTCCTTGTTGATAATGGATTATTAGAAACTGGTGTAAAAACTGCAGTTATAGGAATGTTACAGGAATAGAGCCGGGATGGCGCAGCAGGTAGAGTGCTGTACTGCAGGCCACTGTAGCTGACTGTAGATCTGAAGGTCGGCGGTTCAAATTTCATCACCGGCTCAAGGTTGACTCAGCCTTCCATCATTTTGAGGTGGGTAAAATGAGAACCTGGATTGTGGGGGCAATAGGCTGGCTCTGTTAAAAAGTTCTATTGCTAACATGTTGTAAGCCGCCCTGAATCTAAGGAGAAGGGGGGCATAAAAATTGAATAAATAAATAAATAAATAAAAATAAATTTTAAAAATAATATATTTTAATACACAGTATTTGATCTGTGCAGAGTATTTTCATGTTGGAAGAAGTTAAAATCTGTGGTAGAATTCCATTTACCACAGCATATGACTTGATTTTGAATTAACATGTAACTATTAATTAGTCACCACAAATTAAATATTACTTTAGTAAACAGAAGGCTGGCTATCTAGCATTTTTCTTCCCCATTTTCTTTGCAAAATGTTCCAGTTTAACATCCAAATAAATAGAAAGAAGATATTATATATCCAATATATGTTTATTACTTGTGTTATATTAAATATTTGAAAACTTTTAAAAAAATTAATTTTGTAAAGTGGACTTCCTTTTATTACTAGTTTCAGATCATTTTGTGATGCTTTGCTCACTGTATATAAAATACTCCAGTAAAAATAAGAGTACTGACTGTTGGAGTGGAAAATTCCCTTATTTGTCAGATTACATTTTGCAATTTTTCTTCTCATGGCAATATTATTACAAGCAAACCATACAATTGGGAAATATTTAAGAACATGTCTATAGTCATAAAAAGAGTGGGAGAATTTCACAACTGACTTCCTTCTGAATCTGTCCAGCTAGACAGGGGTTTGGTACAATCAGCATTATCAAAAATGATTGTCTTTTAAAATTTTGGAATATATAGTTACAATAACTGTTTTCTTTTAATTGTCCTCCTCTTGATTTCGTTCCAACAGCTATTTGCTTTTAACTTGCTTTCCTACCTAATAATTTGTTTTTACAAAAAACTCCCTCTTTGTCCAATGATAACTGGAGGTTTTAAAGAAAAGAATGGACAGCCATCTGTCTGAAATGATATAGGGTCTCATCTCCTACTTGACCAAGGAGTTGGACTAGAAAACCTCCAAGATCCCTTTCAGCTCTATTCTGATTGATTGATTGATTAACCTAGAGAACTCCATTGTATTAGGGCTAGTCCCATCTTCAGCCACTAGACAAATTTATTCTCCATACATTTAATTTTAAAAATGAGCCGAGGTGGCGCAGTGGGTAGAGTGCAGTACTGCAGGCCACTAAAGCTGACTGCTAGATCTGCAAGTCAGCGGTTCAAATCTCATCACCGGCTCAAGGTTGACTCAGCCTTCCATCCTTCCGAGGTGGCTAAAATGAGGACCCAGATTGTGGGGGCAATAGGCTGACTCTGTTAAAAAGTGCTATTGCTAACATGTTGTAAGCCGCCATGAGTCTTAGGAGAAGGGCGGCATTAAAAAAATCAAATACATAAATAAATAATTCAAAGTGTTGGTTATGACCTGTAAAGCCCTTCATGGCATTGGACCAGAATATCTCCGGGACCGCCTTCTGCCGCACGAATCCCAGCGACCGGTTAGGTCCCACAGAGTAGGCTTTCTCTGGGTCCTGTCGACTAAACAATGTTGTTTTGTGGGACCCAGGGGAAGAGCCTTCTCTGTGGCAGCCCCGACTCTCTGGAATCAACTCCCCCCAGAGATCAGAATTGCCCCCACCCTCCTCACCTTTCGTAAGCTCCTTAAAACCCACCTCTGTCATCAGGCATGGGGGAACTGAGGTATGTTGTGTGCGTGTTTTTTAAATTATGGGTTTTTAGTTTTAATTATTAGATTTGTATTTTATATTTTTTTTCTATTACTGCTGTGAGCCGCCCAGAGTCTACGGAGAGGGGCGGCATACAAATTTAATTAATAAAATAAATAAATAAAATAAAATAATAAAGTGTCTGTTGATGGAATGTTGAACACTCGAAGCCCTTATAAACAGAAGACCACTAACATCCCCCAAACTCCACTGGGGATATTACCTAGCCTGATAACAAAATGTTTGGAAACCAACCTACAAGCTCCAGGAATGAACCCTCACAGTTATAATGCCCTAGGAAAATGCAAACTATGAAAACAATAATAGATATTAAAAGGTTAAGGAAAAAGCAGCAGAAGAGAGAAAAGTGTATTTAAAGGGAAATAAATATAGGAAATTCTGTACCCTAATATATTTCTGTATATGAACACTTTTAGAACAAGAAGAAAGTGCATTTCGTTGGTTTGCAGGTTGTATTACAATCATGTTAAAGCTCAATAGCTGTTTCAGAATAGATAGTACTGAACTATTCAGCACACTGGAAGATTAGAGCATGTTTAAGATTGCATGCAAGGTATCATATATCAGCTGACTTATGTCATTTTTTACTCTTAGCAACCACATAGGTAAATTTTCTCCAAGTGTTTCAAAAGCACAGTCACCACCACTTTATAGGTGATTATAGATTATAGGTAAAGAAATGCCCTAAGGTTAAATTAAGTTTTCTAGCACTGCAAAATATGTGAGAAACTTAGTTTTAAAAAGGGGAAATAAAATCAATCAGTTATTGTTTGTTTTTATATTTTTAAGAAACAAATATGTTTTCCTCACATATTTTAGTCTAACTTTAATTTTAATCTAACTATAATGAATAAGGAAGTGTTGATAAACTAACTGTATATTTTTCCAGGTGGGAACTATGTATATTCATATTTGGTGATAAAGAATGTGGGCCATCTTTAATAAAATCTTCCAAAAAGTATTGCAACTTCTGCACAGCAACCTAAATCAGATAATATCTGATTGTGTAGGCTTGTATGAGAAATATTTATAACCTGTGGAAACAAGCCTTTACAAGCATGGTTATAAAAAATACTGTTTCCTGTACAACCAAAATGAGGACGGGCACTGAAAATAAAGAAAAAAGAAAAAAAGGGGAGAGAAATAGAAATATTGCAAATATCAGCAAGTTATAATTTTTGGCCTCAATCCAACATGTTATACAACCTCATACAGGACCCTGGGTTTAGGGTTTTATCTGAAATGCATCAAAATACATAAAATACAAAATTGTGAGGTTTTTTATTTGCATCTGGGATTTTTCTTCTTCAATTTTTTTTCTGTTTCCTGTACACCACTTAAATTAAACTGGTGAGAACTAATCTTATCCACAATGTATTATCAAAAGATACTGAAGACATAAATCTTCCTCTATTTTCTTATCTTGGGCATAAATGTACAACTAATTGGAAAGCATTCTATAATTTATTTCAGTGAGTCCAGGAGCAGTAATGTCTACATTGGATACCAAGGCTTTTGTTTTTGCAATAGTAATAGCATAGCAATAGCATTTAGAGTTTCATACTGCTTCATAATGTTTTTACAGCCCTCTCTAAGTGGTTAACAGAATCAGCATATTGCCCCCACCAATCTGGGTCCTCATTTTACCCACTTTGGAAGGATGGAAGGCTGAGTCAACCTTTTGTTGATGAAAACATATTAATTATTTTAATCCATTTCCTCTCCCCCTCTTTTCTTAACAGCTGATCAGCACCCATTCGCCTAGTTACCCAGCCTGAGGTGGGGGCGACGCAGGAAGGAGAGCACAGGAAACGCAAAGCAAATTGTCACCTCAGACAGTGACACTGGTAAGGTTGTAAGTTGAGGACTTAACAGTTCACTTGAACAATGATGATAGTTCAAGCCACTCCCACCTGCTCACATAGCCAGCAAGCCACTCCTACTGCTTGGTTTACATCTGTCAGTGTGCCCTCTGAGGGCGTTGTGGGCACGCGGGCACCCATTGGGTGCACACACACTCATCGTCATGAGATTTGGCTTCCGCGTATGTGTAGCAAGCAAAATCTTGTGTAAGGACGCTCGTGCTCATGATGTTTCAGCAACTTTCGCTGATATTATTGCTTCTGTGTGGAAGCAAAAAATTGGTGAACATCACCAAAATCTCACTCATGTGAGCGTCCTCACATAAGATTTCACTTGCTGCGCATGCGCAGAAGCCAAATCTTACATGGTGGCGCATTGGGGGCACGCATCTGTGCACACATCCCAGAATTTCCTACCGGGACAGAGCACCTGACCGTGCTGGCTGCTGCCCACCACTCTATATATGCCTGCTCATAATGTATTCATAAAAGATTTTCTTGGGTCAGCCTGGTAAAAAGGCTCTATACCTTCACAAGGGCTGAGGTTTTTCTTCAAAGTGACTTCCTTATTTAGTAAATAGTAGGGGAGGGATGAGTTGCTTCATTTGCACCATGTAACTCACACTGGCTTCTTCATTCTTCTTTCATAATCCTGATTGAAGAATTATATTTGTATCACTAGTCTCTAATGCTGCTGGACACTGCTAATGGTAATCTCTAAAATATACTAATGTACTATATTAATATATATTGCTAGATATATACACTAATAATCAGATAAGATACAATAATTATATTTGGGGTATGTAAGTAATGCAAAATTAGCAGCATATATTCACAACAGAATTTTAACTAAATTAAAACCAAAATGCTTTCCATACGTACTCTAAATTATGCAGGAAGACAAATATAAGTATTTAAAGACTATTTTTTTTACAACCAAAGAATTGACATCAGAAATGCATTAAAAATTTTATAAATTGGTATATGTCACAGGATAACAAAGGAGAAACCAGAAATTAGGATTTATAATGTTTACATTTTTTTCCTAATTATATTTAGATTTCTATATAATACTGGAAAGTGTAACATTTAGCAGAGAGATTCAAATATATGTGTGTAAATGCTATTGCTATTCTATTTGAGTTGATTTGAGGAAGTCAGCCCAGCTCCCTCTTGGTTGTGATTCTTATAATTAAGAGTTGAAGAATGTTTCAACTATCATAGAGTTCCGTAAAATTAAATGTAGAATAAAAAGAAAAACAAAAAACTTAATTCAGTATCCTTATTCTTCTGGCAGTTTATGAAAATGGATCTTTATTCTCAAGTGTAACAGTGGGAAATAACTAGAGGAAAGCATTAACATGCATTAACTTACTATATGCCATATAGTAAGTTCTTAATGTAAGGAATTTTTACATAGTAATTTAATTAGGTTATTTTTTTATCATCACTGATCTTTGGGGAATACTATATATACATATACATATACGCAGTAATGGGCAGCCAACATTTTTACTGCCACATGTGACTGGGTAGGAGTGGCTTGCCGGCCATGTGATCAGGTGGGAGTGGCTTGAACGATCATCATCGTTCAAATGAACTGTTAAATCCTCAACTTACAACCTTACCAGTGTTGTTCACTAGGGTGACAATTTGCTTTGCGTTTCCCGCGCTCTCCTTCCTGGGTCGCTACCCCTGCTGCAGGCTGGGTAGCTAGGCGAACGGGTGCTGCCAAAAGCATAAATGCTACAAGTGCCGCTTCCACCCCGGCTTCTGCTTGCACCTCAGGCGGGAAGTGGCCACGTGTGGCTGGAAGTAAGCTGGGCAGGAGAGAGGGAAGCTCGTCAGAGGCTAGGAAGGAGGAAAGAGGAAAAAAGCAAGGAGTGCAGACGCAGCAGCAGGGAAAAAGAAAGCCAAGCCAAGACCAGTAATCCAGGAAGTGACAGCTGCCGATCAGCTGGAGCTGCGCACGCATCTTCATTTCCGCCGGTGGAACTATGCTCCACCCCATCCTGCCTGCTGCCCAACTTTGCATATACGTATACACTCACTCACACACACACACAATGACACACATCTATCTATCTATCTATCTATCATCTATCTATCTATCTATCTATCTATCTATCTATCTATCTATCTCTACCTCCCTACTTCCCTATCTATGTATAAAAAATTACTACTGGTTCTGTGGGTATGCTGTGGCTTGATGGGCATAGCAGGGGAAGGATACTGAAAAATCTCCATTCCCTCCCCATTCCTGGGGAAGATTACTGCAAAATCCCCATTTCCTTCCAATCAGCTGGGACTTGGGAGGCAGAGAATAGATGGGGCTGGGAGCAGTCAGAGGTAGTTTTTACAGATTCTCTGACCTACTCAAAATTTCTACAACTGGTTCTCCAGAACAGCTCAGAACCTGATGAAACCCACCTCTGATATGTGTGTGTGATATACTCTGTGTGTGCGTGTGTATGCATGTACGTATGTATACACACACACAGACACAGACACACAGACACATATACAGTACATATACACATCCATATAAATACATACACATATATAATCTGATCTGAGGAGGATAAAAATAACAATAAAGTCAAAGCTGAAGAAATGGAAAACATTTGTTGACATATTTTTATTGTATATACAGTGATCCCCCGATCATTGCGGGGGTTCCGTTCCAGGACCCCCCGCAACGAGCGGGTTTTCGCGAAGTAGCGCTGTGGAAGTAAAAACACCATCTGCGCATGCGCAGATGGTGTTTTTACTTCCCAGCAGCGAGGAGCCGAAGATTGGGGTTTCCCCGCTGCCCACGCAAACTCCTCGCTGCTGCCGCGCCCGCCGCTCGCCCGCCCTGAAAGGGAAAGCCCCCCCAGGCCGGCTCCGATCCCCCAGGCCGGCTCCGATCGTTTTAAAACAGGCGCGCCGCTTCTCTGCTGACTTCTGGCGAACTTCCCCGCTTTAGGAGTCAGCGGAGAAGCGGCGCGCCTGTTTTAAAACGATCGGAGCCGGCCTGGGAGGGCTTTCCAGCAACCCCCGAGCCCGGGTTGGGGGCTCGGGGGCTGCTGGAAAGCCCTCCCAAGCCGGCTCCGATCGTTTTAAAACAGGCGTGCCGCTTCTCCGCTGACTCCTAAACCGGGGAAGTTCGCCAGGAGTCAGCGGAGAAGCCCCGCGCCTGTTTTAAAACGATCGGAGCCGGTCTGGGAGGGCTTTCCAGCAACCCCCGAGCCCCCAACCCGGGCTCGGGGGTTGCTGGAAAGCCCTCCCAGGCCAGCTCCGATCATTTTAAAACAGGCGCAGGGCTTCTCCGCTGACTCCTAAAGCGGGGAAGTTCGCCAGGAGTCAGTGGAGAAGCCCCGCGCCTGTTTTAAAACGATCGGAGCCGGCCTGGGAGGGCTTTCCAGCAACCCCCGAGCCCGGGTTGGGGGCTCGGGGGTTGCTGGAAAGCCCTCCCAGGCCGGCTCCGATCGTTTTAAAACAGGCGCGCCGCTTCTCCGCTGACTCCTGGCGAACTTCCCGGGTGAAGGGCGAAGGGCGGGCGAACAGAGAACGGCGGGCGAACGGCGGGTGGCCGGGCGAACGGCGGGCGAGCGGCGAACGGCGGGTGGCCGGGCGAATGGTGGGTGGCCGGGCGAATGGCGGGCGAGCAGGTGCTGGGGGGGCTTCGCCCTCCCGCCAGCAAGAGGGGGAAGACCCAGGGAAGCCGCCCAGCAGCTGATCTGCCCGGCGCCATCTACGCATACGTGCCCATAGAAAAAAAGGGCACGCATGCGCAGATGGTGTTTTGACTTCCGGGTTGAAAAATCGCAAATTAGCCTGTTCGCAATGGTCGGGGACGCAATAACCGGGGGATCACTGTATACTGATCATTTCTGATTAGGGCTGTAATGATTTTTAATTTCAATTTGAAAATTGGCTTGTTGGCCATATCTTCTGTAAGCCTAAAGACCAGAATTCAAAAACTGCACTATATTGGATACCTCCTGAGGAAAGAGGAAACAAGACTTGCACTTAAAGAAAAATTTAATATTATTAATGTCCCTTGGGACAATGCCGAAGATTCTGCAAAGGATCACAACCATTGGAAAACATTTGTTGCCCAATGTGCTCTACATAGGATCTAATGGTGATGAATAAAGGATTTGAAGGAGAAGCTTTATAACATATACTAGCACAAATGTAGAAGTTTTTAATCATTAAAATTGCCACACAACAGTTGCAAAAGTTACTTCATTAATTCAAACTAAAGTCTTTTATTTGCATCCCCATAAGTTAAGAACCAACCCTTTTGCATAGCCTAGAATTGGACTTGTTCATTATTATTCATTTAAGATTAAAAACTCTTTTCATAAATTAAGGAAACTAAGATTGATGCTATACACAATTTAAGATTTGTATTATCTATATATTTGCTCTACTATATAACAATTATATAGTAGTTTCTGCCTTTTATGATTAACCAGCAACAGTAAAAAAAAAAGTAAGAAATATATAATAGACAGGCTTTCTGTGTAGGATGAAGGTCTTGGAAAAGATATGTAAGTGTTGTGATGTATGAATACAGAGTACACACAATGATGTCAAATTTTGTGCAACTCATGTGACACTCTATGGACAGGGACATTGGTCTTTCCTGATACACCTTTTCTCTTAGGGTAGAACTATCATCCAGGATGGGTTGACCTCATCCAATCAGCTGAGGACTGAGTGTTGATTTTAATTTGGGGCTCTGCCTTGCCTGGTATCCCCAGTTACAACAAAGCCAAGGAACACAGACTCAATATGGTGTCACCAGGATGACAGGAAATTCAGGAAACTCTGGAAACCACAGCTCTGGCAGAGAAAACACTGGTCCTAGTCATAGGCATAGGAAATTAGGTGTCACAGCCACAGTGAAAAGGACACTGCCCTGCAAAACTTGGGTGGGACTGAATGAATAGTTGTACCCTATGAGAAGAGGTATATCAGATAGGACCAATGCCCCTTCTCCATATTGGGTGGAACTACCATCCAGAATGGGAGATACCCAAGCTGTCTGTCCTCAGGAGGGATTCACCCAGGTGGCCACATGACACACCTCCTCGAAGGACGCCTGGGTCACCCAGGCCCCTGAAGTTGCCAGACTATACATAAAGTGCATCATGATCTGAGCAGGCCATGCCGTTGCTGTGGAGTTGTAAGCTGCTGCGATTTTCACCCAGATCCATCTGCCCATAGTTGAGGCCAATGTCTTTTGACTTATGGTCAATGGAAGGAATGCCATGAAGAGAGACTCCATTCTGCGAATGGTTGCCGTACGTTTAATGTAAATACAGAGTACCCACCATATGTCCAACTTGCCACTTGTGCTCCAGATTGTGAACCAGCAGAGGGCATTGGGCACAATGAAACTAAATGTTTATCTTTGGCCCAAATGTCAGGTCCAGTCATCGATGTTGTCCTGATGGAAGACACACAAGTCCTGTCTGACTGAGAGGGCAGACAATTTGGAGATCCTCCTGGCTGAGGTGATGGCCACCTCCTCCACCTGGGAGCCATCATTGACTCCATTGAAGGTAGGGTCCTCTTGTCACAAGACAGGCAAAATAGCATCAGAAAACTATCCTTATCCAACACCAGTATGAGGTCCCAATTTCCTTACTGTCTTCCCTCTTGTGGGAGATAATCTTGGCAATTTCCATCACAATTACACCCTGGGTATGCTTACATACAAGGGATCTTCAATGAAGAGCCCTGCAAAGAAAAGGTAGTGCACTCCCCACAGGTGGCTAGAGCAGCTGAAACCCCCCGGATAGGTCAAGGGCGGGGAGCATCGACTCTCAGAGGGAGATGGCTATGGTCCCAGCTAGAGCTGTGGCCATGCCCTATTCAATGGCCACTGAGACCAGAGCACAAAAGTTGGCAGGATCTATTTGAATCACAGGGGTGGCTGGGGGATCCAGTTCATTGACTGGGGTATTGGTAGATGTTCCACGAGACTCCACAACCAGGCCTCACATCTGGTTATCTGATATGGACATTTGAGCACTGTCTAAGGGGAGCTGGTCTCTGGACAGTCCCATAAACCCTTGGATTGGTTGATTTGGACGCGAGGATAATAACTCCCTAGCCAGGGATTGAGCACAATGTATTTGAAAGGCTTTTATCCCATCTGTGCTCATCCCTTTCTTTGGCCCAGGACTTAGAGGGCCTATTGGACTACTCATGTCCAGTTGGATCAGTTGCCCTGGAAGTGGAGGGTTAGGAGTCTCCCACTGGATGGGGTACCAACTTGGAGTGTCACTTGCTGGACTTAGGGACTGAGATGAAATAGTCTCTGACTTGCTAGATAGCTAGCTCTTGTTCCAGAGAGGTAATGACCTAATGTTATATGAGGCTTTGGTAGGCGGATAAGTGGTGCCCTGATGATGACTCTGGCTTACAGACAAGGCCAAGATGCTTAGCTCACAATGGCCATTAGTTGCAAAATGGCTACCCGGCAAGCAGGAGAATGATCATAGTTTTAAAATGGCCACTAGCAAAAAATCATGTAGAAAATGGCCACTGGCAATGCTCTTTGGCTGTTGGAGAAGCAATGTGCCACAGTGTATTTCTAAAGTGCTCGGATTTGAGCCTCAGAAGCTGATTCTGGGAGTCTTGTCAAAATACAGCTGATAGTCAGCATGGCACTTGCAGCCAAACTGCCTGTTTCACAGGACTTGTGAGCAATTAGTTATGGAAGGCAAAGGGGCAGCATTGTGGCAACAGTGAATGGACCCTAAAAATGTGGCCGGGTTGCTAGTCGTGCTAATCCTGCAACTGAGCTGAGCATGTAACGTCCTAAACTCTCCCAATCAGTTTGCTTCCAGCACTGGAACCCTCCCGCTCAATGTTAAATGATTGTCTGAAGGGAGGGAGGGGGGAGTATGGAAGCTCCCCAGGCCAATGCTATTTGGCCCATGGAGGGCTAGAGCCTAAGCCCCTTAGGGGTGTTGGAGCAGGTTGGAGAGAAACCTCCTGGTCTATGGTAGAGTAAAGACAATGTCTTATAAGTCTCAATGCTTCCTGCAACAAAGGAAACCACTGCAGCAGTGAGAGCCAATGCTCTTGGCCACAATTTACCTGGCGCTCTGATGACAAGGAAGAGCTAGGAAAAACAAACTCATGATGCGATGTCTGAAGAACTCTGACTCAGAAAAAATCTGAGAGGAATGGAAATGATCAAGCCACATCCATCCAGTCTGAGTATTGAATCATAACTGGGAATACCAGGCAAGTGAAGGCCCAAATTAAAATCAACAAACTCTGTCCTCAGCTGATTAGATGAGGTCAACCCATCCTGGATGATAGCTCCACCCACTATAAGGAATGAACATTTACATTTAGAGAAACAGGATAGGAAGAATATTGACACATTTAATTGGTAGTATCAGAAAAGACTCTTGAGAATATTCTGGTGTGTCAAGGAAAAAACCCAACAGATATTGAACAAATCAACCCAGTTCTCTCTTGAGGCACAAATGCTCATACTTTCCTATTTAAAAACATTGTGCAAAGACTCAACTCTCTGAAAAAGGCTACAATTCTGAGAAAGGCAAAAGAAAAAAGAAGACTAACAGCAATATGTATGGCAAATGGCACATGGTATAACTCAGATGTATTGGAAATAAGGACAATTTTTCTAATAAAAATATAAAGAGATATATTTAAACATCAAGAGATTCAAATCTATTATTTGATATGTGAGTGCAAAGTATCTGAACTTTTTTGCACTATTAAATTAATTATTTCCAACAACACCTAAGGGCATAGTTTTAATGGTGACAGTGACATTTTCAGAACAGACAAGTTCATCTATAATCTATAATACAGTAACAATTTGGTGTTTATTTTATATATGTGTATATGTGTGTATATAATTATATTTTATGTATATAAATATACATATAATTATGTGTATATAATTATATTTTAACGTATAACTCAGAGTGATGTTATAACAGAGCTTGTTTTAAAAAGGAAGAAAATTGTAGATATTAGATTTAGCACATTTCTGTAAAACAGGAAGTTATTATTTTAGTAATGGGAAAAAGTCATATAATAGTGGGAAAGATGAATCAATGTTGATGATGTTGATAATAACAACAAAACAACAGGAGCTCTTCCTTAAGTAATATACAAAGTTGGGGGCAAAAGCATACCATAATAACATTTAAAATATATAAATTTGAAGGAAATATATAATTCTAATGTTGAGATCAACAAACTTAAATTTATTAATTTATTTAATGATGATTAAAATAATGATATTTCTTTAAGACAGTTAGGTTACTAGAAATATTCCAGAAAATAAATTATCACTGCAGTTATTATCAACACACTTTAAATTTTAAACAAAATTGTTTTAGCATCATATAACTGTTCATTTGTTGAATATAATAGTTCTATTTCTCTATTGTTAAGCAACATTAAACTAAATAAAACACAAATTTACTGGTTTATGTAAATTAGCTAACTCTAGTTGTGTAATGAGCTCATGGCCGGGTTCCCATTTACATGACTAATAATTTGCATAATATTTTCTAACACAGTAATTTCTGAATAGTTGCCAACTTTATAAATCTATATGTATACCATCCCTATTTCTACATCTACATCACCTTTCTTCCAAAGAAAGAGAGAGAGAAAGAGAGACAGAGACACACAGAGAGAGAGACACACACAGAGAGAGAGAATGTCCTTCTAATTCACCTTTTGAGATGTGATTTATTCCCTGTGGTTGAATGTAAGACTGAAAATTTAAGTTTTTCAATAAAGTAATGGAGTTGAATGCATAATAATAGATAATAATAGGAAAAGTAAACTCATTTTTTGTAATAGAGCTGAAAATTAATTATTTTTTTTGTAATGTAATGTTTAATAAAGAAGAGCTACTTATGCAAAAGTTAAAAATGTAGGGAAAAATATGATCCTCTTAAATTGCTGCCTAAAATAACTTGCATCACAAAACGTTCGCCTACAAAAGTATATAGACCATGGGTGAGAGTAAGGGGATGTTTAAGTTATTACCTACTGTGTTTCCCAAAAAATAAGACCCTGTCTTATATTTTTTTAAACTCTGAATGAAATAAGCACTTGGCCTTACAGGGTATAGAATATCTACTTGCAATATAGATTATGGCTAACAACAAAAAGTTGTTATGATTCCAAGATTCCTGCATTAATCAGCTTATTATACATAATCTATTGAGAACATTTATTTGTATTTATTTCATGTATAATAGTTTCAAATCAAATATGTTCTGAACTAAGATTGATTATTGGTAAAGTATTTTCTAATCTCTCTGCTGCATTGATAATGAATATTTTGTAATTCCAGAGACTATATGAAAGCCACACTCAAACTCACAAACCTATTTTGAAAAATTGAATTAATTTGAATTCAAATTAGTACTTGTAAACAAAATATACACGTCTCTGAATTAAAACAAAGGTATTTTTTCTAGACTAGATCGATCTTTTAGCAGAAGAAAATTAAAATAAAATAAATTTCTAGCAATTTTTTTCTCTTGCTATTTGAGAATGAAGTAATATATTTTAGAACATTATCAACACACAACAATATTTGCCACCCAGTTTAATCTGAGAGCAGTCCATTAAAATCAACACAGTGAACCTATCTACAGTCTTAGTGAATGAATAAAATGTGCAAAGCTTTTGAAGCCTGTAATTGTATGGGCTACACTATCTCAAATATCTTAAATATCTCAAATATCTTAGGACTGATTTCCAATCTGATATTCAGTCTTCAAATGCTGACATTTCTTACCTTTGTTTTTTGTGATTTCTCCTTATCTGAAACATTGGAAGGTTTTCTCTTCAACATCTTAAAATTCAGATTTATTAAATGTTGCAAGACAAGTGTTGCTTGCTTGTTCTCAGACCCAAAATACTACTAAACGTTATACGCATAGCTCAATCAGCTAAATAAAGCTTCCTTATTCTACTTAGGTTGTGGCTCAGCTCTGTCAAAGATCTTCAGTTGATACATTCAAGACAGGAAGGAAGACAAAAAGAGAAGTAAAAAAAATGGGTGAAGAAATAGAGGCTTAGGGTACTTGATCAACACTAACCTTTCAACTTCAACACTTGCACTGTAACATTTATTTTAGAATAACTTTAACAACTATTGGCTGCATCTGTACAGGCAGCATTTAATGGAAATGCGATTAGTTAGGAATTATAGGTCCCTTTTAACAACTTTATCATTCATGTAGAACAGCAATCTACAATCAGCAAATTTTATTTTCAGGATTATAACTAATTTATTTAAATTCCATTTTTGAACTATGTTAGTCTTGTTTATTAAGAAGAAACAAGAATTTGCTATCCTGTATTTCTGAAATGAGTCACAAATGAAATTCTTAGAAGACAGAGATGGGTTATAACTTATCTTCAAGCCAGTTTGCTTCCTCCTGTGCTGCGTGGAATGTGTGCATTACATACCATGTGGCCTGTAATATTATGAATTCACTTAGAGAATATTGTATTTTTCGGACTATAAGATGCACCAGAGTATAACATGTCTGCATACGCATAGTGCACCACATGGCTGCACCGTGCAGGCGCATGTGCACGCGCAGAGCTGAAAATTTGCAAAACATTTCCCCCCAAAACCCCAAAAACAAGTCGGTGGCACATGCACAATGCTGGAAACTTGGTTTATGCGCATGCACAGAAGAAAAAAATCAGCAAACCCCCCCCCCAATTTTTTTCCAAAAAAAAATCCCCCCAAAAGGATGGCAGCGTCCACAGACCAGCACTGACAGAACCGGCTTCATGACATCACCAGCGGTTTGCTATCAGTTCTGTAGAACTGATGCGAACTGGGAGGAACCTACCTCTGTTAAAAGACAAAATAACTCATTCTCATACATAGGAATAAGTCAGCTGACATGCCTATGTAGAGACCTCACATCAAAATAACCAGGAAAAAAATGCAAATAGAAGATTATCCTACTTGTACACATTTATTGTACAATTTGAAAATACACATTCCGAATTTAAAGACATTAAGAACTCCAAATCTAAATGTACATTCCATGTTCTAGTATTTAAACAAGAAAGTGTAACCAGGAAAGAATCTCTGATAATTCAAAGATTATTTCTTTTTCTGTGCACCATTAATATCTGTATGATTTTTTTTAAAAATGACATTCATATGTAGACTTATACATGAGCTCCTTTCACCAGATTATTTATTGTTAAATAGGAAGAAAGAGGCCATTTCAGGAGATATAGTACCCATCCATATCTATTCTATTTCTTCATGCATCAGAAAAATTATAGCAGTTTGAAAGCTGACCTGATTATCTCTTTGTCCTTGAAAGATTAACCTCTGCACTAGTTGTAGAATATTCCACAGCTTAAACTAATAATACCGGTAATATCACAAGTACACAATTTGCATAAACAGGGATTCTGAATGAATTTTAATAGTTTAGAAAATAATTTACCTCTGATAGTCTGGAAAATATATATTTAATTTTCAAATGGTTTCTAAAAAGAAGAATGGAATTCAAAATATTGATTGAAAGGTTGCTCAAGGGTTGAAAGTGTTGTATTATTATGAATTCACTCAGAGAATATGGTATTTTTCAGATTATAAGGTGCACCAGAGTATAAGATGCACCTTAGTTTTGGGGAAGAAGATAGGAAAAACAAAAAAATCTGCCTACCAGCGTCCATCTGGCTAGTGTCCTTAGCAAACAGCCTGGAACAGATATTTTAACCATGCAATGCTCCATTTGAGAGGATGGACACGGCTAAATTTGGGGTATATTTCACCCTTTTTTAGGTGGGAAAAGGTATTCTGAAAAATATGGTCTGTAGATTAGTTTTTTAATCTTTCTCGCTCCTATTCACATGCATATAGTACATGTGTAATATTGTCTGCTTTAATGTTTTAACATTAAAACATTGTTTTAGCATTAACACCTCTGCTAAGGCTACATGGACATTTTTTCCTGAATACTGTACTATCAAATACAAATGGCAAATACAATGACTGATGTTAGAAAAATTAAAATTTTCAGTATAGCTACTTCAGTGTAGCTATTCAAATTGAAACAACTTCCTTCTACTTTTTCTAGTGCTCTAAAATAGTTATGCTGAAAGTTAGATTTAGAGATAATTGCCAGTAGAGGTTTTTGGCTATTCATACGTGACAAACAAACCATAGACCTTCATAGGCTATTTCCAAATGTGATAGCAGTTTTTTAAATATCTTTGGCTGATGTAAATAAATAAACTAGAATTGCTTGCCAGCAGTGCCAATTAACTAATGTGTCTACTATTGCCTTAAAACAGTAGTAGTGGTGAGAATTTCAGGGAGAAATTTTTTTAAAAAGTATGTTTAGATAGTGTTGTGGTTGGCTCTGGCCCAGCTCCTGCCCCAAGGAATGTGGAGGTGGATGCAGGGGAAACATCAACATGTCATAGGCCTGTTTTATTGCCGACAGACTCAGGTAGTGTAGTTTCCTCAGAAGAAGAAGAAGGTGGGGGTGACTTGGAAGAGGGGAGTCTGGCAGACAGCCCAGGAGGAGATTCTGCTGCACGAATCCCAGCGACCAGTTAGGTCCCACAGAGTGGGTCTTCTCCGGGTCCCGTCAACTAAACAATGTCACTTGGCGGGACCCAGGGGAAGAGCCTTCTCTGTGGCAGCCCCGGCCCTCTGGAACGAACTCCCCCCAGAGATTAGAATTGCCCCCACCCTCCTTGCCTTTCGTAAGCTGCTTAAAACCCACCTCTGTCGCCAGGCATGGGGGAAATTGAGATACTCTTTCCCCCTAGGCCTTTACAATTTTATGCATGGTATGTCTGTATGTATGTTTGGTTTTTATAATAATGGGTTTTTAACTGTTTTTAGTATTGGATTATTGTTATATGCTGTTTTGTTATTGCTGTTAGCTGCCCTGAGTCTCCGGAGAGGGACGGCATACAAATCCAATAAATAAATAAATGAATGAATGAATGAATGAATGAATGAATGAATAAATAAATAAATGCTGTTTCTGTTTTTCTGTTGATAAAAACTTTTGGGTTTTCCTTCTATTGTGTGGTGTGTGTCTTTCTGGACTAATTACCCTGTAATTACGGGTGGTTGAGAC
The DNA here is from genome assembly GCF_031021105.1 of Erythrolamprus reginae. Taxonomy (NCBI): domain Eukaryota; kingdom Metazoa; phylum Chordata; class Lepidosauria; order Squamata; family Dipsadidae; genus Erythrolamprus; species Erythrolamprus reginae. The sequence continues at coordinate 52,476,981 of NC_091953.1, forward strand.
ACGCTGGCAGAACAGATAGTCCTTCTCTTGGCTCGCTAGCATTGATTCTTTATCACCTTTGCTTTCAATTATCCATGTGCCACAATTATTTACATCATACGCTGGTAATTGCCACAGGTTTTTTTTTTTTAGGAATGATAATATTCCCTAAAGTGTTCAGCCACTGATATTTGGCAGTGACTGGTCGATTGGTTTCACAGCAACAAAAGGGAGCTTCAGCATTGTCAGTGACTGATGAAAACTGTATGGAACTAAATAAACAGGTCCACAGTTCATACTTATCCCTCTTTCAAAAAGATTTGCTAAATACTGTTTTAGAAAAAGAAAACTAAATTAAACACTCACTAGACCTCCTTCAACATTATCCAAATATGTTTTCTATTAATCAGCAACTTAAGGACTCAATTCGCATGGTTTTTCAGCTTTATTGTTAAACAAATTTGTAAAATAAAATGCTTGTTGAGTCAGCACACTATTCTCAGAACTGTAACGTGCTTTAACCCCCTGTTGCTGGGCCCCAGACCAAAACAGATGTCAGTCCAGATATACTGGAAATAAAAAAAAGATAATAGCAGTATCAGGAACTGTCATGCTTCTTACCGATTTTTACAAAATTGTACTAAGGATGCTGCTTAAGCTTCCCCCCCCCTTTGTCCTGAAGGAAATGCTTCTTTGTCCTTTGTCCTTCTTAGGAGAAGAGCTTGCCCACAATTCTAAATTTGATGGTACATTTGGAAATTAGAGCACTGCCATATAATAACTGTTAAAAAAATAAACTGTATTTGATGGTGGCAATGTCCCAGGGTTATGTGAACATCTTTTGGGATCTTCTGACAAGCAACTGCAGGGATTCACTTGACTGTGACAAGAAAGGTGGTAAAGTGAGGCAGAACTCACTTAATTACCGTCTTACTCAGGAGATAATAATAATAATAATAATAACTACAACAACAACAACAATAACAACAACAACAATTTATTAGATTTGTATGCCACCCCTCTCCGAGGACTCGGAGGACTAGAAACATTGGCCTCCATTGGGGTCGAGGATTATCTCTCTGACCAGTGCACTCTTTTAGAGGCAGGTCAAGCTCCACAGAAAACATGTAGGGGACAAGGCAGGTTGCCCCCGACTTACAACAGTTCATTTACTGACTGTTTAATGTTGCAACAGCCCTGAAAAAAATGACATATGCCCCTTTTTCACACTTATTTATTTATTTATTTATTTATTTATTTATTTATTTATTTATTTATTTGATTTGATTTGATTTGATTTGATTTGATTTGATTTGTATGTCGCCCCTCTCCGCAGACTCGGGGCGGCTAACAACAATGATAAAAAACAACATGTAACAATCCAATTTAATAAAACAACTAGAAACCCTTATTATAAAATAAAAAAAATAAAAAAAACCCCAAACATACACACAAACATGCTTACAACTTTTGCAGCAGCCCCACGATCGTGCGATCAAAATTTGGCCACCATTTCATATTTATGATTGTTGCTGTGTCTTAAGGTCACATGATCCCCTTTTGCGACCGTCTCACAAGCAAAGACAATGGGGGAGGGGGGGCAGAGAAGCCAGATTTGCTTAACGACCGGGTTTCTAACTGATCCACACCCAGGCATGAAAATGTGCTGCTCAGACATTATACTTTTCCATCCACACCAAAAAAAAATAAAAAATAGAGGGAACATTGTCCACAAGTCTTAAATTTGCCAAGTTTGAATACCCTTTCACCCCTAATCCCTAACTACGGGGTCTTCAAACTTGACAGCTTTAAGACTAGTGGACTTCAACTCCAGAATTCCTCTCCAGTTATGCTAGATGGGGTAATTAAAAGACAAAAATAGCCCAATTTTTGCAAAAAACCCAGGATGTTTTTTGCCCATTTTTTCAAAAATTGGATGGGCAAAGGTCTGGAGAGCCTGCAGATAGCTTTTGGATGCTGGGGGATGGCAAAAATGCCCCCATTTTTGTGAAAAGTGGGCCATTTTTTGGCCATTTCCCCCCTGTCCCCAGGAGCTGTCACATACAGATTATAGTTTGTCGGCTATAAAACATTATCTGCCTTGGATATGGCCCCTGATGGGGCCAAGAGGCAAAAAGGAAAGCAGTATGCTTCCTCCCATATTTGGGTATATACCAGGGTGACTCGATAGAAAAAAACATTAACTCTTCCCTGGTGCAAGCTGATACGGAGGAAAGCCTGTGGTCTAGAGCAGTGTTTTTCAACCAGTGTGCCGTGGCACACTAGTGTGCCGCGAGACACGGTCAGGTGTGCCGCGAAGAAGGAAGCTCAGGTTCTGGTCTCACAACTTTTTGCTGAGAGAGAGAGAGAGAGAAAGAGAGTGAGTGAGAGAGAGAAAGAAAGAGTGAGAGAAAGAGAGAAAGAAAGCAAGAAAGAGAAAGAGAGAAAAGAGAGAGAAAGAGCGAGAAAGAAAGAGTGAGAGAGAGAAAGAGAGAGAGAGAAAGCAAGAGTGAGAGAGAAAGAAAGCAAGAGAGAGAGAAAAAAGAAGAGGAAGGGAGAGAGGGAGAGAGAGAGAGAAATGAGCAAAGAGGGGAGGAAAAAAGAGAAATGAGGAAATGATTGAGACAGAGAATGAGAGGAAAGAGAGAGAAACAAAAGAGAGAGAGAGAGAGAAGTGACTCTTGATTTAAAACATATGATAAAAAGCACCCAAAAAATAAGAGAGAAAACCCCCCAGCCCTCACCTGTTTTTGGAAATAGTTCAAGAGTATGTATACACACACACACACAAGAGGGGGAGGAGACAGGGATGGAAAAAGAGAGGAGAGTGTCTTAGAGTGTCGTTCTGTGTCCTTTTGGTTGGTGGTGTGCCCCAGGATTTTGTAAATGTAAAAAATGTGCCACGGCTCAAAAAAGGTTGAAAATCACTGGTCTAGAGGTTAAAACACTGCTCTGCAAGGTAGTCTGCAGGTTCAAATTCCAGTTAGGGTATGTCTAGCTGATGAGAGAATAATAAGCTCAAAATAGATCTATACTAGTTTCCCTTCCTTTTCACTTATCAGCAAAAATATGTTACACACATGCACGCACACACACACCTTTATATATCTATATCTATATAAACATATATAGGATTGATATTTCTCTGATGTAACGGACATACATGCTAATAAACATGCCTATTAGTCTCCGGGCACAATTCAAGGGGTTGGTTATCACCTATAAATCCCTATATGGCTTAGGGCCAGATTATCAATGGGATTGTCTCTTGCCACATACCTCCCAGAGATCAATTAGAGCACACAGAGTTGGCCTCCTCCAGGTCCCATAAGCCAAGCAATGTAGACTGGCGAGACCTCGAAGGAAAGCCTTCTCTGTTGCTGCCCGGCTCTATGGAATCAACTCCCCCCTCCCTGATGTCTGTACTGTTCCCAACCTGCTGGCATTTCGTAAGGCTATAAAGACATGGCTATGCCAGCAGGCCTGGGGGCCCTAAATTACAACCAGCTTGATCATCTATATAATTATGACTGTGGATGAATGGTATATATGTATGTTGCGGGGTTATCTCAATACGGGTTTTAGCTAGGGTTTTAGTAATTAGGTTCTTTTTTCTTTGACTTCTTTTTATAGCTGTTGCAAATATATATTGTAATTTCATATTGTTGTAAGCCCCCCTGTGTCCTTAGGGACTGGGCATCATAGAAGTCAAACTAAAAAATAAATAAATTAAAAATAAAACTCTATATATTTTTAAGAAAACTTACCCATGAATTTGGGAGATCCATATCTGTGACAGAGCTTGTAAGTTGTGGCTGATGTGAACAACAAGTGCACTTCCCCCATTCTTCTATCCTTGTGGTAAAGAAATCATAGGGACTCAGCTGAGTATCTGGGAAAGGTTTCCATTCACTCCAGAGATGAAATTCCATTTCAGAACATGTGTCATTATTTCCTAAGTTGTTAATTCCAGAAATGTAAGTTGTATCCAGTAATGCTGATATAAGGTCTGATCTAGGTTCAATTTCTGCCTTTAATCTTGAGCTCTCTTTCAATATTTTTTTGTCCTGGTATTTTGTTATTTTCATACATGAAATTGGAGCTTCATCTTCACCATCAGGATCTTGTGTTGATATATCTTGGGGGGGGGAAATTAAATAATAATAATAATGCTTGGTTCACTTAATTATTTTTACTTAGTTAATTTATTTAATATATTTGTTTTCTGTAAAACAGATACATTTTAAAAGTAATAAACTGAAAAAACACATAAAGAATAAAATAATAAAAATCTGCTCAACCCTCATCATTAATTGATTGATAATATTTACCTATTCTCAGATGTTACCAAGATAATATACAGTAACTTGGATACAAACATAAATATCAATTACCGTATATATTTTACACAGTGAAATATAATTAAATCATTACAAGAGATACAAGCAGACAAGTTGAAAGGATTCAACCAGAAGACTAACTAAAGATTTCAGCTTGCATATCTAGATTATATAAAAATCTTTACACGGAATACTGATAATCATGAACGTGAAAAGATATGTCAGTTCCCCAAAACTAAATTTAAAATATCAGTGCAGATATTTTCTGCAATAACTCACACATATTGTTCTGTTGAAAACATGTTGTCTGCATATATGGTACTTTGAGTTTATTTGGTACTACTCCACACAGTGTTTTAAAGTTTAGTTGGTGGTTGATGATTGATTGCAATTACTCCCAGAATCTTATATTCTGATGTTATGGTTTTGATTTGCTGATTAAAGTCAGTTTTTTAATCAGAGTTATGTAGAGGGAATACAGCTCAGAATCAATTTTGTCTGGACTAACCTATAAATCCTGTAAAATAAATAATATATTTATTGCTAAACTATAATTTACTTGCATAGTATAACTAGTTTGTAAATCTGTGATGAGATTGCTTGCCTTTTATTGTTGGTAGCTTTTTAAAAATTGTATGTCTATTTGCAGACAGAAAGACTTTTGGATGCATTTTCTTTATTTTTCTTTATTTTTAACAAAAATACATAAAATGTATTGGTCGCTTAATGTTTTATTTGAACTGTGTCCATAGCTTGGAAGTTATATTTTAAATTTGTGTTGAATACTGAAATGAATTTTATGGACACATTTAATGATTGAAATTAAATCATTTTACTTACTGGTTGATAACATATGCTTGATATCATCCAAACTATGTATACTGTCTTTCTTATTTCGAACTAAATTCTGTAACCGTTTCAAGGTTCCCGTTGTTTCAGCTTGATTTTCATCTGAATCTGTAACCTAAAATAATAAATTCATATTTAAGTAAGTTTTTTTTTCCCAAGATTTTAAGAAGGAAAGATTTCCTACATATAATTAATTCAGCTTTCCTAAATCTGTTTTCTGTATGTATCTAAGTTTCCCCATACCTTTTACACCCTTATACATCTCAAAATCCCCCTCCTTTATCTGAACATAATCATTTTTAATATCATTTTCTTTTTTAAAATTTTAATCCCCAGTGTAATCATTATGTGTATCGCTATTTTCATCATCATATTCACTGTAAACCCCAGTGGAGTCATTATGAATTTCATTATAATTATCATTATAATCATTAATTGATATATCACTGTCCCTATTTCCATTTCATTTTTCTTTTCTTCTTCTGTTGTCTTCTCCATTTTTCCTACTTATATTTCTCTCTTTCCATATTCACAAACTTTAATTCCAGAAGATCTTCTCCAATCATTTAGCTGTTCTCTAAAAAGATCGATAAAATCTTCAAAATCAATTTTCTCCATGACTTTAAAATTCCAATTAAGTCCAGAATTAAAAAGAGACTTACTTACTTACCTACTTACTTACTTACTTACTTACTTACTTACTTACTTACTTACTTATTTGATTTTTATGTCGCCCTTCTCCAAAGACTCGGGGCGGCTCACAAGATACAATATAAAACAATGCATACAAAACAAATCTAATTATTTAAAAACTACAAGCATATTTCAGCAGAGTGAATCCAATTTCATCCAGAGGTGTCATCAATCCTTAATCTCTAAATTCTCACTGTCTGTCCAGTACTAAACAGAGCTATGTTTCCTAGCCTTTTATATTTTGTAGATTTTCTTTTACTTAACTGACAATCCAAATCTTCCTGATAATTTTGTTGCTGGTTTCTGCTCCACTTCAAATCTTATTTCCTTCCAAACTATAATACGTTTAGCCTATTTTTAAATATCCTCCATTTCAAGCTTGCAATTTTTCAAGGCCAGCAGCTAGACAAGTGTCCCTAGAAATATCCAACCAGAGCAATAATTTCTCCAAACACTAGATGGTATCTTCTGTTCCTGCCTCCCAGCTCTGCCTCTTTTATTAAAGTTTTAATAAAAATCCAATTTAAAATTATTTCCTCCACATTTTATTTTTTGCCTTCCAAATTTCTCATGCTTCCTCCAAATCTTTAAATTACAATACAATTTTGTATTGTAGGCTTTAATTATAGCAGAATTTAGTTATGTATCTTTTGTTTTATTTATTTGTCCCTTGCTTCCACATACAAGAATGGACCCTTTCTTTTCCTTTTAAACTTCTTTTATCTTTTCTTTGGCGATATCATTCACCCGCCTCGGCTTCTTCACCTCAACAGCATAAATCTTTACTTTTCTCTTTCCAGATAACTCCAATGTCAAGATTCCAATCCTTGGGAAAGCAACAGCCACAGCTAAGGTTGACTCTCCCATTGTCTCTGTTCCAGCTCCTGAGGGGGGGGGGGTTTGCCTCACCTCCCAATCCACCGTCAGGTGCTCCTTTTCTTCCCCACCCCTTCTGGGTGGTTCTGACCTGGTTCCGAAAGGACCAAGATTGCAAGATGTGTGGGTTTCAGAATTCCCCTATGGGACAAGGGGAAACTCCATGGTGCTGCAGCATTGGCCATGCCCCTTCCTTAGCTATTTAAGGTGCTGAATTATGACCTTTAAAGTCCCACATGGCATGGCAATCAATTATTTAAGGGACACCCTCTCCTCAGTGACATCTACCTGTCCCATCAGATCTGGCAAATGTTGTCAAAGAAGTTTTGTCTTATGAGTTCTAACACCAACACTCCGTAGTCTGCATTGGTTGCCGATCGGTTTCTGGTCACAATTCAAAGTGTTGGTTATGACCTATAAAGCTCTTCATGGCATCGGGCCAGAATATCTCCGGGACCACCTTCTGCCACATGAATCCCAGTGACCGATTAAGTCCCACAGAGTTGGCCTTCTCCGAGTCCCGTCAACTAAACAATGTTGTCTGGCAGGACCCAGGGGAAGAGCCTTCTCTGTGGTGGCCCCGACCCTATGGAACCAACTCCCCCCAGATATTAGAGTTGCCCCCACCCTCCTTGCCTTTTGTAAGCTCCTTAAAACCCACCTCTGTCATCAGGCATGGGGGAATTGAGATATTCCCTCCCCCCTAGGCTTACAAAATTTATGCATGGTATGTTTGTATGTATGATTGGTTTCTTAAATTGGGTTTTTTAAACTACTTTTAATATTAGATTTGTTTATATTGTTTTTTACTGTTGTTAGCCGCTCCGAGTCTACGGAGAGGGGTGGCATACAAATCTAATAAATAAATAAGTAAGTAAGTGAGTGAGTGAGTGAGTGAGTGAGTGAGTGAGTGAGTGAATGAATGAATGAATGAATGAATGAATAAATCATTTTCTGCCATTGCCCTCATCCTGTCCAACATCACTCCTCCTAAGGTGAATTATACTGTTGGCCTTTTGGAAGTGCTTCAAAACAATCATCTAACCATCCAACAAGCTTCATTTTATGATAGAACAAAACCTGTTGGATGGTTAGATGATTGTTAAATTATGACCTTTTTCTTTGAAACAGTACTTTCAGAATAATAAATGAATGTTTCTTAAAATATGTGTGATCCCATTTCTCTGGAAATATTTTCTTTCTGGCCTATTAAGATATTTGTGAAATGTTCTGCCCCCCCCCCACCACCATATTGGGAAACAAGGAATTATTTCAGTTTTGGGAAATCATAATTGGAAAAGGCTATTATGATGAATTAAGCCAACCATTAAACATTTTGCTGTGTCATAATCATTGTAACATAAAGCAATTATTTGAAGTTTTCATGGTTGTACAATTTTGCAGAAATCATGTGAACAACGGTTGCTTCTGCAATAATTTTTAACTAATTACTTTGACTTATATTTCACTTTTCCATTAATGGGTGATGATAATAATGTAAACTTACAAAAGGCTTATTCTAGATTAGAACCTATTGAGGATATGTCCAAATGCCTTCCAAAACTACAGCAGTCAATGTTATTATTATTACTTTTGTAATTGTAAACATCTACATAATAATTCACCAAATAGGTCAGGAAGAAAAATGGTAAGGAAATGAATTCCCAATACCTTTTTCTCATATCTCCATAAATTTCTGAATTATTAAAAATAGTAAAATCAGTACCTGCTTGTTTTGTGCCACTTTGTTCCTTAATGTTCTCAATCTGATGAATTGTTAATTATTTCTATATTATTATATAGAAACCCTAGGGTCAAGGTTCTTTAATTTCTCATACTAGTGGATTAATTATTGTAGAGTGCCTAGGGACACAGCGTATGTTTATAAGTGTTGAAAAACATTTTGGACACATATACACCATCTCAGAGCTTGCCAGATTCAAATTCCAGCATACTGATTTAATGGCACCCCAGTTTATATATTTTTAAAAGGCTGCATGCAAAACTTGAAATCCATATAAAAAGAAAGGATCTCACTAAATAAGATTAATGCTTGCCCCATATTGGCAATCACCCCCCCCCCCAAATCAATGCTGTCCCAACCTAATCCATTTGCTTTCCTGCTTCAAACTGATGTCCACCTCCAGTCTGATCATCTTCCAAATTGCACTTGGCATGTTGCCTTACAGCCTGTTATTCCAGTTAGGAAACCAGCAGCAGCACAAGTAGCCAAATATGATAAGAGGGTTGATTCTAATGCTTTCTACCTTGTTTGTTGTCCTGCCTCCTTACTTCGTTGCCTGCAAACAGATGACAGTTTTGTCCAAAAACTCATTTCTAAGTTTATTTACAATCTTACTAAAAACCAACATAGGCACTCAATATAATCAATGAAACCTGCCAGTATCTTGACCACTATAGCTAGTGGTCTGTAGCTTTTCAAAATAATTAAGAAAAAGTGCTTCAGAAATTATATCTGCACAGAACCTTCTTCTCATGGTAGCCCATAAAGCCTTACTTTATACAAACAGATTCCTTAAAGCAATGACATTTCCCCCCAGCTTACAAAAGAATCTGTAAAAAAAAGTTGAGCTGCTTTAATGAAGTAAACTAAGGAAGAGCTTATTTGGAAGAACCATACAATTCCACTGTCAAACATAGAATGGCCCTAGGAAACGATATTGAGCAACTACATAGAAACATAGAAACATAGAAGACTGACGGCAGAAAAAGACCTCATGGTCCATCTAGTCTGCCCTTATACTATTTCCTGTATTTTATCTTACAATGGATATATGTTTATCCCAGGCATGTTTAAATTCGGTTACTGTGGATTTACCAACCACGTCTACTGGAAGTTTGTTCCAAGGATCTACTACTGTTTCAGTAAAATAATATTTTCTCATGTTGCCTTTGATCTTTCCCCCAACTACAGAAAGAGGGCATGGCTAAAGCAGTTTAAAGCAACTAATAGCAATAGGCAGATCCAACAGCCTAATTGCATTGCCGCTACTTCTGCCTGCTGTACATACCGCAAGGCATATATCTGGCAAAGAGGGAAAGTATTCTTTTAAAACAGGAGCCGATAATTTTAAAAGGGCCATAAATTTGTGAGTTTCATTTCACATCCAAATCTTGACTGCATATCAGTCATACAGCCTCATTGTTAAATACAGTATTGTTTCACATTGAGAAAAATTAACACATAATAGAAAGTTCCAATTGTCTCAGAGACAAAAAAAAATTAAATATAGAATCTATTTAAGACAAAGGACTTACATGGCATGCTGTTTCTTCTTTCCTTAGTTCTTGTAGCAGATAAGATTGTTCTTCTATAAGAAAATCTTCATTTTTTTCTGTCCATGAAGGATGAAAATTACAAATGATTATTGTAAGGAAATATATTCTTATCTATGAAATATTTGATACTTTCTGTTAAAAATATTCATTTTATAAAACTGTTAACGAAGAAAAACTAAAACAATAAACCGAAGATGTAATTGAGAATATTTTATGAAGTGGTTTTAGTCTTATTTTCCTGCTTTTTGAATTATTATGTTCATATCATCTATTTTTGAAAGCATATTTTTTGTTGTTGTTGTCAACACTTAAAATGTTGTGATGATAATATATTCTAAGTGTATCAATTGCCTCTACCTGCTCCATGGGTGAGATTAGGCAATAAAATGTTCAATTATCAGATTAACTGAATTGGAAGGTACCTTGTAGACCACTGATAGCGAACCTATGGCACGTGTGCTGCAGGTGGCACGCGGAGCCATATCTGCTGGCACATGAACCATTACCCTAAGTTAACTCCAGCGAGCATGTGCGTGCCAGCAAGCTGATTTTTGGCTCACACAGAGGCTCTGGGAAGGCATTTTTGGCTTCCAGAGAGCCTCTGAGGGGGTGGTGGATGATGTTTTTACCCTCCCCCAGCTCCAGGGAAGCCTTTGGGGCTTGGGGAGGGCAAAACCTGAGCCTACTGGGCCCACTAGAAGTTGGGAAACAACCCATTTCTGACCTCCAAAGGGCCTCCGGGTGCAGGGAAAGCTGTTTTCGCCTTCCCTAGGCATTGAATTATGGGCAATAGCGCACATGCATGCTTTTTCGACACCCTAGGAAAAAAAGGCTTGCCATCACTGTTGTAGATCATCTAGTCCACCCACCCCCACCCCACCTAGTAGGAGACCCTACACCATTTCTGATAAATAGCAGTCCAATCTCTTCTTCAAAGCCTCCGGTGGTGAGGTTCCCACTACTGCTGAAGGCAAGCTGTTCCATTGGTTGCTTGTTCTCACTGTCAGAAAAATTCTCCTTATTTCTAGGTTGAATCTCTTTGATCAATTTCCATCCATTACACCTTGTCTGGCCTTCAGGTGCCTTGGAAAATAGCTTGACCTCCTCCTCTTGATGGCAGCCCCTCAAATATTGGAACACTGCTATCATGTCTCCCCTGGTCCTTCTCTTCACTAGACTAGCCATGCCCAGTTTCTGTAACCATTCTTCATATGCTTTAGTCTCCAATTCCCTAATCATCGTTTTCTAGAGTCACAACATCTTTTTTAGTGTGGTGACCAAAACTGCATGAAGTATTCTATGTATTCTTACTAAGGCTTAGTAGTACCTCACTTGATCTTGTTTGTATCCCTCTGTTAATGCAATTTAGGATTGCTTGGCTTTTTTTGGCTGCCACCACACACTGCTGGCTCATATTTAACTCTAGAGGTAGTTTTAGATTTGAACACTGAATGAAATAGCCAAATGCTTTGGTTAAACTTGACTTGACCAAACTTGACCAAAATGCATCCATACTGACTGGAACTGTGCAGGGTGTGTTGCTATAAATTGGTAGGTTAATCGTCGCCTGTCTTACTTAAAAACATATGAAAGTGGCGAGTGATTAAAACCATGAGGAAGTATAGGAAAAATTTTGACTTGGAATACAAAGGGAGTAAATATAATAAGAATAAATTAATGAAATTAAAGAAAAAAAATACAAAATTATAATAAATGGTATTGGTGTAAAACTACATTTAATTTTGTTTCCTTTTATCTCCTGCCTTTAATTACTTTTGCTTACTAGGAACTACATTCCTTGAATATAATAAATTTTTAATATGAGAAATACTTCAGTTTATTTTTGGATATTGTCATCTGTATGGTTTTAATTTATTTATTTATTTATTTATTTTATTTTATTAGATTTGTATGCCGCCCCTCTCCATAGACTTAATAATATTTTAAAGCAAGATTCTTGATTTATTATTTGTTGGGGTTTAAGTAATCCAGATTTCCCCCCTTAAAATAATGCCTTTACTAAGCACTGATAGAATTGGCTGATCTAAATCCTGCAAAAACTGCATTATCCATGGCCTCAATGGGGCCACCACCATTTTTGCATTTTAAAAATCTTTGTACTGAAGTTTCATGACAATATGTCCAATTTTAAATATATTTATTATTTCAGAATTAAGGATGAAAAAAAGAAGATTGAGACCTAGCCACTAGGAGGCAAACTGCTTCCATTCTCTCTCTCTCTCTCTCTCTCTCTCCCTCTCCCTCTCCCCCCCCCCCCTTCAACTCTTCAAAAACCCTTGCAATCTGCTTTCATAATACAGTATTATTCTGGATAGAAAATCAGCATCATGATTTGGAACATTCTTTACATTTGAGGAGATTTTTCAAAATGGGAACGAAAGTATTTTATTATTATTTATTAGATTTGTATGCTGCCCCTCTCCGGAGACTTTGCCTTATGGACACCCCACATTCCTTTTTTCAACTATTGAAATCCCCCAACCTGTGAAAAATCCTCCCATTTTGTGACATTGTCACAGTTTCCTGCAGTCATCCAAAGATTAGTAGGCAGAGTTGAACCCATAATCCTCAATTGGCATCCCTATCTAAACACTTTTTCTTGTTAGCAAAAATAATAGGTATGTTACTACAGCTATTTCATCAGTCTTACTTTGAATTGCACTAGTGCAGTTCAAGTAACAGTGGTATTTACATCAATATATATCGTACATGCCATTGCATTTTGAATCAGCTGAATTTCTTGAATGTTCTGTTTTGCAATGGCTCAATCAGAGGTGACTAGGGTATGAATGATAGTGAACAGTGTCTCCTGATATAGGAACAGAGGCAATTGGTCTGGTACAAGATATATCTATGCAAAGACTTTTCTAGCCATATCTGCCAATTGCTCCTCAAGCAGGAGCTGTAAGTCCAGAAGGATTTCCAGATGGTGTACCAACTCTCCCAGAATTAGTGATAGACGTTTCCTGGATACAAATGGCGATAAAACCTTCAGTTATTCAATCTGATTAGGCTTGAGCTGAAACTTCTTCCTATCTGTTCAGATCTGCATGGCTTCCAGACATTGGGATAGCATCTCAAGAACAGTAGTTCACGACAAACTTCTTATGAAACTAAAATCTTATGTCATCTCAGGACCACTGCACAATTGGATATCAGTATTCCTGTCAAACAAACAACAGGTGGTCCAAATAGGTAATGCCATATCTAATCCTGCTCCAGTTAACCGTGGCATTCCCCAAGGCTGTGCCCTAGGACCTACTCTCTTTATACTGTACATAAACGATCTCTGTGACAATGTTTATTTATTTATTCATTCATTCATTCATTCATTCATTCATTCATTCATTCATTTATTGGATTTGTATGCCGCCCCTCTCCTCAGACTCGGGGCGGCTAACAACAGTGATAAAAAACAGCATGTAACAATCCAATACTAAACAACTAAAAAAACCCCTTATTATAAAACCAAACATACATACAAGCATACCATGCGTAAATTGTAAAGGCCTAGGGGGAAAGAATATCTCAGTTCCCCCATGCCTGACGGCAGAGGTGGGTTTTAAGAAGCTTACAAAAGGCAAGGAGGGTGGGGACAATTCTAATCTCTGGGGGGAGTTGGTTCCAAAGGGCCGGGGCCACCACAGAGAAGACTCTTCCCCTGGGTCCCGCCAAACGACATTGTTTAGTTGACGGGACCCGGAGAAGGCCCACTCTGTGGGACCTAACTGGTCGCTGGGATTCGTGCATATTACAAGCAATTGTGTTCTCTTTGCTGATTAAGTTAAGCTATTTAATACCTCCAATACTTCTATCCTTCAAAAGGACCTTGACCATGTAGCTGAATGGTCTAACAACTGGCAACTGCAAATCTCATTCAACAAATGCTCTGTCCTACACATTGGTAAAAAGAATCCGAATACTAAATACACACTTGGACAAACTAAACTCTCAGAAGACCGTCACTCAGTCAAAGACCTTGGAGTACTCATTTCCAATGACCTAAGTGACAGAGGTCACTGCAACAGCATTGCCAAAATAGAACTAAGAGTCACAAACTTAATTCTACGCAGCTTCTTCTCTAGAAGCACTGATCTACTAACCAGAGCATACAAAACATTTGTCAGACCAATTCTTGAATACAGCTCACCTGTATGGAATCCTCACTGCATAACAGACATTAATACAATTGAAGGAGGCCAGAAATACTTCACAAGAAGAGTCCTCCACTCCTCCTCACACAATAAATTACCTTACTCCTCCAGACTTCAATTACTATGTTTAGAAAATTTACAGCTATGCCGCCTCCGAACTGATTTAACTGCTGTTCATAAAATCATACATCACAATGTACTCCCTGTTGGCGACTACTTCACCTTTAACAACAACACAAGAGCATGCAATAGATACAAACTAAATGTAAATAGCTCCAAACTAGAGAGTAGAAAATACGATTTCACCAATAGAGTGGTCAACGCCTGGAATTCACTACCGGACTCTGATGTTTCTTCCCCCAATCCTAAAATCTTCAACCTTGCATTATCTACAATTGACCTCTCCCCTGAGGTCTGTAAGGGGCGTGCATAAGTGCACCTTTGTGCCTGCCGTTCCTGTCCTAATGTGTTTTTATCTTTTCTATCTCTACTTTATACTTATATTATGTTAAACATACTACAATACAATACTATATTTGTATGACAAATAAAATAAATAAATAACATCATTTGGATGGCTTGGGGTCCAGAGATATTATCAGATATCACATGTGACCTTCTGCTAAACAAATGATCTTACCTAGTTATTTCATGTAGAAGTTAAATAGGGCAAGGAAAGAGTTGAGCCCTGCATCCCCTCAAAAGCAGAAGCTCAGGATTATACCTTTCTCCCATTAACAACGCCAAGCAGAATTGGCCTTAGAGAAAGAAAGGCCATACTGCTACCATAATTGGTAGCCTTTGAGAGATCAAAGAATGCCAGAATGAAATGATCCCACAAGAGGTCACCTACAAATGTAATTAAAACCATCTCATTATTATAACCAATCCTGAAGCCTACATAATCTGCTTCCTTCCAAGTTCTTTTGGAGTGGCTTGCCAGGTCAGAGTTCTTTATCAGCTATATAATCATGAATAAGGGAACTGTTATGATAGAACTATTTTATAGGTATTATGAATAAACTGCATCCTCAAACCCACGCAGCTTCAACCTTAAACTGTCCACCATGGACCTCACCCCATTCCTAAGAGGTCCATAACGGGACGTGCCTTAGTGCACCATCATGCCTACCTATTGTCCCTTTCCTATTGTCCCCATTTATTTGTAATCATTTCCTATGTTCATGTCCATGTTTATACTTCTACCTGTTATGTTGTACATGTTCAACAACTAAATAAATACAAACAAAAATACAATTATTAGAGTTTATTAGATATTATTGATCAGATTCTAGTGTTTAATGCAGTCAAGCATTAATTCTTATATCAGTTGAATTTGGAAAAGTGGGCAAGGAAAATAGAAAAACGAAGTTATCTTAAAAAGACCTATTGATAATACGCTGCAAACCCAAGGAGTGCAGAAGATTATTACTACTTCACTACCTTTACGACCTTTATTTAATTTTAGACATTAAACTACAGTCATACTCATGTTTGATCACAATTGTGCCTTCTTTTTGCATTAAATGGGTTTTGGGGGGGGGCAATAAATATATAGATGTCATGCAATATGAGCATTTATTCCTCCCCCCACTTCATAAAATGGGGAATTAAAACCCAAAATATAAGGCATTACATTAACATGCACAACTGTAAACTCTCCCCACAAGTGAATTAATTGAGTGTAACCTGTTTCCTTACTATTATGTTAATATGCATTTGCCTTTTCAGAACAGAAACTTTATAACACTTTGACGGCATTCAGATGCAGCTTAGTTATGAATAATTCTGCAAATTTGCAAATAAGAAATCATTTCCTATAGAGGAAAACTTTGTAGTGAATGCAGAATGATAGCTCAGCATGACCCAGTAGCTTTTCAGAGAGTCGTTTCCCATAATTAGGTTACGCTAGGACAGTTCCAGAACTCTGTTATCCATGAAATTCTTCTCTAGCAAAAAAGGAAACTGCTGTTTATCCAGCAGGCAAATTAGCTGCAGCATAAAGGAACCAAATGTTTGTATGATATGATAACTTTATATTCATGACACAATACTGTGTCATGAAAATGCCAATTTTGTGCACAAAAAATTATAATTATACTATTAGAAAGGGCCATTAAAGTGAATGCTATCCACTTGCTGTCACCTATTTAGGAGAATTTGAAAGAATGCAAATCCTGCTGAACTGCAAAATCCAGCGTTCAATAGTCTTTTCATGATGGATTGCTATAGGTTATATATCTGTGTTCAGCAAAAACCTGTATTTTAAAATTTATGAACAATTCAGCCACATGGCTTAGAATGGGTAGAAAATTATCAGTTTGTAAAAGCAAGCTGTCAAAAAATAAAATACATGAGTACACACAATAGATACAAACTTAACATAAACCGCTCCAAACTTGATTGCAAAAAATATGACTTCAGCAAACAGAATGTCAATACCTGGAATACATTACCTGACTATAGTTTCTTCCTCAAAACCCCAAAACTTTAACCTTACACTGTCTAATGTTGACCTCACCCCATTCCTAAGAGTTCTGTAAGAGACCTGCATAAGCTCACCAGCGGCATACAAATCTAATAAATAAATAAATAAATAAATGTGGCTACCGTCCCTGTCCTAATGTCCCTATGTGTTTGTAACCATCTCATGTATTCATAACCATGTTTATATATTTTTATGTATTCACAATCATGTTTATACTTTTTCTGTAATCGTATACATGCTTGACAAAATAAATAAATAAATAAAATGAATAAAATGTAGAGAAATTGCACCAAAAATGCAAAACTAATGTTTGTTGTTTAGACCTGCACACAAAAATATATGGACAATTATTTAGCTACCTAAATTTAAAAGGTGTCCATGTAAAAGGTTTCCTGTGTCCTGTCATGTCCAATTCTAAGGGGCGGTGCTGATCTCCATGTCTTAGATGAAGGAGGCAGGGTTGTCCAAAGACAGTTGCACTTTGATCTCTGCAGTTTATACATTTCTATATGGGAACAACATGCTTCAACTGAACCCTTATAACAGTGATTTTCAACCTTTTTTGAGCCGCGGCACATTTTTTACATTTACGAAACCCTGGGGCACATTGAGCGGGGGGGACGGGGGTTAAAAAAAGTTTTGACAAAAAAAATCTCTCTCTCTTCCTCCCCTTCGCTCTATTTCTTTCTCCCTCCTTTCTCTCCTGTCCTTCCTCTTTCTTTCTCTCTCTCTCTCCATCCTTCTTTCTTTCTCTTCCTTCCTCTCTTTTTTGCTCTCTTTCTCTCTCCCTCCCTCTATGTCTCTCTCTCTCTCTCCTTCCCTCCCTCTCTTTCTCTCTCTCTCTCTTTCTTTCTCTTGTTCTCTTTCTCTCTCTCTTGCTTTCTTTCTCTCTTGTTCTCTTTCTCTCTCTTTTTCTTTCTTTCTCTCTCTTGCTTTCTCTCTTGTTCTCTCTCTCTCTCTCTCTTGCTCTTTCTCTCTCTTGCTTTCTTTCTCTCTTGTTCTCTTTCTCTCTCTCTTGCTTTCTTGCTTTCTTTCTCTCTTGTTCTCTTTCTCTCTCTCTCTCACTCTTTCTCTCTCTTGCTTTCTCTCTCTCTTGCTTTCTTTCTTTCTCTCTCTCTTGCTTTCTTTCTCTCTGAGCTTCGCGGCACACCTGACCATGTCTCGCGGCACACTAGTGTGCCACGGCACACTGGTTGAAAAACACTGCCTTATAAGACCAAGTGGCTTTGAGTTTTAGGATTTTCTTTAGGACCATCCATCCCTTGTTCTAGATGGAGTTGAATTGTCTCAGGCAGGTCCTATGCTCAGTTTGAGGCCTCAGCTACATTTGTAGCTCCTGCTCAAAAAACGATCTTTTATTTCTGAAGCAGGAAGCACTGTTCATAGTCAGTCATGCCATAGTCACCTCCCAACTGGATTATTACAATATGTTTTGGGGGCCTGCCTTTGAAGAGTATTCAAAAGATGGTGCAAAATGTGATAGCTTGATAAATTGTGGGTGCTTATTGCTTGGCACATGTGACATCTGCACCGTAAGCTGTATGGCTGCTGGTACAGTTCCAGGTACAATTCAAGGTGCTCCTGGTTGCCTTCAAAGACCATCATGGTTGAGGTTGGGTTACCTATAGTAATATCACTTTCCAATGGCGTTTAACTGTTCCATTATTTCTGATGAAGTGTACCAGGATACATAATGAAAGTCTTTTCTGCCCTGTTATTCCTCTTCCTCCTCCTTCGCCCTGTCCCCCTGTCTCTGTCTCTGTTTCTTTCTGTCTCTGTCTTTCTCTCTGACTCTTTCCTTCTCTCTCTCTCTCTGTCTGTGTCTCTGTGTCTCTCTCTCTTTCTCTCTCTCTGTCTGTCTGTCTGTCTCTCTCTCTCTCTCTCTCTCACACACACACACACACACACATACACTAAAACTTGCCACAATCCTGCTAATTTTCTCAAGACATTAAAAATCCTGGCTTTGCTGTTAAGTTTGGGACCCTGATATTGTGAGAAAGTCTGCTTCTTGGTTATACTGATTGTGCAGTTTTGCATTTGTTCTTAGTTGCTATTTTATGCTGTTCTGTTATTTATGTTTTGAATTACTGGATGTGTTTTTACTCTGCTTTTATTTTGTTTTCATTTTTAGCTACTCAAAGTCATGCATACGAAGTAAATAAACAACACATGGCAGGAAAAGATCTTCAGTTAAATTGTTAAATTTAAATTGTTAAATTGCTTCAACTCCTACCCTCAAAACGAGCACTGCACATCAAGACAACTAGACACAATAACAGTTTTTCCCCAAATGCCATCACTCTGCTAAACAAATAATTCCTTCAGCACTGTCAAAATATTCACTAAGGCTGCATTACTAATACTATCAATCTTCTCATCATTTCTATTGCCCATCTCCTCCCACTTATGACTGTATGACTGTAACCTGTTGCTTTTATCCTTAGGATTTACATTAATATTGATTGTTTCCTGGTTGCTTATTTGTACCATATGACAATAGTTAAGTGTTGTACCTCTTGACAAATGTATCTTTTCTTTTATGCACCAATGACAAATTCCTTGTTTGTCCAATCACACCTGGCCAATTAAAAAATGTATCCTGTTCCAGATAGGGCTATAACTAGTATATCAATTTAAACTGGTCAAAGCTTCCACTTGTTCTTCCAACAATAGCTATGAATTGAGGATATCCCCCCTCCATCCCAAAGATAAAGGCCTGCGTCTCTGGGGAATATAACTTCATTAAAACTTAAATTTGATATAATTTTGCATCAGTAGACTTCTGAATTAGCATCCACTTTGTCAAAGAATTTATTTAATGGCATGTCAAAAACAACAACAACAACAACAACACAACATCTAAAATGGAACAAAAAATGAATTACTGACCAAATACCTCATTTTCTGACATGGGATCCTGGATGGAGCTAAATGAGTAGAAATAAAATGATTATAATAATATTTGGGTCGGACTTAATAGGTGCCTAAAAATTCCAAATCTAATTTAAACATTTGGCTAACTCTGCAACCAGCTATAATAACATTCACTTATTTTTTTATTTTTTTTAATAATAATAATTTTTTAAAAATATAATAACATTCACTTAATTATGCTGAAATTTAAAGAAGAATTTGATTATGTTATCTTGATACTACATTGTACAGTTGAAACACCATAACGTTTTGGAATAAATAAGCTACATCTACAAAAATGCACATCCCAGAATATTTTCTAAAGCACTGTATTGTAAAGCTTTGAATGACTACATTATTTTTCTATTCCTCTATTATAAATTAACACAAAATTGCCAAATAATTAGGAATAAACCAATTCATTTGAGTCCCACTTCATACTTGATAAATATAGTTGACTTATATTATGCAATGTATGCTGTCAGAAGGGTTCATTGGCTATAATACAAAAGTAAATTCAACTATATAGTTTAGCAAAATATTATCTGATATGAGATACTTGCAGAAGAGGGGTCATAGTTTGCTGCTCAGTAATTTAATATGCATTAAAGATGCTTTTTTAAACCCAGGACTGCAAATTTGTGTCACCAGTAATTCGGTTGGGATATTTATACAAAGGCCTCAAAAGTCTACTGTAGCAAAATCTATCTTCTCCCATTTGCCAACAATCCAAGTAATCATTTTAATGCTTAGGGAACCCATAGAGATTATTCTCCACTGGCTATGATCAATTTCTTGCAGAGCACTCAGAGCATGGCTAGTTTCCAGTATTAGACTAGGATAGGTCAACCATATTATTAGACAGAGTGAGGCAGTACATGTTGGGCAACGCACATAGTTCTGTTGGACTCTGAGCCGAGGTGGCGCAGTGGGTAGAGTGCAGTATTGCAGGCCACTAAAGCTGTCTGCTAGATCTGCAGGTCAGCGGTTCAAATTTCATCACCGGCTCAAGGTTGACTCAGCCTTCCATCCTTCCGAGGTGGGTAAAATGAGGACCCAGATTGTGGGGAAAATATTTATTTATTTATTTGTTTATTTGTTTGTTTGTTTATTTATTTATTGGATTTGTATGCCGCCCCTCTCCAGAGACACGGAACGGCTAACAGCAACAATAAAACAGTGTACAAAAGTAATCTAATACTAAAAATGATTAAAAACCCATTAATATAAAAACCAGACATACATACGTACATACCATGCATAGAATTGTAAAGGCCTAGGGGGAAAGAGGATCTCAATTCCCCCATGCCTGACGGCAGAGGTGGGTTTTAAGTAGCTTACGAAAGGCAAGGAGGATGGGGGCAATTCTAATCTCTGGGGGGAGTTGGTTCCAGAGGGCCGGGGCCGCCACAGAGAAGGCTCTTCCCCTGGGTCCCGTCAAGCAACATTGTTTAGTTGACGGGACCCCGAGAAGATCCTCTCTGTGGGGCCTAACTGGTCGCTGGGATTCGTGCAGCAGAAGACGGTCCCTGAAATAATCTGGTCCGGTGCCATGAAGGGCTTTATAGGTCATAACCAACACTTTGAATTGTGATCGGAAACTGATCGGCAACCAATGCAGACTGCGGAATGCTGGTGTAACATGGCCATATTTGGGAAAGCCCATGATTGCTCTCGCAGCTGCATTCTGCACGATTTGAAGTTTCCGAACATTTTTCAAAGGTAGCTCCATGTAGAGAGCGTTACAGTAGTTGAGCCTCGAGGTGATGAGGGCATGAGTGACTGTGAGCAGTGACTCCCGGTCTAAGTAGGGTCGCAACTGGTGCCCAAGGCGAACCTTGGCGAACGCCCCCCTCGCCACAGTTGAAAGATATGCTGGCTCTGTTAAAAAGTGCTATTGCTAACATGTTGTAAACTGCTCTGAGTCTAAGGAAAAGGGCGGCATTAAAAAAATTGAATAAATGAATCAATATGCATGCTACATTACTTTGAAATACACTGTCTATACTACCATGATACAAATCCAAATAATAAATAAATAAAATAAATAAATGATGTTCTCAAGTGTGATGAAGGATGCTATGTTGAAGCAGAGAGCAAAAGTAGAAGTGAAGAACAGAAGAAAGATTATTGCAGCGGTAAGAACTCAACTGAAACTCTCCAATTTGGGGATGAATGGAATAGATTATATTGCTGGATTATTGGGAATGTACGTGATTAGATGTATTGCTTTGTGCTTTGGTAAATGCAACCCCTTAAGATATAGGAATAGGATGGTGTAGACAAATGGAATTGTTACTGCCAAGTATCCTGGTTTTAGATATGCAATGCTGATTGAGACAGAGATGTGCAGAGACGAATAAGGCAGGCTTATACTCTAAGCCATTGGTTCTCAACCTGGGGGTCGGGACCCCTTTGGGGGTCGAACAACCATTTCACAGGGGTCACCTAAGACTATGGGAAAAAACAAATTTCTCATGGTGTTAGGAACTAAAGTTTCTATTCTGGGGCCTTGGAACATATTTTTATAATCCGACCAATCAGGAGTTTACAAGGGGTTGTCCCTCTGACCTTCCTGACAATCAGCTTAAAGCTCTGTTGGGAGAATTGGTGCTAGACTTATGAATGGGGGTCACCAGAACATGAGGAACTCTATTAAGGGGTCGCGGCATTAGAAAGTTGAGAACCACTGCTCTAAGCTTTCAGTTCACTGTTATCATTCAAGGAGTCAGTTTCTCAGTAATCAGCTTACTGGTGCTAATATGACTCCTATTAGTTAATGTCAAGTCTGCCTGTTATCTTGGGTGAGAATTTAATTCTGACTTGCACCAATCAAGACCCATAAGGGCAAAAGGGGAGGAGATTCTCTATCTGGCTTTTAGATTTGGAATCAGGCAGCAGCCAAAAAGAAAGAAGAGGAAGTGGCTTTTGTCTTCTTTTGGGAGGCTTTGCATGTGACCAGAAGCAGTACACTACAGATAATAGCAGGTGCCAGGCTTTTCTAGTGACACTGAATCAGAAATTCAGAAATTATATCAGGTATTCATAGTTACCATGACAACCATTGGTTTATTCCATGGCCCTGACTCATATGGGTGGCCAAATGTTACACTTCACTTTTGTCTCAGAATGAAAGTGATATGTTCTGTGACTAAGGGATATTAACATCTGTCTCTTATCATGATCAGATCATTCTCTGACTGTTAAACAGATGACAGATAAACCAATTGTTTTGCCTCTGATTATGCTGTCTATAAAGTAAGAAATTAGATACAAAAGAGAAGAGGATCATTTTTATATGTAATAAACAGAAAAGAATATTTTAACATCTCATTATGAAGATGTACTTTTCAAAATGCTATATATTCATATTACCTCTGCTGTGTAACCTCTGCAATGTTTTCAATTTTTTGTTTAGTGTTCGTCTGTCTGTTTGTTTGTTTGTTTGTTTGTCTGTCTGTCTGTCTGTCTGTCTGTCTGTCTGTCTGTCTGTTTGTTTGTTTCCTAGATTTTTACGTTGCCCTTCTCCACAGACTCAGGGAATCTTAAAAAAGGAACAATACAAAAAACATATAAGAAATCCAGTAGTTGAAACAGTCTAAATTTACCAAAGACCCCAATTATAAAATGCAATCAGTGACATTTATTCTATTTACACTCATGGCCAGAGCAGAGTATCCATGCTCAATGACCCCAAGCTTTATGAAAGGCCAGCAAGGTGGGAGCAGTGCGAATCTCAGAGGGGAGTTGGTTGCAAAGGGCCAGGAAGAGAAGGCTCTGCCCATAGGCCCCACCAGGTGACATTGTCTAGCTGATGGGACCTGGAGAAGGCCAACTCTGTGGGACCTAACCGGTCACTGGGATTCATGAGGCAGAAGACGGTCCCATGAGTAACCTGGTCCTAAGCCATAGAGGGCTTTATAAGTCATGACCTACAGTTTAAATTGTGTACGGACACCAATTGGTAGCCAATGCAGCTCGCGGAGTGGTGTTGAGATAAGGGTATACCTTGATAGTCCCATGATGGCTTGCCCGGCTGCATTTTGCACTAATTGCAGTCTCCACTAATTGCAGTAATCAAAGCTTGAAGCGATGAGGGCATGAGCAACTGTGAGAAGAGACTCCCTGTCCAGATAGGGCCACAACTGGTGCACCAGGTGAATCTGTACAAACGCCCCCCTTGTCACAACCGAAAGATGGTGTTCTAAAGTCAGTTGTGGATCAAGGAGGACTCCCAAGTTGCAGAAACTCTCTGAGGTGGTCAGAGGTCATCCCCCCAGGGTAATGGACAGACAGAAGGAATTGTTCTTGGGAGGCAAAATCCGCAGCCACTCCATCTTGTCAGGGTTGAGTCTGAGCCTGTTAACAGGCTCCGGACAATAGAATATCACCTCCACTGCTTCAATGAATTGAGACGGGGTGGAGATGTACAACTGAGTGTCATCAGCGTACTGGTGGTAACTCACCCCATTTCGTTGGATGATCTCACCCAGTGGTTTCATGTAGATATTATAAAGCAGGGGAGAGAGGACTGACCCCTGAGGGACACCACAAAGGAGGGACCCAGAAGTCGACCTCTGATTCCCTAACAACACCGACTACATCCAACCTGAGAGGTGGGAGGAGAACAACCGTAAAAAAATGCCTGTCACTCCCAACTCCTCCAGTTGGCACAGAAGAATACCATGGTCAATGGCATCAAAAGCCGCTGAGAGGTCAAGAAGCACCAGGCTAGAGGAATAACCCTTATCCCAGGCCCACCAGAGATCATCCATCAGTGCGAGTAAAGCAGTTTCGGTGCTGTAGCCGGGACTGAAACCTGACTGCTGAGGGTCCAGATAATCAGCTTCATCCAAGGATCATTGGACCTGGAGCGCCACCACCTTCTCAACAACCTTCCCAAAAAGGGAAGGTTGGAGACTGGTCGGTAGTTGTTTAAAACAGCCGGATCCAGAGAAGGCTTCTTGAGGAGGGGACACACCACCACCTCTTTTAATGGAGGCAGGAAGTTTCCCTCCATCCACAAAGCATTGGTAACTGCTGGATCCAGCCTCGTGTTGCCTCCCTACTGGAGGAAACCAGCCAGGAGAGACATGGGTCCAATAAAGAAGAAGAGGAGCTGACAGCTCCAATGGCCTTGTCCACTTCATCAGGTGTCATCAGATCAAACCCCTCCCACTTAACTGGACTAAGAGGGATCCCTTTCACCTCGACTGACTTGTTATCAGTTGAAACTGCATTCCAATCGGAGTCTAGATCCATCCGGATCTGAATAACTTTATCAGTGAAAAAATTATTTAAGTCCTCAGCACTGCCCTGTAAGGGATTGTCATCAGCCACCCACCCCCATTAAGGAGGGAACAAGTCACCCTAAACAGGGTGGCTGAGTGGGTTCTGCTTATACAACCAGAAAGATATGAAGATCTTGCCTCCTTTATTGCCACTTTAAAGCAGCGAGTCCTCATTCCCCATGAGCGGCCTACCCCCCGGCTTCCACCATACCTGCCTCTCCCAGTCAAGACCATTATGCTCCGGCCCTCTCCCCCAGAGACAGATCCTCCCACCTACCAGGTCTCATTTATCCTCAACAGGATAATATTAAATAAAATAGGAGACTACTTTAATCTAAATCAAGCCATTGCTCTTTCTAATTCAATATAATTCTAAGATTTTAGATACTTTTGCTAGAGGAATCACAGAAGATATTTACAGTGGAACCTGCACCTGTGTCTTCAGGTTAGTCTTGACTGTTGGCACCTGCCTTGTCTTTAAAGCAGGCCTAGAACCCACAATTTCTAGCCCAGTGTCTTTAACCATTATCTTAGATTAAGTCATGTAATACAACCTACAGCAAGCAAAATAGATGCAATGCTATAGAATTTTCCTCTAAAGCTATGGATACAACTCTTCTATGCTGGGAATTTCTGGAAACTTCTATACTAGAGGTGTCAAACTGGCATCCTGTGGGCCGGATGCATCATGTGCAGATGGTGCCCACCCCAGCTATGCAAATGGGAAAAACATTGCGAACCTATGGCACACATGCCAGATGTGGCATGCAGAGCCTTCTCTGCTGGAACGTGTGCTATAGCCCCAGGTTAGATCTCCACACATTTCTTTTGTGAGCTTCTGTTTCCCTGCAAACAATGAAACAGAAGCTCACAAAAGAAAAAGATCTTACCTCTTGCCACACTGCCGGTGTTTGGATGCCCCACCTCCCTCCAGCCAGCTTGTTTTGGATTTATTCTGTGTGTGTCCACATGTCCACACAAGCTTGTGTCTGCTCATGTGCATGTCTGCCTGTGCACTCATTCATACATATGCACACCTTTTAGTTTGGGTATGCATGCCCATGCAGTTTGGGCACTCGGTGTCTAAAAGGTTCACCATCGCTGTTCTACACTAACTGAATAATTCCTCAAGTGTATTAAGATCCTTCCTCCCCAACTGATATATATGTCCAAGCCAAGGTTTCTTCTCTTCACCCCCAGTGGAAGGCTTGAAGAACTTTCTGCTGTTTAGAATGTATCTATTTATACCATATAGGAGATATGATTTTAGTGAGAATAGATGGCACCTATTTAAAAAATAGTATTACTGTTGTGGTTAGCTCTGGCCCAGCTCCTTCCCCAAGGCTGCAGGCCTGTTTTGCCCCCGGTGGAATCTGCTGATGAAGGCTCCTCTGACCAAGAAGACATGAGTGACAGGGAGGAGGAGAGTGTGGCAGACAGCTCAGAAGGAGATCAATTATCTAGCTCCTCCTTGGATTCATAACAAGAGTTAATGATACAGCCATGCATGTGGAGAGTGATGCATAGGCAACAACAACTGAGAGATTATTATCAAAGAAAATGAGACCACCTGTGGTTGGGTGGGGCTGTGGTAATTAGTGAGGCTGCTATAAAGAGCAGCCTGTGGGTTTGGCCATTGTAGAGGATTATCTAAACATTGTGTTTCGTGCCTGCTTTACTGACTTTGACCTTTTGTGTGCTGATTTTCCCCCGCTTTGAAACTAAACCAGAGCAAAGTGTGTTTCACTTTGTGAAAGAAGAAGGACTGTGAATTGCCTCACAGCTGCAAGCTAAGTATCAAAGAACTGATAAGGGACTTGTACAAATTACCAGTTTGTTTGGAGACGAGTGCTCTTTGCTATACCAAAAGAGGGCTTAGTTTAAGTGAATTTTCATTATAAAGAACATTGTTTTGAATTTTCAAACGTGTGTGTGTCTGAAATTTGTACCTGTGAATTTTCAGGAGGAGTCTACCAGAGAGCCCGACAGATGCTTTCAATGCTTTCAGAACCACATTTTTCAAGTAATTACCATTTGTTGAGACTTAACAACCACTTTGTCCAAAGTTACTACTTTATAAAATAAAATGGTTTATCAGGTAATCTCAATTCACTTTGCACATTGATTTGTGTTTGATTGAAAAGTGATGGGAAAACTATCAGTTTATTGATGTTATGATAGAGGTTTTTGGAGAAATAGTTTAGGATTATATAATCGCCAGAACAAAATGATAGGGCTTACAATATGAACAAGCAGTAGTTAGCAGCATAAAGATACAAAAAGGTCTACATCTTATGCCATGTGGCCAGGTTTTGCATTCTAGACATGGTAGCCCTACTTGGGTAAACCAAACCCAGATCAATATTAGCCATTTGAAACACTATTTCAGCCCATGCGGTAAATTGTATAACACAATTGTAATAAATACAAGTTATTGCAATACACCATCCTACTAGACTTATTAAAACAAAAGGTTATAATTGCAAACAAAAAAAGCTGACAATGAACTAAGCAATTATTTTAGTTTTCAAAATTCACTTGTGGGGAGGATGACTACATATTCCATTAAAAGAACTGAGTCTAGGTAAGTGAACAAGTTTAAGATACCAAATGGAACAATCCAGTGCAAATGATCTCCACTTACTTTCTTTCTTTTATTGCTGTGTTTTCAGCATTAGCACATTCCTTTGAGAAAAAGAGAAGAAGCAAAATGGTTACTTTCAAGTTGTTTGAAGGAACAATAAATAATGTTTGTTTATAAAGCACTTCTTTAATAGAATTCATTTTGCTCCCAATATAGAATAGAATAGAATATAATTTTTATTGGCCAAGTGTGATTGGACACACAAGGAATTTGTCTTGGTGCATATGCTCTCAACGTACATAAAATAAAATATAAATTTGTCAAGAATCATGTGGTACAACACTTAATGATTGTCATAGGGGTCAAATAAGCAATGAAGAAGCAATATTAATAAAAATCTTAGGATATACGCAACAAGTAACAGTCATACAGTCAACATGGGAGGAAATGGGTGATAGGAATAATGAGAAAAACTAGTAGAATAGAAGTGCAGATTTAGTAGAAAGTCTGACAGTGTTGAGGGAATTATTTGTTTAGTAGCGTGATGGCGTTCGGGAAAAAACTGTTCTTGTGTCTAGTTGTCTTGGTGTGCAGTGCTCTGTAGCAACGTTTTGAGGGCAGGAGTTGAAACAATTTGTGTCCAGGATGTGAGGGGTCAGTAAATATTTTATATTTAAATATATTTTATATTTAAATATAATATATTTAAATATATTAGTTTATCAAAATTTAAAATACAAAGAAAAATTAAAATAATGTGAAAGTAAGGAAGGCAATAGAGAAGAGGGGAAAATCTAGGATGAAAGGGAAGAAAGGAAGAAAAGCATTGACTTC
The DNA here is from genome assembly GCF_031021105.1 of Erythrolamprus reginae. NCBI lineage: Eukaryota > Metazoa > Chordata > Lepidosauria > Squamata > Dipsadidae > Erythrolamprus > Erythrolamprus reginae. The sequence goes on from NC_091953.1 coordinate 52,505,306, forward strand.
CAAATCTTTTTAGCCCCGTAAAAAAATCGAGTAGCATACAGTCTCAACTTTTTACTTTTACATAATATATATTAGTCATTTCTATAATAACAAATCTATCTAATCAGCAAAACCCAAAGCCAATGTTTCTTCTTCTTTTGCATCTCAGGCAAAAGTCTAGTAATAGTTTTCAAGTAGAAACAAAACTGTATCTTTGATTAGGGTAGTCAATTAAACCATGTCTGCTAATTCCATCAGTTTTTCCAGCCAGTCATCCATTGCAGGAATTAAAGTATCTTTCCATTTTTGTGCCTAAAGCATTCTTGCTGCTGTCAGGATATCTAACAATAAAGTTCCATTTCCTCCCCAAGTTCTTTATCTAGAAGAAAATTCTCTGGTTTTATCTTCATATTCACTTTAAGAATATTCTGTATTAAGATGTGAATATCACTCCAATATATAAAATGTATTTCAAAAGTATGTTGGAAATATAAATGTAAAGAAAGAAAATTTTCACGTCTCTGGTGGACATGGAGCAAAGCACAAACAAAAGAAAAGAAAATGTGTGAGGCTCAAAAAAGGCTTTAAGAATCACAATGTTAACTTCCTACAGGATTTCAATTGCTACAAGATGCATCTAAGAGACTGCTGCATGGCTGAGCTTCTGCACAATTTGGTCACAGAAATGCAAGCATCAATTAGGGCACCTATTTGCGATTATTCCTTTTGGGAACTGGAATTTTCTTTAAAGTAACAGACTCCACTAGTACAGTTAGTCTGTTAAAGGCAACAGTATTTGTCATTATTTGCTTAGCTGAAAAACTCATTGGCCGTTTCTGCTAAGTGTTCGGAGCATGATTTCCCCGAGGTGAGGTCCAAGACATTATTTTCCATTAGATTACAGCTTGCTTGCTTGCTTGCTTGCTTGCTTGCTTGCTTGCTTGCTTGCTTGCTTGCTTGCTTGCTTGCTTGCTTGCTTGCTTGCTTGCTGGCTGGCTGGCTGGCTGGCTGGCTGGCTGGCTGGCTGGCTGGCTGGCTGGCTGGCTGGCTGGCTGGCTGGCTGGCTGGCTGGCTGGCTGGCTGGCTGGCTGGCTGGCTGGCTGGCTGGCTGGCTTGCTTGCTTGCTTGCTTGCTTGCTTGCTTGCTTGCTTGCTTGCTTGCTTGCTTGCTTGCTTGCTTGCTTGCTTGCTTGCTTGCTTGCTGGCTGGCTTGCTGGCTTGCTGGCTGGCTTGCTGGCTTGCTGGCTTGCTGGCTGGCTTGCTGGCTGGCTGGCTTGCTGGCTGGCTTGCTGGCTTGCTGGCTTGCTGGCTTGCTGGCTTGCTGGCTTGCTGGCTTGCTGGCTTGCTTGTTCAGCACCAGCTCATCATTGAGCCATTTTCCACACATCTTGCTGGTGGGAGCAGTTCAACCTAGTGGCTCAACATCAGTCTGAACATTTGGTGGCCCGTTCAGCATCTGACCATCTGAGGGTATTTTTCCCCTCAGAACAAGAAGGCTGCAGGTAAAAAAACCCAAGCTGCCAAAACAAGAGGTGCATTTAAACGTGAGGGAAGAAAAGTTTGGCTTCACATGCCACCCTTGTCACTCCAGCTACCTGGTGGGGAAAAAGTGCCAAGAATATCTTTCTTCAGCAGCGCTCAGGACTCAGAAGTAGAGAGCAGGTTTGCTACTGAAGTCAGACAGGTGGCTTTTTTCAGAAGAGGTGAGCATGAACTGCTGGTCCATCTCCTGTGGAAGGGTTCTTATGCTTGAAGGCAGCTTCTGGTGTTGGTGCTCCTGCCACTTGTTGAAGCCTAGGGAATGCTTTGGAATGTAACTTGACAAACCTGAGTTGACTGAGTTTGAGTTGACAGTAATGTTTGGATGAGGAATGAGAAAGGCAGGCTTCTCATGTATTTCTGTGGCATATTCGTCTTCTTCTTCCTCCTCCTCCTTGTCCTCTAAGGCAGTGATTTTCAACCTTTTTTGAGCCGCGGCACATTTTTTACATTTACAAAATCCTGGGGCACACCACCAACCAAAATGACATAAATACATAAATGAATGAATGAATGAATGAATGAATGAATTAAAAAATAAAATAAAAAATAAAATAAATAAATAAATAAATAAATAACCCCCTCATATATATAATCCCATGTAACATCTCCTTATAAATACAGTCAATCATCAATCATCCCTCCTCAAATTTATACCACTGTCTCATTTCTGGGTACTTCTCCTGTCTTTCCCCCTTTTCTCTCTCATGTTCCTCATTTCTCTCTCTTCCTCCCTTTTTCCCTCATTCTCCCTCTCACTTCTCCTCTTTTTCCATCCCTGTCTCTCTCCCCCCCTTAAGTGTGTGTGTGTATATACACTCAAACTATTTCCAAAACTAGGTGAGGGCTGGGTTTTCCCCCCTCTTTTTTTCTTTTCAAAAACAGGTGAGGGCTGGGGGGGGTTTCTTATTATTTGGGTGCTTTTTACCATATGCTTCAAGAATCACCTCTCTCTCTCTTTTGTTTCTCTCTCCTCTCATTCTCTGCCTCAATCATTTTCTCATTTCTCCTTTTTTCTCCCCTTTTTGTTCTCATTTCTCTCTCTATCTCTCCTTTCCTCTCCCTATCTCTTACTTTCTCTCTCTCCTCCTTTTTCTCTCTCTCTTTCTCTCTCGTGCACCACGCCGGCAACAGAGAGAGAAAGAGAGAGCGAGAGTGGAGAGAGAGTGGAGGACGGCTTGCCGGTCCGCGGCCCCCTGGATCAGCGGCCCCGCATGGCCCCAGCACAGACTCCGCGGTTGCCTTCGCCTCCGCCCAAGAGGCAGTAGCCACATTCACCCCTTCGCCCTCCCAGGTGTCCATGGCGCTCAGCGCCCGGCCATTTGCCGCCGCCACCTCCGCCTCCCGGTACCCCGCCCGACTTTTACCTGCAGGAACGGGTGGCCAGGCACCACGAAGGGGGGCACTTGAAGGCCACCACGACGCCGTTATTGTCATCAAGGCGCAAAGCCACGCAGTCCCGGATCGCTCGCTTCTCCGGCCAGCAAGCCGGCTGCCTGGGAAAGCGGCGCACTTTTTAAATGCGCGCTTTTCAAATGCAGCGCTTTCCTAGGCAGCCGGCTTTGCTGGTCGGAGAAGGGAGCGGTTCAGGACTGCATGGCTTTGCGCCACTTCAAAAATTTCTGCAGGAGGGGGGGTTTCATAATGGCTGTGTGGGCGCACGCCCACGCAGCTTAGAAGCAACAGTGGCCGGCACCCTCCCACCGGGCCCCAAAAGCTCACTTGTCATCACCGGGAAGCTCCAGCCAGGCCGGACTCGCGGCACACCTGACCATGTCCCGCGGCACACTAGTGTGCTGGTTGGGAAACACTGGTTGGGAAACACTGCTCTAAGGAGCACTCAGATGGATATTCAAATATGGTTTGCAAGCTGGTGCCATTGAAAGATATTTTCATCTTTTTGCACCAAATTCAAGAACAAAACAAAAACACTGGAGTAGGAAAAGTATTAGAGCACAATACTTCTTTAAAATATATTTATTATTCTGTAGTAAGACAATGGAAATGGGTAAGTTGTTTATTCTTTTAGCATTTTTCGAAGTTACTATAAGAAAATATATTTGAAGCACAATAAATACCTATTAGTATAAGTATATAATAAGTATCTATTTCTATATCTTTATCAACTAATTTTGAAAAGGATAGCAGTATTAATCCTTTACAGAAAAAGAGCAATGAACAGAACAGCAGGGTTAAACAAATATTTGGGCACAAAATCACAAAAGCATATAAAGAATGAGTCAATACTACAGTATATTTGTGACAGATGAATAACCAGTTCTTTTGTCACTTTTCCTCCAACTTTTGTTCCTACTTCAACTCATTGTCAATAGTGAGCACATTTAATATTTACTCAGTTTTATGAAAGTGTGTTCTTCCTTGCGGTTTATTTTCTGAATTTTTGTTTATATGTCCCAACCTGATTTTCCCACCCTAAGCATATTCATATTTAGTTCTCAGTGTCACCTATTTATTACCATCCTGTTGGCACTTGTCAAATGAATTTGTGATTGGACAGGGTGATGAAAATACCTCCTGGTGTTTAACAGGTGGATTTTTATATTTACTGAAAAATCAAAGCATATAATACTGATTTTAAAATATAAATGTCGGCACTGGTTTTACTTTAAAAAGGATGGTACTATATGTTTTCTTTCAATTCTTTCATTGTATTGGCTATGTCAGCAAAAGTGGACCAAAGCTTTTAGGTACAATATGGCAGAATTGACAAAATGTGATTCTACAGACCTTGCTGTAATTCAACTTTCACATTTTTCATCTTTGGACAGGTTGAATAAGAAATGTGGAAGATACATGCTCCCGTTATAAAAATAAAGACTGCTAGATCTGAATTGCAAAAGTCTAGATAACCACTAGAATGGTAATTAAAAGTACAGAAAAACTCTGACTCTCAACAACATTGGATATTTAGAAAATACACTCCTGTTAGAGTGCAGGATTATGTAGTTATGGTACCTCTGGATTATTGTTCTTGTTCTTCTTGTTATTATCTCTTTTATTCATTAAACATGAAACTCAATCAACTGAACATTTAAAAAATGTGTCACAAATACCATTGACTGGTGCTAAAGGTTGATACGGGTTGCTGCCAGCGTCCTAGATATCAACCAAGTATCTTCTTAAAATATATGATGTTCTGAGTAGCACAGTTTTTTGCAGTTCTGCTGGTGTTATTGCAGGAAGCTGCAATTTCTTGATGTATTTTATAAAATTCTTGGACATGGTACCGAGTGCCCCAGTGGCAATGGATATCAGTGTTACATGTTTAATCCATAATCATGTAGTTTCAATGGCATGGTCATGACATTTCCAGTTCTTTTTCTTCAATTCTGGCATATACTAGTACAGCGATATTAATAAGTTGTATGTTTCGGTTTTCAACAACTGTGATATCTAGCATGTTATGTTCCAAATGATGATCTTTCTGTGTTCCAAATGATGATCTTCACCTTCTAATTTTCGACAACTTTATCCATTTTATGTTCCCATGACTTTTTGGACACAGGTAAGTTGTCTTTTTTATATAATGGCCAGTAGATTAATTTAGCAACTCGGTCATGTCTAGATTTGTAATCAGTTTGCATGATTTTGCACTCACATACTAAATGTAAAACAGTTTCAACTTTGTCACTGCAAAGTCGGCAATGTGTTATATAATGTTGTTGCTGCTGCTGTTATTGTTATTATTAGTATTATTATTAGGGAAATCATATATCAATGGACAGCATTACACAGATATCTTCAAGCCACAGTAATGAATGGAAATAAATTCTTCAACTTTGAGAATCTGACTTAGAGTTAGAAATCTTTCTTTGTCACATGTTCAAAGCTGAAAAGACAGCACGGTTTAAGACACAATAGATATTCACACATTCCTCATTTAGAACCACAATTGTCTTGCAAACTTCTCATTCTGTCACTCTCTTCATTCTGGCTAGTTGAACCTTTTCAAAATCTACAAATTTCATATGTTCCTTTTTCTGTATTTCTTAACCCTTTCTCTACTAACTTGTACTGGGCACTATTTTACAGGTGAAATACAATATTCATCTCTTCATCTCTATATTAGCAAATCTATAAAGGTCTTTGCTCTTCACTTGTTTTATGTCTTGTGTCTTATCTCTATTTATCTTCTTATGCTGCCTCTTATTCAGGACTCCTTTTACTTTAAAGCACTGATTCCTCTTTCAAAGCCATCCAAGGGTGGGAGTGTTGATTAGGTGGCAGAGACATACTCAAACCCTCATCTTTTAAATATACAATGCATGTAAAAAAGGAACAAGATTTGCAACATATGGTCACATCTAATATTTTGACTTGTTTAAACTCCTCCCCAGCATGCCATGGTAATCTATTATTTCTAAATGAACTTCTTCCCTTTCCACCCTTCTGCATATCATGGCCTGATCAAATACTTTACATTCACAGCTATACTTTTTCCCAAACCCTACATTTGTTTTCACTTTCTTAGAACAATTTCTCCCTCCTTTGTGATGCTCCATAATTTTGATTTCTTAGCAGATTCTACATTATGTGCCATAAAGCCTGTTTAGACCCAGGTGGCACAATGGCTACAGTGCAGCCCTACAGGTTACTTCAGCTAACTGCTAGCTGTAGTTCAGCAGCTGAAATCTTACCATAGGCTCAAGATGAACTCACCCTCCCATCCTTTCGAGGCGAGTAAAATGAGGACTCAGATTGTTGGGGCCAGTATGCTGATTCTGTAAACAGCTTAGAGAGGGTTGTAAAAGCACTACAAAGCAATATATAAATCTAAATGCTATTGCTAATTCTATTGCTGTTATCTTTTTCTGGTGACCAGTTTATTTTTCCTATTTGCTTTATATCCAAAGATGCTTGATTCTCTGCTGCTGACTTTCTAGAAATTTCAGTAAACTTAGAGCTACCTATGAATGGTAAGTAGCAATATGTACAAGGCAGCAATAATTCCTCAAATTTATTATCCTTAAAATTATTTATGCAGAAGATAAGAGCAATGCTCTTCATTAATCTATTATTAATGTATTATTAATTCAAGGGCATGGGGTGAGGTATCATCAATATGCCGATGATACCCAGCTATACATCTCCACCCCATGTCCAGTCAACGAAGCAGTGGAAGTGATGTGCCGGTGCCTGGAGGCTGTTGGGCCCTGGATGGGTGTCAACAAACTCAAACTCAACCCAGACAAGACGGAGTGGCTGTGGGTCTTGCATCCCAAGGACAATTCCATCTGTCCGTCCATTACCCTGGGGGGGAACTATTGACCCCCTCAGAGAGGGTCCGCAACTTGGGCGTCCTCCTCGATCCACAGCTGACATTGGAACATCATCTTTCGGCTGTGGCGAGGGGGGCATTTGCCCAGGTTCACCTGGTGCACCAGTTGCGGCCCTATTTGGACAGGGAGCCACTGCTCACAGTCACTCATGCCCTCATCACCTCGAGGTTCGATTACTGCAATGCTCTCTACATGGGGCTACCTTTGAAAAGTGTTCGGAAACTTCAGATCGTGCAGAATGCGGCCGCGAGAGCCATCATGGGGCTTCCTAGATTCGCTCACATTTCTGCAACACTCCGCGGCCTGCACTGGCTGCCAATCAGTTTCCGGTCACAATTCAAAGTGTTGGTAATGACCTTTAAAGCCCTGATGGCATTGGGCCAGAATACATCCAGAACTGCCTTCTACCGCACGAATCCCAGCGGCCGATAAGGTCCCACAGAGTTGGCCTTCTCCATGTCCCGTCGACCAAACAATGTCGTTTGGCGGGCCCCAGGGGAAGAGCCTTCTCTGTGGCGGCCCCAGCCCTCTGAAACCAACTCTCCCCAGAGATTAGAACGGCCCCCAACCTCCTTGTCTTTTGCAAATTACTTAAGACCCACCTTTGTCGCCAGGCATGGGGGAGTTAAGTTATCCTTTCCCCCTAGGCTATTACAAGTTAAGCATGGTATGTTTGTGTGTATGTTTGGTTTTTTATAATAAGGGTTTTTAGTTGTTTTTATTAATTGGATTGTTCATGTTGTTTTACCACTGTTGTTAGCTGCCCCAAGTCTGTGGAGACGGGCGGCATACAAATCCAATTAATAATAATAATAATAATAATAATAATAATAATAATAATAATAATAATAATAATAAATACAAACTAAATGTAAATCGCTCTAAACTAGACTGCAGAAAATACAGTTTCAGCAATAGAGTGGTCAACGCCTGGAATTCATTATTGGACTCTGTTGTTTCTTCCCCCAATCCCAAAATCTTCAATATCTTCAATCTACAAGAGACCTCTCCCCTTTTCTAAGAGGTCTGTAAGGGGCATGCATAAGTGCACCTTTGTGCCTACCGTTCCTGTCCTAATGTGTTTTTATCTTTTCTATCTCTACTTTATACTTATATTATGTTAAACATACTACAATACAATACTATATTTGTATTACAAATAAATAAATAAAATAAAAATAATCTGTATAGATACACCAATGAACCAAAATGTGAAACTTTGCTGGAGAGTCTGATCTATCTCTAAAACTGTCTGACATCATCTACCCTGTTACCCAAGATGCTGCAAACCTTCGGTCAGACTCCTTCATAGAAAGTGGATATAGCACCCACATCAAATATAGTTTACCTCCTCTATTTAAGAGTTGATTGTACAAATTTTTCTAATGTTTACGCATATTCCTAAATATAGTTTGCTTTTGATGTGGCTAAATATTGTTGACTAATTGAATTTTAAAATTGGCATCAAAATCCTACTACATTTATTTAGTATTAACTTTTTGATCCAACTTAATCTCGTGTAAGTATATTCGAATTAATCTTGGAAATGATGACGGCAAAGTTGCTGCAGAAATCCTAGTCTTAGTTGTAAAGGATAACAGAATGATAAACAGTGTAAGGTACGGAAAGTAAGTTGAGGTGCTAAAGTATCTGAAGATAACCTGTTTGGAATATATATTTAATTTTCTAAACTGTACTTACTTAAAATAGAAGAATACTGGAATGTAAGTGTTGTCACCAGAACAAGATGCCTGCCTGCCTGCCTGCCTGCCTGCCTACCTACCTACCTGGTAAAAGAGGCAGCATTTTTTTCCTTATTTTCCTCCTCAGTTCAAATGAATCTATGAATCTGTATGGCTGAGGGAGAGAAGGGGAGAGGATAAGGGAGGCTTCTATGGGGCAGGTCTGAGGGAGAGAAGGAGAGAGAAGAGGAGAGGATTCTGCGGGGCAAGGCTAAGGGAGAGAAGGGGATAGGATGGGAAGGATTCTGTGGGGCAAGCATGAGGAGAGGAGAGTACAGAGAGACGGATCATAACTACTCATTAATTTATCAAGCCTGACCATATAGCTCCATAGCAGAGCATGGGTATTTAGCTAGCGCAAGATAAAGGAAATACTTTTGGATTATACATGTGAAAAAGAATAATAATAGGCACCCAAAACAAAATTATAACATATTTGTATTTTTATTCCACTTTTAGCCAAGGAAAATGTGTCAGGTGACCTGATAGCTGTTAGCTAGCTGTTAGTTGAGCAGAATTAAAAGCAATATTTCTCTCATAAAGGTGAAAGAAAGATCCTGATGTTTTGTTCTGTCTTCACAGTCTAAACTTTTGATGTTAACCATATGAAGTGCATATATGTAAGTATGTATGTATGTATGTATATGATATATATATCCCGATTTACCATCATGACTTCAGAGATGCAGTGGACTTTGTTTGTTTGTTTATTTGTTTATCTATCTATCTATCTATCTATCTATCTATCTATTTATTAGATTTGTATGCCGCCCCTCTCCGTAGACTCGGGGCGGCTCACAACAATAACAAGAACAATGTAAGAACAAATCTAATAATTTTAAAACACTAAAAAACCCATTATTAAAAGCAATCAAACACATAAACATACCATGTATAAACTGTATAGGCCCGGGAGAGATATGTCAGTTCCCCCATGCCTGACGGCAGAGATGGGTCTTAAGAACTTTACGAAAGGCAAGGAGGGTGGGGGCAGTTCTAATCTCCAGGGGGAGCTGGTTCCAGAGGGTCAGGGCCACCACAGAGAAGGCTCTTCTCCTGGGTCCCGTCAAACAATATTGTTTAGTCGACGGGACCCGGAGAAGGCCAGCTCTGTGGGACCTAACCGGTCGCTGGGATTCGTTCTCTATCAATTATTCATTTTTGATCTTTTTTGTTATATGTAAAGATTTTTTAAAAGCATGGAGCAAGAGAGTTGATTATAGGGATTCTATTTTGGACTAATTTAGGACTCTGAATATAAATTGAATCATATATAGTTCAGCTTCATTATTAAACTGATTAACACAACAATCTTGTATTGCACAATTGCCCCCATTTTTTTTTTTAATACATTTATCTAAGTTGTCCTGTTTGTCAAAGCAAATATAAAATGTTCATTCCAAAATCTGTGGCAAAGTGAAATCTGTTCTGGGCAGCCTATCTTGTTATTGTGTCTGGTAACACAACCAATCATGTGGTTACTTAGAGAAGCACTTGCTATCAGTATTTTTCCCCATAAGGACAGGAATGACTTTGCTCACAACCCTTTATCCTTGTTTATATGAGCCAAGGTGGTGCAATGGTTAGAGTGCAGTAGTGCAGGCTACTTCAGGTGACTGTGAGCTGCAGTTTGGCAGTTCAAATCGCACCGACTCCAAGTTGACTCAGCCTTCCATCATCCTGAAGTGGGTAAAATCGGGGTCCAGATTGTTGGGGGCTGTATCTTGACACTGTAAAACACTTAGAGAGGGCTGTAAAAGCACTATGATGTGGTATATAAGCCTAAGTGCTATTTCTATTGCTATATCTTGATTGGACTACTTTTTATTATCAGATAAAGCCATCCACTATAATTCAGATATAACTCAAAAGAACACTTGATCAAAGTCTTATCATCATCAGGGACTTTTAGGACATGCCTTTTCTGTTACATCTCCTCCCTTGGAATAGTTTTTTACTTGAGATCAAAACAGCCCCAATCCCAATGGCATTTAGGAAAGCTGCTAAGATCTGCCTAGCTTGAGAAAGTATTTATAGACTGGTAGCATGTTGGACTTCCCCATCTTGCAAGAGGAGATTACCATTATTTGCCCATGAATGGAAGGATGTTGCTGTTACTGCTTCTATAATTTTTGAGCTACTGCTTTTATTGTTTGTGCATTTTTTAGTATTTTAAGCTATTTTATGGCAAGCTTTCAGAAATCTTTTTTATATTTCTGTATTTGGCTTGGTGTACAATATCAAGAGTTTCCGAACTGAAATTGGACTTCGGTTTATCTATCTCCTGAGAAATAATGAATTTCATTCTATTTCCTACTGCCAGTTGATATTAATGAATGCATTTTCCCAGTTGTCTATCTCTCTTTCCTACACAGTGACTGTTGTAGTAATTATATGTTGTGGATTACTTCTGTGTTTTCTTCTTTGGTTACAAAGAAAATTACTGGAATAAAACAACCAGCTCAGTAAACATGAAGAATCTCAAACTTCAACTCTGAACTGAATATCTTCTCTACAATTGTAAACAGAAACAATTATAATGCTGGATATATGTCTGGAATTTGTCTCCCAGTCCCATTATATCTTAACAAATCTTATGTCTGATTTTTCTCTTCCTCTTCAATAGACGTGTAGGTCTGTCTGTCTGTTTGTCTGTTTTATTAAAATTTAAATAGTCATCCATCTCATAAGCAATTCTGGATGGCTTATGAAAAAAAAAACTTAAAAGTAATTATTTAAAATAATAACTAACAAATATTAAATGATTAAACACTGTAAAAAACAGCTAAAATAAAATGAATAGATGAAGAAATGTCAATTGTAATGGTGTCATATTACCAATTTAGTCTCTGCCTGGGTGGGTAAGCAAAAGCTTGCACAAAATTAGTGTAACAGAAATAATATTCTTATAACAATATTCTCCTTTTTTAGTTGCAACATGATCAGCTTTGTCTTTTATCTTATGAAAGAATGAAACATTTCTGTCGATCTACCTTTTCCCAAGTACTTACTGGTGTATTAGCTCTGCTACTTATGCAAGTATCTTCTTGTAGTTCTTGATTTTCTTTAACTGGTTCATACAAACTGTCCATAGAACCCTCCTGAAAAGTAAACAAATCATGTGTGTTAAACTTGTGTTCATTTTTGTTTCTAATCTATTTGTTGATTGATAATGTCATCTAATTTCTAATTCATAAGAATAGGGCACAAAATAATGATAATATTAAAAATTATTCATAAAATTTCCAAGACAAGAACTATGGTACCAAATGATTTAAAGATCTCGAAGTACTGTTCATTGATAAAATTAACATGGCTGTACAATACAAACGGTGTAGCAAACATTTATTTATTTATTATTTATTTATTTATTAAATTTTTATGGTGCCCCTCTCCCATACAACATATGGGAAACAATAAAATGTATTAAAACCTTCTTCACAACTTTGGGTGAGGTTAATTGCAGTTTTAATTGGATAAGTTGAAATATATTTTAGCAAGCAATTATATTGATTTTAGATTTATTGGATTTATATGATTAGATTTATTGGATTTATATGCCGCCCTAGTTTTCGGAGAGGGGCGGCATATAAATCCAATAAATCTAATCATATAAATCCAATAAATCTAAAATCAATATAATTGCTTGCTAAAATATATTTCAACTTATCCAATTAAAACTGCAATTAACCTCACCCAAAGTTGTGAAGAAAGAACCAAGTCTTAACTGCCTTTGTGAAGACCTTTCAAAATATCTCATATTTAATAGTAAGTCTGTTAAATAATATTAAAATATTTTACTTATGTATTACTAGATTGCTGTCACATTCCCAAACTCAGCATAATACTGGGAAATGATACAGGTAAAATGTTCCTGACATTCTTCTTTGATTCAGTCAGATTAAAATGGAACTGAGTTGTGAAATAAGAAAAGTTTAAAAACAGCAAAGCAGCTTTTTAATTGATTCTAATTTAAAATATACAACATACCATTTGGAAAGTTAAAAATAACAGAAAAAATAGAAGTGAGTTATTGAACAGTCATGATTGTCAGAAATGAAAGAGAATTTAAAAAGACTGTGAAAAGACTCATGGGAAGAACATATGAAAAAAGATATCATGCATAGCTGTTTCTATGATCTCATTAGGAATCTTCAAGTCAATATGAAGGATTATTTATAGTACATAATAATGAACATAAATGTAAGTATAATAGTTCATATAATAATGGTGAGATTGGGGAAAAGTCACCGAATACTATAATTTATCCAAGAAGGAAAATATTTCATTTTCTAGCTTTGTAAGAAACTAATTTGTTTAGTTCATGTTTCTTTCCTCTTGGTATTTGTAAGCATCTTTGGAATAGTTGGTATTTATGCTACCCTAAAGGAAATTATGACTTGTAAACGTTAAAACTATTCTGAGTCAGACTGATTTGATACATCAAAGAAACTTGAAAACTGATTTTCAGTCACCTGTTTTCTTCTTTTTTTAAAAAATATACTTTATTAGATTATTTTAAAAAAGGAAAACAGGGAAAAGGGGGATGGGAATACAAAAAAGGAAAGTGGGATGGGGATGGAGTAAACAGTATTTTTATACAGCGACTTATATATATTATTGTATATACATTACAAATATTTGTCTATATGTAAATATTTTGTATTCAATATTCTTATTTGAATAATCTTATAGCTGTAGTATTTAATAGTCCAAGAATGACGTGGAAAGAAGAGGTGAGTGGAGGTGGGATAGAAAAGGAAAGAGGATGGAAAGAAAAGAAGAAGAAAGGGAGAAGAAAGGAAAAAAAGAGAGAAGAGGTGGTACCTGCAAACTAGCAGGCATTTGGATTGTGACGACTTAGTTTGATTATATTTGTTATTTTTGTTAGTGAGAAGTAGTTGTAGGTTGCAATATTAGTAAATTTCTGATAATTATCAAATGGATTGAACTCAGACAGGGGTTGTATTGACTTTGGTCCGAATTTCTATTGTGTATATCTTTATTTTGATTTATATTAAGAGATTTTAATTAGTTTTTGTTTTATTGTCCTTAAAGTTGGATAGCCATCTGAACCATTTCTCCCAGGCCTTGTAGAACTCTGAATCATTTTTGTTTTGAATTTCGAGTCACCTGTTTTCTTAAAACTCCTACATAACTACTGTAGAGTCAGTAACCAACGCTAACAGCTTAAGATCAGATGCTCATTGTTTTATACAATTTTCATATGATACCATTTTAACAACAGAATTATGAGTCACTACTGAAATATGATGTTTTATAAGACAGCTTGCAAAAATGACAAATGCTTTTCAAATTAAACCTCCTGTACTGTAATAATTGCCAGGGAATCTGCACATGATCCAGAAATATGCAGCAAGTATTTCTGATGATGAAATGTCAGTCTTGGATTACTAGAGCAAGTGGAATTAATTTGCAAATATTAAGTTGCAGCTGGACATTCTATACAATAGATAATGACAGAGGATAAAATATAATCCAAGTTGAGACAATAGTCCCTTATTAAATATACAGTATTTAAAAACTGGTAGTTAATTTATCTGAGATAATATTAAGCTAAATTCTAAACAAGCCAAATGTCCCTATTTCATGAAATATGACAAATATTTTTTTGAAATATTATAAAGTTATATCAGGAGGAGAATGCATTAGAGAACGTCAGAAGAGCCTTGCTTATATATATTCTGCTTGATGTAAAATACCCAGATACTTGCAGGGTATTATCCCTAAATATTGCAACTATATTTTTTTTTCCTGTACTAAAATTATATTTTTTACCTCTATACTACTACTAGAATTTTTTGTAATATTCTTTTGTGGGAAATATCCTTATCCTTGTTTTTAGAAATATACAGTGGTATCTGTAGATTAGATTTATTTTCTAATTTAATTCTTTGTATTTTTATTTGGTTTGTTTCATGCACTCAAAAGTTAATAAGTTTAGATATTATTTTATTGTGCAAAATAATTTGTTGTCTTAATACTTTATTATAAATCAATACATGGACATAGATCATTTTTATATAGTGAATTAAATCAAAATATCACCACTTTCTGTATATTTCTCTAATAAATAATTACAGAATAAAAGATATAAATATTGTTTGTCATAAAGAAATAAGAAAGCTTTTTCTAAAATAGGTATATATAGTATATATATAGTATATATCTGATCTGATCTGATCTCTAAGGCATAAAAAAGACCACACAGACAGAACTATTTTTATACACATAATATTATTTTAGAAAAGTACTAGAAACATAAATACTCAATCAACATTTTAAAAGTTTTGTGACATTGAGATTGTAAATTTTAGAAATGTTCTCTAGCAAGCATTATAAAACTCTGTATTTCAAAAATGTTCCAATTTATTTTGTAAGAAATGAAATTTCAACTTAATTCATCCTTCAGAATAAATTGGTTTATATTTATGAGCCAAAAAATATTTCCACCATAATCATCAAATGAAAGTTACTTTCAAAATTACCTCACAAAATATCTGCAAATCATACAATTGATTTCTTTTTAAACAAGCCTTTTCCTTTGCTGTTTTGAAAAATATTTTATTACACATATTATATATTTTCTTTCTAACACCTTTAATCTCTCTCATAGGAATCTTAGGCTTTTAAACTCATTAATCAAATCAAGAAGAAAAAGAAAGACTTACCAGTGAAAAGCAGAAAAAATTCATTTTGGAATAATTACAAAAGTACACATTTAGAAATGTTATACTATTTCAAAGAATCCTTGCCACACAATGCCGATGCTTCTTGTTCTTCCCAGCTGTTCAACATTTTTTTCTAGAGATTAGAGCAGGATAAAATCCTTGCAATAATCCACTGGATTTCCAGACCATTATCAAATGAGATACAGTACAGGCTTGTCTAGCTCAGCCCAAGCAGTTCCCTAAATTAATCAACAGTGTTTATCCACAAATCTGGACATTAAAGAAAGGGGAAAATGATGCTGAAGCTTGGATTTTCATTGACTTAAAATGGATTTCATGTTTCAAAAACAATGAATGACTTCATTTATAATTCCATTATTAAATATGCCTTTATTAAAACTCTTCAAAAGAGGTGGAATAATTCCCAGCATTCCTAGGCAACTTGACTGATGATGGCTGGAATCTTTAATTGGAACTGCAAAACAGCTCAATATCACCTAGCTAAATTTCAGAAAGTAAGGTGTTCAATGGCTTATGCCTTTTGAATTTAAACTACTGTATCACGTACTTTTCAGAAAAAAGGCACCAAAATGCAAAGTGAGTGTAAATATTGCCTACAATAGAGTGCTACTTGTTGAGATTCAAGTGGAACAAACATTTTATATCTTAAATGTTAGGGAATTTATATTAGCTCAGTGCTTCTGATGATAAAATAGTTATTAGTTAGACTGCCTTACCACGGTTAGATCACTTTTTCATAGTGGTCAAAGATTCAAGAATTAAACTGAATTGTTGCAGTGTAGCATAAATGTTAGAATAGGAATATATCATATTATATATATCTGGACCTCTAGCATAAAAATGCTCTGCTTACCCTGATTCTATTATAGCCAGGATAGGACAGTATTAACTTGCTTAAGTCTGCATTTCTGGTGAATTTGCAACAGGAAGACAACTGACCATAAAAGGGTTCAATAAACATCTCACTGATAAACAAATATACATCACTCCAAACAGGACGTTATACAATCAAAGGGGGAAATTTACATTGCCTGAAGCAAAACAGGACGAGACTGTGATAAAGGAGATTGGTTGTGATAAGGCAGAAGGCTTCAGAGAAAATAGGTGTGAGAAACATTTGCTCAAAGGAAATGTTTCGAGGAAATTGGTTTGTGATATCTGGGGAAAGGAAGGACTCAAACATATGTCATGTTTGAAGTTATGTTATTGGATGTTTGTATATCACTTGACATGTACGTGTAATTATCCCCATCTGCTTATGCTCCCAAATAAAAAGAGGTACACAGCTCCATACTGTGTCACATCACCCAGAGAGAAAATGTGTCCAAGTCTTCTTTCTAGGATTTGCGTTCGTGAGTGACCCCACATGGCTGGGTTGCTCTTAGCCCTTCTGAAGACATTGTCTTGATCAGGGACTTTGCAGCACCGCACTGAATAGCAAAAGAAAAAGTGGGCAGCCCTGCCATGTACCATTAATCCTAAAATAAGATGTAAACAAAATAAAATCATGTCTTTTTTTTAAAAAAAGTGTTCAATAATAAAATAAGTGCTAATACAGATTACCAACAAATACTGTACAAGGGAGAGGGCCACACAATGCGGTGACATGGAGTTCCCCGCGCTCTGCAGGGGATTCCTGATATTCTTGTCGCCTGGGGGATCTGGTTTAGAATCAGAAGAAGTGGGATGTTTTTGGTGACCTGGGAGGGGTGGAAAACCCTTCAGGAATCTGGCATAGAGTCCTCAACCACCGGTGCTGGAAAACGACTTGCTGCAGTCATCCAAGCCATAGCAGCCACAAACAAACTGAGTGTTTTTTTGCGAAAGATTGGTTGCCATCTGTGCAAGATAATTTAAGTTATTGTGCTGGAGATAAGAGTGGAAACTTAAACTGGTGAGTTACATTGCCAGCAGAAACTTTTGGACATTTTAAAAACCTTAATGGGGCACAAATACGAATTTTATATTTAGTACAGTGGTAGCTCGGTTCTCAACCACAATTCGTTCTGGAAGTGGGGTCAAGAACCAATTTGGTCGAGAACTGAAACAATTTAAGATAAATTCCCCTCCTCAGTTGTCTCTCCCTCTAGCTTGCCTGCTTCTGTCCCCATCTCTCTCTCTCTCTCTCTCTCTCTCTCTCTCTCTCTCTCTCTCTCTCTCTCTCTGTAGCTTGCCAGCTTCCAGCTTCAGTTCTCTTGATCACCCGCTTCTGTCCCTGGCTCTCTCTATATATATATATATAGCTTGCCGGCTTCCGGCTTCAGTTCTCTCGATCGCCCGCTTCTGTCCCTGGCTCTCTCTCTCTCTCTGTAACTTGCCAGCTTCTGTCTTCAGTTCTCTCGAGTGTTCGAGTTCCAAATATTTGTTTGGATTTCAGGGCAAAAGTTTCTTGAATTTCCTGGTCGAATACCGATTTGTTTGAACTGAGAAGCGTTCGAAAACTGAGGTACCACTGTAAAAGGTTTTGAAGATATGACAATTTTGTTAGTGTTAATATAACTGGGACAACCTTATATTTTCTGCCTACAATGATCACCCAAGAATTAAAATTGATCATAGTGTCTGTTGCATTTATGAACATCAATTTCTATAAACCTTTGAGTTGACAATAAAAAGTCAAAGGGTTTGGAGTTCTAATCTGTTTCAGATTAGAACAATGCAACTACCAGACTAGAGGCTCCTTAAAGGCAAGGCTACTATTGAGATAGTATCCTCCACCAAAGCTCTGAATGGAATAGGTTGTAGTACTTGAGAAAAACAGAAATGCACATACAATTGTCTATCTACAAACCTCCAAAATTTTCTGCCTATGGAAAGTGCTTCATTTGCCATCATAATAGAGTCAATCCTGATCGTGTAATAAATTAAAACCCTAATTCTGCTGACCTTTTGTAAAGCCATGAAGACTTAGTGGTATGCCTGGGATTAGGACCTTGAGTGTGTAATGATTATATTAGTTATATTGACATCTATGGAAATAGTTTGCTTACAAAACTGTACATATTTTTTCTATATTGTTTTAACTATTTGTTTCTATGATGTATGCTTTTCCAATTTGCTAGATGATGTTGGCAGCTATAGAAAATAAATGGACAGACAGACAGACTGACTGACAGATACTGCAAATTCCATTTAGGAAGGAATGCCATGCATGTGAATGAGATAGAAAAGTTACTTTTTATGTTATTTATTAAAGCTCTTAAAGCAGGATATCTTAAGAATGCTTTCACAATATCTGGAAAATATGATAATGACCAAATTAATCTTTTATAAAACATTCATTTCTAATTAAGGATTTGTAATTTGCACAGAAATTGAATTTCCTGTAAAAGGCAATGATCACTCAGCAATAGGTTGTTTGTTCAGCCATTTGCCATTTTATAGGGAAAAACAGTATTGTACTGCAGTGTAGTACGAACATTTACATTCATACCCACAGGCAGAATAGGAGGTAAAAGGCTTTCAGACAGTGGTCTTATTTTCTTCTTGTTTCTTTCCAAATAGCATAAGGTGACCAGATTATAACTTTGGTAAAGTGGGACACCTTTGACCAGGGGAGGGGGGATGGATGACTGAAAAGTTTCTACAGAATTTTACCTCAGCGTTTGTTTTTCCACTTAATAGTGTTAGGATGGGGTTCACCTCAAAGAAAGCGGTTTCCATACTCTTTTCCCCCCAACGCTGGAGAGGTGAGCGCTCGGTCTCTTCTCCAATCTGCTGATCTCCTCTCGCTGTTGGGCATGTGCAAAGCAACCCTTAGCCGATAGTGCCAAAGTTTTGGGACACCACTTCATATTTTTTCTTTTCCCCCTCCCCACTTTGCATCGGGGATGCAAAGTGTGTATGTGTGTGTGTGTGTGTAGGGGGGATTTAAAGGATCTGGTAGTTATAAAGATATTTAGTGGCAAACTGATTTCTGGGGACAGTCCATCGCCTTTTCCACACACAAGTCTAGTGGTCCGCTGTTGTAGCAGCTGATTAGGATCAGAGTCCCAGACAGCCAGGGGGAGAGGAAAAAATACACACATGCAAGACTTGTATTCCATCCGTTCCTAGTCTGCAACTCCATCACAGGTTTACACCAACTGAAATGTCAGCTGTAAAGCGTCTTTTGGCAACGAAATGGGGCTTGCCTCACCTCCTTCTCCTTTTCCAGCAATGCTTCTTGCTGCAGGTAAAACTTGGGTGGGTCGAGGGGAGGGGCCATTGATCAGCTGAGCACTGGGACGAGCCAAGTCCAGAACCCGGACAGCTGGCTCCCTGTATTCATCCACCTGGCAGTATGGAAGTTGAGTTGCTTGCTGAGCAATCCCTTCAAGCCACGTCATCGCATCAAAGGATGAAGAGCTGGTGCAATCCAATGCAATCTCTTTCAAAAAATCAGGACTTTTAAAAAACACCACGGGACAAATTGCTCAAAAGCAGGACTGTCCTGACAAAAGTGGGACTTCTGGTCACCTTAAAATAGCACAGTAAGTCAACCCATATGTCAAGGCTTTGTAGCTTTTCCAAACCCTAACCCTTAAAACTTTAATATAGAAAAACATTTTTCTAAGAGGCATTAATATATACAGGGTATATTAAGTGATAATAAAGTACCAAATAACTTCTAAACAAACACTCCATTAGTAAATGTTTAAGAAAGGATATAATCTACAATATATATTATATATTATATTTAGTAGGTGCTATTTGTCCAATCCAATTTAGTTGCATTATGTTAGAAGGAGGCAAAACCATTTCCTCAGACCAAGGAGATGTGTTGCTTTCGGTTTGAATCTTCTTTATTATTAATGTTAATTCTGTGTGTCTATATATATACAGTATATCACAGTATGAGTATTCTCACATTTTGTAAATATTTAATTATATCTTTTCATGTGACAACACTGAAGAAATGGAAGTGATCGCAATGGAAGTGAAAAAGTGACTACATTATAGTCAAACTAAAGAAAGAAAGAAAAATGTGACTTTTTGTTGTTGTTTTTTCTCATTTGTTTGAAGTGCTTAGCATCATCTAAATCTAATCATATGTAGCAATTATGAAAGTCGGTTGATAAGAAATTATGGGTTTGTTATTTTTGGGCTGTGAAACTGACATAAAACACTTAAATAAATCGTTTGAAACATAATTGAACATAAAATACCTTTTTTAAAAAATTCTAAAGTCTTTAGTATGCATTCTCCCCCTGCAATAGACTAATTTGTAGTGTTTCATCAATGCAGCCATTTACTTTCATTTTAATTTCAGTCTATTATGGCTAATAAAAATAGTATCTTCACTCATTCCATCTTTTATAATGCAACAGCAAGATAAATTGTTAACTTTTGACAATCCCCGAGACAATAATGAGTAACATAGTTTTCTCTCTTATCCTTGATAAACACTTAGGATATGGAAAGCAACTTAATCCTCTTTGTACACATTCCCATCTGTGCTTCCAGCCAACATCTTGAATTACTACATTCTTCAGTGCAATTTTGTTCACAATTTAACATTCAAAACTAAAAAAGAAAAAAGAAATCTAGATAATTTAAGTCCACAGTACAGTTTTAATATATACTGTAGCAAAAAGATGAGAAGCCTACAGAAGCCTAAACTACTGAAACTGTTGCAGTTGAGAGATAAATTCTTTCAAGCACACAGGGCATCATGAACATTGATTGGAATACAGGCTCAAAGAAACTAATAGCTTCTTTTTCAGAAAACTAGAGTTGCAAGATCAAAGATAA
The DNA here is from genome assembly GCF_031021105.1 of Erythrolamprus reginae. Taxonomy (NCBI): domain Eukaryota; kingdom Metazoa; phylum Chordata; class Lepidosauria; order Squamata; family Dipsadidae; genus Erythrolamprus; species Erythrolamprus reginae. Next base: position 52,526,311 of record NC_091953.1, read on the forward strand.
CCATTCATTATTTGTAAGCTTCTCCAGTGGTACAATTTGTGATAATACTATAACTGAAGGACATTTTTGGATTAGATCTTCTGAAGTAATATAAATTATGAATACAGCTGACTTCATGATATAGTGTTTTAAATTTAGCCTCAGCCTACTGTGAATCCTGTACTACACTTTCTGTTACATCATAGATCTGTAAAAGAGCATCTTTGCCCCAGGAAGTGTCAAGGTCTCTTTATCAGATATTCTTATGCTTTGTATTAATTTTTCCTGCAAACAAAATTTAGGGTGGCTGAGATCAGCAACAATGACTTCAAAAATGATAAATATACAGTACATTTCACATCTACAGTGTAGGTATCCTATGAAGCAGTGAGTTCTCATGTTAGTTTGGCCTGCATACATAAACTTAAGAATACGTATTCTGTCACCTTTTAACTGATCTAAATGTAGTTCATAAAATCATCTACCACAATGTCCTACCTGTCAATGACTACTTCACTTTCAAGTCCCTCGATATCGACCTTACCCTCCTGGGAAATCCTGGCACAAGATTGATCAACATTGTGCATGCTGATCCACCAAGGTTGCCAAACATCTGAGGACAGAATAACAATCATAGCAGAAGAGAAGTGAGTAGTCTGCAGAGCCACAGCTGCAAATGCTGCAACAATGGTGCTCACAGATGTCTGTCCAACATGTGGCAGAACATTTTGTGCCTGTATTGGTCTTACCAGCCATTTGCAAACACATCGTGGACATCCCACAACCTGTTAGATGTCAAGGTCCTCTTTGAACAGGATGGACAAACATCATAATCATCACTTCAGCTTCAACCTCAACAATACATGAGCACACAACAGATACAAACTTAATGTAAACCACAGCAAACACAGCTGCAGAAAATACGACTTCAGCAACAGAGTGATCAATGCCTGGAATGCATTACCTGACTATAGTTTCTTCTCCAAACCCCAAAAACTTTAATCTTAGGCTGTCTACTGTTGACCTCACCCCATTCCTAAGAGGTCTGTAAGAGGCATATATAAGTGCACTAGCGTGCCTACCATCCCTGTCTTACTGCCCTATTGTCATCAATTATCTGTACTTACTTTGCTTATGTTTATGTTTATGTTTATGTTTATACCTATACCTGCTGACAAACAAACCAACAAATAAATATGGATTCTGATTCATGTTGATTTATTTTCATACAATAGATTGAATCTAAGATAAGTTAACATCATAGTTCTCAACTAATAATTCATTATTCACATTGAATATGCTTGTTTTTATGTAAACATGCTTATGTTTATATCTATACTTGCTGAAAAACAAACCAACAAATAAATATGGATTCGGATTCATGTTGATTTATTTTCACAGAATGGATTGAATCTAAGCTAAGTTAACACCTTAGTTCTCAACTAATGACTCATTATTCACATTGATTTCAGTGACACAACTCCCCCCAAAAAAATGTTCCTTTCTGTATTACATTTTTCTGCATTAATATATTCTGAATTAATACAGATAGCCTATTTCTTGCTTGAAGTAGTTGTACACATAGAGATTTATATAACATCCTTGTTGCCCAAAGCTTTCGTCTTCTCTTTTTCTTAGCTATTGTGACAGCTGAGTTTGAAGACTTAGCTGGGGATTTTTTGGCCAAGGCATCTTAAGAACTTCAGAGCAGATGCCTTCCAGTGCTTTGTTTTCTTCTAACCGCAACCCAACTCTGATTGGTTGTAGTTTCTGACAAACACCACTTTCATCTAGCAGCTTGTTGTGTCCCTAGGCAGACATTTATTGCTGGGATGCTATGTTCACTATTGGAAAGAACCACTTTCCAACAATTCTAATAATTGTTCTACTGAGGGCTGGTAAGTCAATGAACTCTCCCCATATTTGGAAGCTCATGCTCCATTTAACTTTTACATCCCTTGCATTTCTATCAAGCATGGTAAAACATGCTTCCATACATTTTGTACGGTTCTGCAAAGCTTCCCTTTTTTGTTTTTAAAAATATTTTTAAGTGGCAATCTTGCAACAGTATTACTTGGTTTCTCTGAAGCTGCGATATCAGTTCTTTCTTGGTACAATATTTCAATGGATCTGGTATTGGATTATTGGAGCATCAAAGTAAGGAGGGTACCATAAGGGGGGGGAGAGAAAAGGTCTGCATTAATTCTAAGTAAACATCTAGAAAGAGTTATAAAGGCATCCATGCGCGCAAACATCTGAGAAAGTCTCCCTGTGTAGGAATTAGCAATGAGTGAACAACCTTAACTGGGAAAGATAAGGCTGTCAACTAGAAATGCTTGCTTTTCTTACAAGGGATAGAAAGGCAAGATGCAGGTGGATAAGCAACCAAAAATTCTGAAGACCTCGTCCGGACCAAATTCTAGCCCAGCCCATTGCCAATTCATTGAAATCTGGGCTTTAATTTCTGAAATTTGCTTAAGATTCAGCTGCTGGCAACATGGAAGATAAGCAACATAGGCTGCAATGCAGAATTGTCATTACTATCATTTCATCTTGACTGTAAAAGTTACAAATGCCACTGCATCCAAAATATTGTAGATTTGGATTCCAAATCTAAGAGAGCATCTGAAACAATTTATAAATATCTTATTACTGCTTTTGTAAAATATTTATATTCAAATATTATAAATAATTTTATTTTTATTTTGTGTTTCACAGCTCATAAAAAGCAAGTGCAAGCTATGAGTCACAATAGGCTGGAGGTTAAACAAGGTAACTCTGGTTAAAGACCTGTGTGGGATTCTACTAATTAATTCTAGGAAATTAATTAGAAAATGAAACATAGGAAAATATTGGAAAACACTTTAATACTAAGGCTTTTCAAGGAGGTGTTTTTACTGTTAAGCATAATTTTATTAAATATTGGGAGCAACTAGAAAAAAAGAAGCTGAATCCCAGCATAACAAAATAGCTCTTTATTCAGTAAAATATGTTGATCTATCCAGTTTTATCTCTTGAAGAGATGGTATTGCTCTTGAGGAATCAAATACTTGAATCAGGTCTTCCCACAAAGCTTATGCTTTGTGGAAAAAATAGCCAGAGGGAGGGAGGGAGCTTTGCTCAGCTTCAGTTGGTGTACCAGTTGCATTCCAGGCTAGAATATAAGGATCTTGCAACAATGATTCATGTTCTCATCATTATATACTTATATAATTGTAATACAACTACCTAGATTTATCTCTGAAGGCCACTGAAAAACTTCAGTTAATCAAGAATGCAACATCATTGGTTAGCAGTTGACTTTGCCATGATGAGAACATTTCTAGCTCATACACTGATAAACATTTAGTGAAACACAAAGTACTAGCAATTATCTATGAAGATAACAGCAGAGCAGAAGTACCTATGGGTTCCGTTCTCCAGTTAATGCACGGGCATTAACTGGATCTCGCGAGGTATTGCAAGATTGTTGCACAGGCGTCGCGCTTTTGTGCTTAACCCCTCCAGCCGGGGGCATGCCTGGGCAAGCCGTATTAAGAGGGCTGTGCCCAGGCATCCTTCCTCTTGCCCCCAGCTCCAGAAGAAGCGGACAAATTCAGTGTCTGCCAGCAAGGGAATCCACATGGTGTGGGCCTCAGACAGGCTGCGGCCAGGCATTGTTCCTCTGAAGAAGCGGACACATTTGCTGTCCACCAGCAAGGGAAGCCATGGGGCGCAGGCCTCGGACAGGCTGTGCCCAGGCATGCTTCCTCTGAAAAAATGGACACATTCAGTGTCCGCTGGAGAGGGAATCCTCGTGGTGCGGGCCTTGGACAGGCTGCATGCAGGGTGATTTTGCTTGATTAGCTGGGGAGCCATTCGGCAACCCACCCACTCCCCCCCTTTCTTCATGGCATGGTGCGGGCCTTGTGCAGGCCGCACCTGTTTGTTGTTACGGAGCAGTGTGAGGGCTGGGTGGCAAGTCAAAGATTCTCCCCCTTCCGATACTCGGTCTCATTAACTGGCCAAATTGGGACCGTATTTCACTCACCTTGTGGACATGTCTTTGCAACGCTGTAGTCTCCACGAGGCTCGGGCCTTGTTTAAGCTTGTGCCTTGGTGGTCAATCCTTTCATGTAAAAACAATCTTCGCATTCCAACCGTTTCCTGCCCATTTTTTAAACTCAAGGTCCCACTGATTAAAAGCTGTTGGGTGTTACTTATTGCGGGATGGGAGGTGGTATAGCTTGGCTGAATCTCGTTGCCATCATGAGGAGATCAGTGGCTTGCATGGGCCGGGCTTCACTCCCTGGTGAAGCAGAGGCTTACATTTATGCCTTATTGTCCCTAGATATATTACTTATAGGTCATTTTATAACTTGGATGATCAGTACTGATAGATTATTTCCAGCTCACCTAATTGGTTTGGTGTAGACGGGAAGCCTGGATTGATTTAATGGGATTTAATTAATTAGTTTGTATTAATTATAATTGAATGTAACAAACTAGTAATTTATTTATTGCCAATAATGAACTATTCCTGATTTTTTCATGCATATACAAAAATTGAGAATGCATTTATTTATCAACTATGCAATTTTAATTATAGATTATTTATTAAACAATAATAAATTATGGGAATAACTGGGACCCCCTCAGAGAGGGTTCGCAACTTGGGCGTCCTCAATCCACAGCTGATATTGGAACATCATCTTTCGGATGTGGCGAGGAGGGCATTTGCCCAGGTTCGCCTGGTGCACCAGTTGCGGCCCTATTTGTACAGGGAGTCACTGCTCACAGTCACTCATGCCCTCATCACCTCGAGGTTCGATTAATGCAATGCTCTCTACATGGGGCTAGCTTTGAAAAGTGTTCGGAAACTTCAGATCGTGCAGAACGCAGCCGTGAGAGCCATCGTGGGGCTTCCAAGATTCGCCCATGTTTCCTCAACACTCCGTTGCTTGCATTGGCTGCCGATCAGTTTCTGGTCACAATTCAAAGTGTTGGTCATGACCTTTAAAGCCCTACATGGCTTTGGACCAGACTATCTCAGGGACCGCCTGCTACCGCACGAATGCCAGCAACCGATAAGGTCCCACAGAGTTGGCCTTCTCCGGGTCCCATCGACTAAACAATGTCATTTGGCGGGCCCCAGGGGAAGAGCCTTCTCTGTGGCGGCCCTGGCCCTCTGGAACCAACTCCCCCCAGAGATTAGAATTGCCCCCACCCTCCCTGTCTTTCGTAAACTACTCAAGACTCATTTATACTGCCAGGCATGGGGGAGTTGAGATATTCCTTCCCCCTAGGCCATTACAAGTTATGCATGGTATGTCTGTGTGCATGTTTGGTTTTATAATAGGGGTTTTTAGTTGTTTTATTATTGGATTGTCACATGCTGTTTTTATCATTGTTGTTAGCCGCCCCGAGTCTATGGAGAGGGGCAGCATACAAATCCAATAAATTATTATTATTATTATTATTAGTAAATCATGGAGTAAAATCAAGGTATTGGGTATAGGAATAACTAGATTCAAGTCTGAGGACGAGCAGGTTCTACTTACTTAATGCATTTATTTGATTGGAGCTCTCCTTTATGGGAGAGGCCCACCTCTTATTTGTCTTATGGATTGTGGTATTAGTTAATATGATAAGATTAATGGCTCTTTTTTGTATCACTTATGCATACTATTGAATCATACAGGTTTGAGGGATTTTGCTTATTTAGCACTCATTATCAAGCAGAATTATTACAGAGAGCCATTTACATCAATTTAAGGTAACCTTCGTCTGATCAAGTGTTGGTTTAATTATATCGCTGGGTTCAGTATTATTTAAACTATTATCAACCCATTTATGGGTATGTTTGTATATGTATCTATATGTGTGTATGCATGTGTACGTATGGCTATTTCTATTCCCTTATATATAATTTAATGTATACACTTACACATATACAGTTTCATGGTACATGATAATTAATTATATATGGTAGTTGTGATGGATGTGTGATTCTGTGTATGTTTCAGCGTCCGTACATTGGTATGTGGGTATTGGTACATATGCACATATATGCATATAGCATAAATTAACACTCCGGTGAGGAGTTTAGCTACCCCTATTGCTCATAATTTACTTTTGCTGGGCAGCAGTTGACTTTATAACTCCCCGTTGGTTGAATGAGATATGCCTTGCTAGGCATACTTTGAGGGATTATTTAATCCATGGAATTACAATCACGGGCCTCATTGGCAGTGTATGCACATATATCAATCATTTGATGATAAAGGAAAGTGATTAACACATGCTTTTATTCAGTGAGTGCCCCATTTTGAAAGGATCCACAATTACGAGGCATGATTCGGCTGAATCCTAAATGTTAATGGTATTCTGTTATTGATCTCTTACAGATGTTTTGTGCAGTTTTCAGTGGTCTGTTCCGTCACCTTTCACCAATGTGACCATCATTGGTAATGGTTTTCGGGCTTTGGGGTGCTGTAGCATCACAGACACAAACCCTGTAGTCACTCTCGTATTATTGGTAAGACCGTGAAGGTATAGTATGCACCTGCACACCATTCTATCCACACTGTGCTTGCAGGGTAATGTATGTACTTTTGCTGAATGAATTTTCTGAGCAGGTTTTGATATCAGAGCCTGTGGTCTAGAGGTTATTATTTCTGCCTCACCAGACAGACTATGTAGGTTCATATCCTGGTAAGGGGATAGCCAGTTGACGAGATTAGGCCACTGACTCTGGGGCAGCGTTTCAAATTTTACCTCCAACGGAAAGTGACTTGAAACATGCATCCGACAGTGTGCATAGGATGGCTTTACCGCTGTGATGTTAACTTACCCGTTCTTTTTTAGATCACTGCTTATGGGAGGAACCCGAGAGAGCTACAAAGTCTGACTTAGGATCATGGCGGATGCTCTGCTGGGGGGTCATGGTCCTCCAGCCTGACCAAGGGGCCTGCAGTAGAGGGGTTCCTCCCATTTTTTATGGGGTGGTTATCGACGGTTGTGCCGCCCAGTTTGCTGTTGTTGCACATGATGGCAACATCCTTCGTTGGACAACGGCCTGGCTATGATCAGTTATGCCCACAGTTCTTCGTTGTGTGGTGGCACCAAGTGGCTGGTCTTGCCAAATTGGCATGACTCTGGAACATGTAGGGCTGGGCAGTTACCTGTCTAGCCCCGTAGACCTTCGGGTCCCTTTTCTGTTGGTGCCCAATTATTTATTATTTATTATTTATTTATTTATTACTTAGATTTGTATGCCGCCCCTCTCCGAAGACTCGGGGCGGCTCACAACATGTAAAAAACAAATCATAAGCAATCCGACAGATTTAAAATATTTAAATATTTAAAAAACCCCATATGCTAACAGTCACACACACAGACATACCATGCATAAATTAAATGTGCCCGGGGGAGATGTTTCAGTTCCCCCATGCCTGCCGGCAAAGGTGGGTTTTAAGGAGTTTACGGAAGGCAGGAAGAGTAGGGGCAGTTCTAATCTCCGGGGGGAGTTGGTTCCAGAGGGCCGGGGCCGCCACAGAGAAGGCTCTTCCCCTGGGGCCCGCCAACCGACATTGTTTAGTTGACGGGACCCGGAGAAGGCCCACTCTGTGGGACCTAATCGGTCGCTGGGATTCGTGCGGCAGGAGGCGGTCTCGGAGATATTCTGGTCCGATGCCATGAAGGGCTTTAAAGGTCATAACCAACACTTTGAATTGTGACCGGAAATTGATCGGCAACCAATGCAGACTGCGGAGTGATGGTGAAACATGGGCATACCTAGGTAGGCCCATGACTGCTCTCGCAGCTGCATTTTGCACGATCTGAAGTTTCCGAACACTTTTCAAAGGTAGCCCCATGTAGAGAGCATTACAGTAGTCGAATCTCGAGGTGATGAGGGCATGAGTGACTGTGAGCAATGAGTCCCGGTCCAGATAGGGCCGCAACTGGTGCACCAGGCGAACCTGGGCAAACGCCCCCCTCGCCACAGCTGAAAGATGTTGTTCTAATGTGAGCTGTGGATCGAGGAGGACGCCCAAGTTGCGGACCCTCTCTGAGGGGGTCAATAATTCCCCCCCCAGGGTGATGGACGGACAGATGGAATTGTCCTTGGGAGGCAGAACCCACAGCCACTCCGTCTTATCCGGGTTGAGCTTGAGTCTGTTGACACCCATCCAGGCCCCAACAGCCTCCAGGCACCGGCACATCACTTCCACCGCTTCGTTGACTGGGCATGGGGTGGAGATGTAAAGCTGGGTATCATCCGCATATTGATGATACCTAACCCCATGTCCTTGGATGATCTCGCCCAGCGGTTTCATGTAGATGTTGAATAGCAGGGGGGAGAGGACCGACCCCTGAGGCACCCCACAAGGGAGAAACCTAGGAGTCGACCTCTGGCCCCCCACTAACACCGACTGCGACCGGCCAGAGAGGTAGGAGGAGAACCACTGAAGGACAGTGCCTCCCACTCCCAACCCCTCCAGCCGGTGCAGAAGGATACCATGGTCGATGGTATCGAAAGCCGCTGAGAGGTCAAGGAGCACCAGGACAGAGGATAAACCCCTGTCCCGGGCCCGCCAGAGATCATCCATCAACGCGACCAAAGCGGTTTCCGTGCTGTAACCGGCCCTGAAACCCGACTGTTGGGGACCTAGATAATCGGCTTCTTCCAAGGACCGCTGGAGCTGGAGTGCCACCACCTTCTCGACAACCTTCCCCATAAAGGGAAGGTTGGAGACTGGACGATAGTTGTTAAGTACGGCTGGGTCCAGAGAGGGCTTCTTGAGGAGGGGGCGCACAAGCGCTTCTTTATAGAGTGATGGAAAAACTCCCCTCCCCAAGGAAGCGTTGGTAATCTCCTGGGCCCAGCTCCGTGTCACCTCCCTGCCGGCCGAAACCAACCAGGAGGGACACGGATCCAGTAAACAGGTGGCGGAACTCACAGCTCCGATGGCCTTGTCCACTTCATCAGGTGTCACCAGATCAAACTCTTCCCAGACAGGTGGACAAGTACGTGCCCCAGTCACCTCGACTGACTCGTTGTCAGTCGACTCTGTTACACAATTGGAGTCGAGATCGGCCCGGATCCGAGCGACTTTATCAGCGAAAAACGTGTTAAAATCCTCGGCACTACTCTGTAAGGGCTCCCCAACTCCCCCCTGGTTGAGAAGGGAGCGGGTCACCCTAAACAGAGCGGCCGGGCGGGATTCCGCTGATGCAATCAAGGCGGCATGGTACGCGCATCTTGCCGCCTTGAGCGCCACTTTGTAAGTCTTAATAAAAGCTCTTACAAGTGTTCGATCGGATTCAGACCTACTCTTCCTCCATCGCTTCTCTAGACGTCTCTTTTGGCGTTTCAACTCCCGGAGCTCCTCGTTGAACCATGGGGCTCTACGGGGTCTAGCGCCATGGAGAGGTCGCAAAGGCGCAATCCGGTCAAGAGCCCCCGCTGCAGCCCTGTTCCAGGCCTCCGCGAGAGACTCCGCCGAACTGTGGACGAGTGCCTCTGGAATAACCCCAAGCACCGTCTGAAAGCCCTCTGGGTCCATCAGGCGCCTGGGGCGGAACATCTTCATTGGTTCCGCCTCCCTGCGGGGGAGGATTGGAGCCAGGAAGTCAAGCCGTAGTAGAAAATGGTCTGACCATGACAAAGGCAACACTTCTAAGCCCCTTAGTCTCAGACCATTACTCAATTGCTCGGAGAGGAATACCATGTCAGGTGCGTGCCCTCCCTCGTGAGTCGGACCCTGAACTACTTGAGTCAGGTCCACGGCTGTCATGGTGGCCATGAACTCCTGTGCCAACCCAGAGGTTTCGCCGAGTGACGGCAGATTGAAGTCCCCCAAGACAATAAGTCTGGGGAACTCTACCGCCAACCCGGCTACCTCCTCGAGTAGCACAGGCAGGGCTTTTGACACGCAGCTGGGAGGCAGGTACGTGAGAAATAAGCCCACCTGAACTCCTAAGTCCAACTTCATCAAGAGAGACTCGCAACCCGCTATTTCCGGAGCAATGAGTCTACGCAGGCAAAGGCTCTCCCTGGCTACAATAGCCACTCCTCCCCCCCTCCCCTGGGGTCGCGGTTGATGCCATATCTGAAACCCGGCTGGGCAAATTTCAGAGAGAGGAACACCTCCCTCCGGGCCCAGCCAGGTTTCAGTAATACATGCCAGGTCGGCCTCCTCATCCAGGATCAAATCCCGGATGAGGAGAGCTTTATTAACCACCGACCTGGCATTCAACAGCAGCAACCTGAGCCCAGGGCCAGAGTTACACTCATCACCAGTACCCAAGATTGGGCTCACAGAGCCAGAACAGGGGACCGTTATTAAGCAACGGTCCCTCGTTCCCCTGGAACGGCTAACTCTGTGGCCCCCGCCATATCTGCCTCTCCCCAGCAACACAGGGATATTCCGACCCCCTGCCACCCCAGAGATCGGTGCCCCTCCCTCTCCTGTCTCCCGGGCGTCAGGTGGGCCAGACATATCATTCACACTACTATCGATACACTCATCCATACCATATCCCCCCCCGCCCCCGCCCTCGCCCATCCAATCGTACCAGTCATTCGATTCGTAACCACAAGCAAATTTATCCCAATCATCCATTACTTAGAACCCTAATAACGTTAAAAATCAATTAAATTAATAATAGTATAAAATGACAGTTAATAACAATTTAAAAACACTAAAAACTGTTAAAAATATAACTATATACAATATACACTAAAATTATAAGTTAATATAGATTAATATAAAATTAATTTCGTTGATGGTATAAACAGATCTTAAAAATATTCTTCAATCATCAGTAATCAGTCAGTCCAGGCATGATGTTCTTCTGGTCTTCACAGGTCTTAGGTCTTAGTCTAATTTAAAAAGCCTTGATCTTAAAAATTTTCTCTCTTTCTGGGTGTCTTTTTAAAAACAGTCCACAAGGGGGCAGTGTTCTTCAATTCATCCACAGTCCACAGGGAGCATAGTCTTTCAGCAGTAGTATACATAGATCACAGAGATTAAGGTTAAAAGGGGAAGAGGGGGGGGGGAGGGAGTAAATAGAATAGTCCTCAGTTTTTTAACTCCCCTTGGCCCCCAGTAGCTCTCACCCACTGGTGCCAACGGGAGGGGGCTAACTTAATTGCCCCTAAATGTCCTCGTTCGTCTGTTGGTGTTACGGCTAGCTTCCGACACTGGACTCCATTCTTCCCCGCTGTCTCTCTCTCTCTCTCTCCCCCGTATTGTCTCTGCCGCTCCCAATCATCACCATCTCGGCACCAGACCTCTCACCTCCGGAGTCGAGCTGGGGATCCATCTCAGTAGGGGACTCGGCTCCCTTCACTCCCCACAATTTCTCTCATCACCTCTCCGCCGGCGCCGCGAGCCTCCGACCTCTATCCGGTCCCGCCGCCATTCTCCGCGCCGGCAAGATGTTCCTCTGGTGCCGCGCTCTGTCAGCTCTCCCTCGGCACCCTCGACACCCCCTCAGCAATGGCTCGGCGTTCCTTCGTCCTCTCCCCTCTCTCCAGCAAGGCTGCATCTCACCGAGGTTGTGCCCTCTGCGAGGCTCCGCCAAACACCAAACGCCGAACGCCGCCGCCATCTCCATACTTCACTGGCCACCTTTCCTTGCCGGGGTCTTTCTCGGCGGCCCCCCCAACAGGCGGGAAAGTTCCCAACCCTCAAGATCACAGAAGTAGGGGGACAAAGTGGCTAGTAGGCTCCGACCCATCTCCAACCGTCTTAAGCCCGGATTGACCCATTTTCCTGATGATTCCCGTCATTCAGGGGAGCAGCGGACCCACCATGCTCCTCACTGCTCACCCGGAACCGGAAATACACATTGATTTGGGGGGTAATCCTCTTGAGGATTGTGTGCCAGAAGTTATTATTCCCCAGAACAGGGATAAGGCTAGGAGAAGGGCTAACAACAGTTAACACCCCCAGAATTGACAGGCTTGGGCTCTACCGAGCCGACAGGATTCACCTCTCAGGCAAGTGGAATGCCATTTTTTGGGGGGGGACCTGCAGAGGTGCCTGCGTGAGCTGGTGCAGGTTGAGGGGGGAGTCGGGGGGCCAAGATAAAGATCTGACCCCCCTCCATGGCAGGTTAGGGGCAGAAATGAGCAGTGGTAGCAACTGCATGTTCTCCTTTAGGGCATCTTTTGGAAGATGATGGGCAATCTCTAGCTAGGAGCTCCAGGTACCATGCGGCTGGGGCATTTGGAGTGGGAGTGCCCTTGGGACTCACCTATCCCAATAACTGGAGGGGGATTGGACGGTAAGCCCTCCCACATGCCAAGGTGTGGCCAGGAACCAGGTGAAGGCATGGTACCTTCACCTTGTTCAGCAAGGAGCTATGCCCATAGTTGCCTAGGAAGGTTATTCATGAATTATTTCCACCCCAATTTTTTAGTGACCTCTGCAGGTCCTGGCTATTGATCGATAATCAGTTAATGTTCATTTAACTTTAATAAAGTGACCCATTTAAATTCAGCTCTTGGTGTACGAGTTCTTATTCCGCCTCCGGTGCAATAGTAATCCTTGCTAATCCATGTTTTCTAGAAGAAACTGCTAGGGATACATCTCCATTTCCTCAAAGTATATGAGATTGTAGGGGCTGATTTCAGTATCAGTGCCAATTTCTTTGGCCTTCCAGATGTTTGAAAACAGAATCATTCCACAAGATTTACAGATTTATATAGGATGCTCAAGCTTGCCTGACTTTATAGATTTTGAGGTATTGAGCTTAGATTTGATTTCATTTTAGCTTCTACTAGTGTTTAATTTAATTAGCTTTTACTCTTACTTTGATGAGCAGATGTTTAACGATTGTTTTTGCTATGGCATATTTTTCGAAGAAGCTGTGGTATTGTATCAATGCTATTTTTTGCCTTAAAGGAAAAATTTAATCAGTGTAAATTCTGACTTTTAGTAGAAGTGAAAATAATCTACTGTTGATGAAAAATGGTTTAGTAATTCCCCTCCTCTTGCATATCTAAAGAGTGTCATGCTCTTACAGTGACACACATTTTGAACTTTTTCTAATTTCAGATATTTCCCATGTCTTTTAATACCTCGTTGCTTTTGCATCAATCACAACCTGACCTAAAGTAACAGTCAAAGTAGATATGATATATTGTGGAATCTAACTAAATGAATTTCTGATGAATATATAAAACTGTTCAAAGAATAAATTTACTGCACAAATCCAGCATGTGCCGTGAAATCCTCTTAAATGAAAAACTGATGGAAGATTAAAATGTTAAATGAATTAAATGCAGAATCCCAGTGATATATAACAATGATTTGACCTACTAAATGAATCAAAGAATATAGTTCTGTGTAGTGTTCCAAGATGTCAGTTTTAAATATGCAGGAAGCTCTATAAAGTAAACACATGATCAATTGATATCTCTATTAAAGGCTAAATTTATTACAAACTCAACAAATAGGATACATTCATTGTACATGTTTCTTCAATGGATAAAGGCAAAATGGGAGCAAGAAGTGTTGAGCAATTTAATTCAGAAGTATGAATTGGAGAATTATTGCATTTCAAAAATATCCAAAGAGTCTACTCAATTAGCTCAGCTGAATAAAAATATGGAAAGAAGTGAAGAATTACCATAATGTATCCAAGAGCTTGAAAATTGCACTTGATTAATCTACTATGCAAAATGCCTATGAACTGATTCCTTTGGTGAAAAATATACGGGCTTAATATATACCATTTTTCTTCAGCTTAATTTCTATAGCTATATGTGCTCCCTATAATAACTGGCCTCCCTTTCATAACTTTTTAAATTGTAAAATGATACTCCCCCCATTTCTTCTTTTAAGGACAAAAGATCATTTGATTTTAGATTATCTTGTAAATTGGTTAAAATTTTAAAAATGCCTTTATACATTGAAGAAATCTTTGGACCAAAGTCAATATGATTCCACTGCAATGGAATATAGTGCAATAAGAATGTTGAAATGTCCATTAGAAAAAATAATAATAAAATTTAAAAAAAATTACAGGGAATCAATAAATGAAGTAAAAGTTAAAAAATAATTAATTCAGCACGAATTAATCCAGATCAGGGATAATACTGTCTAGGTTGACATATCAAGTTAAATATTCTTCTTACATATGTCTGCAAAGGGTGGGTGAATGCCGGGAGTGGGTTCTAACTTATCTCATTGCCAGTTTGCTTCCTCCTGTGCTGCACAGCTGTGCCTCATGGTCGTGTGTGCATGTGCAATAACAAAAAAAATCCAATTTTTTAAAAAAGCTGAAAACAAGATGGTGATCAGAAACTCAGCTTCTGTGCATGCTCAAAGAAAAAAAAATTAAATTTCAAAAAAAGTTTTTAAAAAATTGAAAAAAGATGGCAGCACCCACTGGCCGAACCAGTTTTGTGATGTCATCATGACATTACCAATGGGCCACTACTGATTCAGATGAATGCACATAATAAGGAGAGGGGAGATCAATATAGCTATATTGAAAACGTTCCCCAAATTAAACTGGCAAAGATGTATAAATTAATAAATAATGCCATTTTCAATATGTGGTTGTAAGATAAAAGAATAAAGCTAATGTTGGTAGTTCTAGACTTACTGAGTGTCCTCCTCAATCCACAGCTCACATTAGAGAAAAATCTTTCTGTGGTGAGGGGGGCCTTTGCCCAGGTTTGCCTGGTGCACCAGTTGCGGCCCTATTTGGACCGGGAGTCGCTGCTCACAGTCACTCATGCCCTCATCACCTCGAGGTTCGACTACTGTAACGCTCTTCATATGGGGCTACCTTTGAAAAGTGTTCGGAAACTTCAGATCGTGCAGAATGCAGCTGCAAGAGCAATCATGGGCTTCCCTAAATATGCCCATTTTACACCAACACTCCGCAGTCTGCACCGATTGCCGATCAGTTTCTGGTCACAATTCAGTGTTGGTTATGACCTATAAAGCCCTTCATGGCATCGGACCAGAATATCTCCGGGACTGCCTTCTGCCGCACGAATCCCAGTGACCAGTTAGGTCCCACGGAGTTGGCCTTCTCCGGGTCCCGTCGACTAAACAATGTTGTTTGGCGGGACCCAGGGGAAGAGGCTTCTCTGTGGCGGCCCCGACCCTCTGGAACCAGCTCCCCCCACAGAGCAGAATTGCCCCCACCCTCCTCGCCTTCCGTAAGCTCTTTAAAACCCACCTCTGTCGTCAGGCATGGGGGAATTGAGATATTCCTTTCCTCCTAGGTCTATACAATTTATGCATGGTATGTTTGTGTGTATGTTTGGTTTTTAATAAGGGTTTTTTAATTATTTTAAAGTTTAGATTTGTCATATGCTGTTTTATTATTGTTTTTAGCCACCCCGAGTCTACGGAGAGGGGCGGCATACAAATCTAATAAATAAATAAATATATTACAATGATTTATTCAAAAGCTATTCAAATTTAAAATGGTTCTAAAGGAAGAAACTTATGACTCATGCCTGAAGTGGTGCCTCCCACTCCCAACCCCTCCAGTCAGCGCAGAAGGATACCATGATCGATGGTATCGAAAGCCGCTGAGAGGTCAAGAAGCATCAGGACAGAGGGTAAACCCCTGTCCTGGTCCCACCAGAGATCATCCATCAGTGTGACCAAAGCAGTTTCCATGCTGTAGCCGAGTCTGAATCCTGACTGCCGAGGGCCTAGATAATTGGCTTCTTCCAAGGACCACTGGAGCTGGAGCACCACCACCTTCTCAACAACCTTCCCCATAAAGGAGAGGTTGGAGACAGGATGATAGTTGTTAAGTATGGCTGAGTCCAGGGAAGGCATCTTGAGGAGGGGGCACACAAGTGCCTCTTTGCACGGAGCCAGAAATAATCTCCTGCACCCAGCTCCGTGTTACCTCCCTGCTGGCCGAGACCAGCCAGGAGGGACACGAGTCCAACAAGCAGGTGGCGGAACTCACTGCTCCAATGGTCTTGTCCACTTCATCAGGTGTCACCAGGTCAAACTCACTCCAAACAGGTGGACCAAGATGAGTCCCTGTCACCTCGGCTGACTCATTGTCACTCTGCATTCCAGTTGGAGTCAAGACCAGTCCGGATCTGAGCGTTTTTATCTGTGAAAAATGTGTTAAATGCCGCAGCACTACCCTGCAAGGGCTCCCCAACTCCCCCCTGATTAAGAAGGGAGCAAGTCACCCTAAACAGGGCAGCTGGGCGGGATTCTGCAGACGCAATCAGGCCAACATTATAGGCACGTCTTGTCAACATCATTGACCCATTGGGATGACTGATGATTTAATGGGCTGGATCAGAGGTGGGCTGCTAAGTCGGAACAGTAACGTGTGCTTGCCCCCGTGGCTCTGAGTGCTAGTGGAGTCCAGTGCAATTATGCTACTGCACCTGCGTAGGTACCAAAATTGCACACGGAGACTCAGATTCATCCACATTTGAAATGCGCAGATTTATTTATTTATTTATTTATTACTTAGATTTGTATGCCGCCCCTCTCCGAAGACTCGGGGCGGCTCACAACACGTGGAAACAAATCATAAATAATGCATTTCCGCTAGCACTCAGAGCCACGGGGGTGAGCACACATCACCATTTCACCTGCAGCCCACCTCTGGGTTGGATAACAACAATATGAGTATACATTTCTATTCATTTTCTTCTCATTCTAACAGACGGTGCTATTAAAGAAAATGCAATGTGTTGCATGACTCACAAAATGAGTTACATGACACAAAAAAGGGAAAAAATGCATTGAAAATAAGATATTTTAAAATTGTGTAATTGTACTGTATACATTTTATATATTTTTCCAAGCCATCTGTTTTTTTATATATTGCCAATAAAGACAATAATGCCAAGTTATACCCAAGAAGAATGTTAATATTTTGAACTAAAATAAGAACCAAAATGTTCATTTGTCTGTTTTGGTTGTTCTGTTATGCACAACTAATTCTATGTAATTCTGTGTTTTGTAATTGATCTTATTTCTTCTTATTAGAAATACTTATTATTCAAAGTTAGATATAGAAACATAGAAACATAGAAGACTGTCGGCAGAAAAAGACCTCATGGTCCATCTAGTCTGCCTTTATACTATTTCCTGTATTTTATTTTACAATGGTATATGTTTATCCCAGGCATGTTTAAATTCGGTTACTGTGGATTTACCAATCACGTCTGCTGGAAGTTTGTTCCAAGGATCTACTACTCTTTCAGTAAAATAATATTTTCTCATGTTGCCTTTGATCTTTCCCCCAACTAACTTCAGATTGTGTCCCCTTGTTCTTGTGTTCACTTTCCTATTAAAAACACTTCCCTCCTGAACCCTATTTAACCCTTTAACATATTTAAATGTTTCGATCATGTCCCCCCTTTTCCTTCTGTCCTCCAGACTATACAGATTGAGTTCATTAAGTCTTTCCTGATACGTTTTATACTTAAGACCTTCCACCATTCTTGTAGCCTGTCTTTGGACCTGTTCAATTTTGTCAATATCTTTTTGTAGGTGAGGTCTCCAGAACTGAACACAGTACTCCAAATGTGGTCTCACCAGCATTCTATATAGTGGGATCATAATCTCCCTCTTCCTGCTTGTTATACCTCTAGCTATGCAGCCAAGCATCCTACTTGCTTTTCCTACCGCCCGACCACACTGCTCACCCATTTTGAGACTGTCAGAAATCACTACCCCTAAATCCTTCTCTTCTGAAGTTTTTGCTAACACAGAACTGCCAATGCAATACTCAGATTGAGGATTCCTTTTCCCCAAGTGCATTATTTTACATTTGGAAACATTAAACTGCAGTTTCCATTGCTTTGACCATTTATCTAGTAAAGCTAAATCATTTACCATATTACAGACCCCTCCAGGAATATCAACCCTATTGCACAGTTTAGAGTCATCGGCAAATAGGCAAACCTTCCCTACCAGACCTTCCCCTATGTCACTCACAAACATATTAAAAAGAATAGGACCCAGAACAGACCCTTGTGGCATACCACTTGTAACCTGTCTCTGCTCAGAATACTCACCATTAACAATAACTCTCTGATGTCTATGCTTCAGCCAGCTTGAAATCCACTGAACTATCCAGGGATTAAGTCCAATCTTCACTAATTTATCTATCAGCTCTTTATGTGGAACCATATCAAAGGCTTTGCTGAAGTCCAGATAGGCAATAACTACGGCACCACCTTGATCCAACACCTTTGTGACATAGTCAAAGAAATCAATGAGATTAGTCTGACATGATTTGCCTTCAGTAAAGCCATGCTGATTTGGGTCCAATTTGGGTCCAATATCATCTCATATGAAAGATGAATGATGGCACCTTACAGGTGTATTACATATACCTAGTGTAATATACAGTATGTATAGATATAGGCCAAGTTAAATGAGAATTATGGGAATTGCAGTTCAGCACATGAGGAGAATATTGATTTGAGGAATGTTGGACTTACTAGTCAGCAAAGTGAGTCATTATTTGTGTTTCCGTTTTATTTTAATTAAGAACTAGATTTTTAGGAGCTTATCAGAAAAAGCAATTATGTGAGTATGTGTGTGGGAGAGAGCGAGAAAGAGAAAGACAGAGTAAAAATATATAATTCTGATTATTGACTCTAATTGTTCAATGCAGTGAAATGATAATTTCATACCTAAAGGAATAATTAAGTAGAATTTTTATTTCTAGGGGAAAAAACCAGCTATATTCTATATTAATATCATCAGGGAATTTAGCCAAAGACTAGAACCTATTTTGGGGGTTTTTCTGAATTCCCCCCCCCCACATACATGTTCATGTTTTGTATGAATCATAAGAATTTGTAACAAGGCAATATGTAATAAAGCAACACAATAAAATGTAACGTATCGCCACCTGCAGTCAAAAATACATTCAAAAGAATTTCTCAGTTGCTAGATTCGAATTACTATTCCATCAATATTTTAACAAAGATATTTTACATTAAAATACCTATTTCTTGGAAGCACCACTGCATAGAATATTTATATTTAACCCAGGATGGTAGAAAGTGCAGTTTGGAAAGGAAACCATTTAGGCATACATCTTTTTATTGAGTACTCCTTCGGTGCATAATACATAACAGTCTGGATCATTCTATTATATTAAAATAAATAAAATGTAAATATGAATGGTATAGATATAGTATAGATCATGAACAACATCTAACATTTTGTACAGAGATGACGTGAAAGCTATTTTATGCAACATACTCATCTACCAGCATAGCTTGATGCAACTTGAGAAGTAGCTTTAGTCAACATTGTTGTCTGAGCTTCAGAAAAGTGTTACAATTATGTAAATATGTTTTTCTTCAAAATGTTGAGTAGATTTGAAATAACGCCTAGCGTCTTTAACAATTACCGTACTTATAATTGACAGCACTGTTCATTAAAATAACAGTCAGATTCTCCCATGTTCTCTCTTCAAGGCTTCAAGGTTCAAGATTTTGTCAGTGATTCTAAGAATGATGGTTCAGAGTTGCACTAAAAAATTCAAAATCTAAAAGCAACTTTTTTGAGAAATTGCATGCATTTGATTGGCAAAGATTGATTATCAATGTTTAAAAACTTTATGAATTGAAGGTTTGTTTGAGATTATTTCTGCTTAAATTAAAGAGAATTGCTAATTATTTATAGTAAAATCAGTGCTAATAAAACGAGCTCAAAATCTATCAGATATTTTCTTCTAAATAAATTATGAGACCCAATACAGTATACTGGTTAATGCATACTGGTTAATGTATACAAGGCCCATGGGTTGGATCTGGCCCGTAGGTGCTTAGATCTTCCCTCTGGGCTGGGCTGTAAATAGCAAAGGACCAACCCATGGTGCCTCTACTAACGATAATGGGACATGGGGGCAGCACATGGCCCATTTTATGTTTATGTTTATGTTTATGTTTATTTAGATTTGTATGCCGCCCCTCTCCGCAGACTCCGCAGACATTTTGGCCAGCAAGGTGCTGCAAGAGGCAACAATAATGCTGAGCTGGCCCATGAAAAAATCCAGTTTGATACCTCTGGGTTAAGGTATTCAAATAGGAAGAGGAAAATCCATATTCTATTTCCCCTTCAATAGTGACTCTCATTTAAACTTTCAATCAAACACTCTTCCCAGATTTAACCTCCTTAGAGCTAAAACTGGGAGACTCCCCAATAAATTATCTTGAGGATTTTAAAACAAATGCATATTAATTGCGTTACATATAGAAATAGTCTTTCTTCACTGTTTAATGACCACCCAGAACAACATGGTATGCATATTCTCATGCATCCAATGAAGCAGATGCAGCCTGTGAAACGTCATGGCAAAATAAATCTATTGATTTCATAGCGTTATAGAACTCTGGTATTATTGCTGCAATAATTGCTGTTCATACGGATATTGCTTTCTTAGACAATATATTATCTAAATATTCTAACTATGAATGTGAGTTCTTTATGGAAAGTTGTTTCTCTCACTAAATGCTCTTGCTAGTTAGAAAAAGTAATCAGTGGAACAACTTGCCTCCAGAAGTTGTGAATGCTCCAATACTGGAAGTTTTTAAGAAGAGACTGAACAACCATTTGTCTGAAATGTATAGGAACGTGATGGCAAACATATGCCATGTGTGCCAGAGGTGGCATGTGGAGCCATATTGGAGGGTCTGAGAGATGATGCCCTATGTCAGCTTCAGTGCTTGTGCACACTGGCCAGCTGATTTTCAGTCTTGAGGAAGGTAGTTTCTCCCTACGGATGCTTCAGGGAAGCTTCCTTGAACCCTCCAGAGTGCAAAAAACAGCACAATGAGCAAAGCAGAAGTGCATTTTCCAAACTTCCGGTTTGCCCATTTGGCTGTTTTTTCACCGACTCAGGCTTCAGTGAGGCCTGTGTGCATGCATGGGGGAGAGGAAGTAATTGTGTGCATGCACAGGGGCAGTGTGGGTAGGGATGAACATGATTGGGGGAGGGAAGTGGCATGGGCACATGCATGCATGATAGCACATCCACACACACCTTTTTGGCATGCGAACCAAAAAAGGTTCCCCATTACTGGTATAGGACTTCCTGCCTGAGCTCAGGGTTGGACTAGAGGACCTCCAAGGTATCTTCCAATTCTATTATTCTGTTATTCTTCTTTTTTATTATTTACAGAACATGATTATACTTTTGGTTATTATCTCTAGAGCTCCAGGTTTCTGAAAAACGTGTACTGATCAGTGTCTGGTTGATAAGACAGTTCATGTTTTTCTTCTTTTATCATTTAAATAATTCCATCACCTTTGCAAATCTATTTCCTTTTCTTTAATTGCTTTGAAATGATTTTCATATTTTTTTCTAGGTTATAACTGAGCTCATATAGATTCTTTTTTATATTTTCTCAGCATGTACTACCCAAATGGACAGCATCAGCATGATGTGTTACTTTTCTTGATGAAAACACATCCAAATCCATAGTACACATTCATAGATATTTTGAGAACTTCTACTTCCAATACCACATTCCACTACCTCAAAAGTAGTTAGAAATCAATCTACAATTGGCAGTATCTCATCTGAACATAAGATAATAATTACTGTTCTGCCTTAAATTTCATACAAAACTTTTTTAATATGCCTTGTTTGAAACAAATAAATACAGGAAGCATTAAGCTATTACAGCATATCAGATCAATCTAGAATTTTAAAATGAGTTGTTTCTAGCTCTATGGGTATTGAATGCAAACATTTTGCATTTAATGCTTGCAAACATTTTCTTAAAAGCTGTGAAACACCAAAGTTTTATCTGTGCTTTTTTATGGCATGACATTTGATGGCAAAAAGTTTGAAGGACAATATTTTGATATCATTGTTATGATGGCCTACTACACATGTGTACAAAGTGGGTTGCTGCTTTGTATATAAATGATAGAGCAATTCGAGATTAATGTAAGAAGAGAAATCTTGAGAAATTTGAAAACCAAATCTCACATCCTGGACACACATTGTTTCAACTCCTACCCTCAAAATGACGCTATAGAACACTGAACATTAAGAAAACTAGACATAAGAACAGTTTTTCCCAAACGCCATCACTCCGTTAAATAAATAATTCCCTCATCATTATCAAAGTATTCACTAAGACTGCATTATTATTACTATTAGTTTTCTCATTGTTCCTATCACCCATCTTCTCCCACTTATGACTGTATGACTGTAACTTGTTGTTTATGACTTATATTAATATTGATTGTTCCTTATTGTTTATTTGTACCCTTTGACAATCATCAAGTATTGTACCTGATGGTAGTTGACCATGTATCTTTTCTTCTATGTACACTGAGAGCATATGCACCAAAGACGAATTCCTTGTGTGTGCAATCACATTACTCTACTCTACTCTACTCTACTCTATTCTCTCCAAGTAAGTGCTCCAAATATACACTACATCTCCATTACATCCTCAAATTCAGTAATTGTTGGAAAACCATTATTCAAATTTCACAAGTGAATTAGGACTGAACAATTAAAATAATCACCGATCTCAACTGCGTGCTTCCTTCTTTTTATTTAAAAACTATATTTGAAGGTCTTTTATGCTACAAAGCTATTATCTTCATTCTTGAAATCCATATAGAAATAAAATTTTTGGTATCTTATTTAATTATATCATTAAACAAAGCCTCAACTTTTAAATTGTTATTTAAAGCATTCCTAAAAATGGTGCTTACAAATATTTCATTCATTGGGTCACCGTGACATTGACAATTAGAAGAGAAAATGTATTATGCTGACAAAATGTATAAGTTTGTTGGTGTAACAAAATGCCATTAAATTTTTAATGATGTCTAGTTATAAATTAAATTATGTGTAGTTGTAACCAGAATTAAAAATAAAATAGTCTTCTTCAAAAATAAAATAAACATTGTAATACTGTTTTTATGATGTATTCTAAATATGTCTTTTTCCAATCAAATTAATCAAATTATCACAGATAACCCCCATTCGGTTAAGGAGTACTAATTACAAAAGACTTAAGTGCGAAATCCCACTGCAACAACATCGTCAAGAAGGCTTCAAGAGTTGTTAATCTAATCCTACATAGCTTCTGCTCTGGAAATCTCACACTACTTACCAAAGCATACAAAACTTTTGCCAGACCCATCCTAGAATACAGATCATCTGTTTGGAACCCATACCGCATCTCAGACGTTAGCACCCTCGAAAATGTCCAGAGATACTTCACCAAAAGAGCCCTGCATTCCTCCTCCTGTAACAGAATACCGTATGAAAATAGACTTACAATCCTGGGCCTAGAAAGCTTAGAACTAAGACGCCTTAAACATGATATAAGTATTGCCCACAAGATTATATGCTGCAATGTCCTGCCTGTCAATGACTACTTCAGCTTCAACCACAACAACACAAGAGCACATAACAGATTCAAGCTCAATGTTAACCACTCCAAACTTGACTGAAAAAAAATATGACTTTAGTAATCGAGTTGTTGAAGCGTGGAACTCATTACCGGACTCCGTAGTATCATCCCCTAACCCCCAACATTTTACCCTTAGACTGTCCACGGTTGACCTCTCCGGATTCCTAAGAGGTCAGTAAGGGGCGTGCATAAGTGCACTAGAGTGCCTTCCGACCCCTGTCCTATTGTCTCTCCTATATCTTATATCTTATATATCTTCTCTTCTATCCCTATATCTTTCTTCTATTCTCTCATTGATTATTTTATCCTATACTCTCTCTTCAATTCTTTCTCTAATTCTATTTCCTCGAAGGGGTCCTCTATTACCTTCATTGTGTATTATTGTGTAGTGGACAAAATAAATAAAAATCAAATAAATAAATAAATAAATAAATAAATAAATAAATAAATAAATAAATAACACAATGGAAGATTTTGCAGAGAGAATAAATTGTATAGCATGGTCCTATTTTTAAGCATGCATGTTTTGTATACTAGATAGATGTGAGATAGACTCTGCATGTGAAACTGGATCATGTTCTTGTTCACATGAATGGGAACATTTCCTTATCTCATATAGCTTCTCCTCTAACAGAAGAAGAAGAAACTATTTTAATTAATTTCCTTCTGACAGATGGACGGAAGGATAGACAAGGGGCAAGTAATGTAACATACATTGTGATGATATACCATAAGTCCGCTCCTTATATACTTGCTCATTTGTAACAATACAAATGAATGAAACCTACCTTATAATGTTTTAATGTTAGCCATGTTCACTTGCCAAAAAAACCCCATGCTTCCTTCTATGCAGTTACCTATATTCCCTGGAAAAATATTTTTCATACGGCTAAGAAGCCTTTTCTAGAACATATAAATCACAGGGAAAGAAAGAAATGATTTCAAATTATTTGCCCTTATTTCAGTTTTTTATTGAAATTTATTGAGATTTACATGACAATGAAACATATATAATATTCTTCTCCTCCTTGAATATTTTGTAAGATTTTCTAAAAACATTCCATCCAAATACTAAGTGGGCTTGACTTGGCTTCGCTCTGACCTGTCACATAGCTGGAAATGCATCCTATCTTTAATGGTTATGGAAGCTTTATGGCTGATTGTTCTGTGGCAAGTTCAGTGATATAGTGACCTTTATCAAGATATTATACAAATTGATAAGCTTTTACTTGCAATCAGAGTCAAGTATAACTTGTCCTGTTCCTTTAATGTCATCCTTCAGGTATAGAGGGTAAAAGGAATGAGAAAAAAGTGCTCTATTATTTATAAGAGATATTCAAATAAAAAAGTTCATCTATGAATAAACAGTAATCTGAAGAGGGCATAGATAGGATGGTGCATTGATTTCTATTCCCCCTCATTGTAAGTATCACATCACCATTTTTCATAAAGCCAATTAATCATTGACGAACCACATGTTATAAAATGTCATATATTTATGAATATGCCATTCCTACATTCATGGGCTGATTTTGCCTACTGATTGATAGGTGAACATTTGCTTGAATATGCAGTAGCTATATCCTCTGAACAATTTTTGTTGAGGCTTGCAGGATAGTTGGGCAGTCTGGAAATGAGCCAGAAAAGTATCATTACAGAAACCTTCCCATACATGCAGGGTTCCCTTAGTGTCTCCCATCCATTAATGCAGTGTTTCTTAAATAGTGGGGCAGGAGCCCCTGAGGGGGAGCCGAGCAATTCTAGGGGGTGCATGGCCCCAGGAATGTGCGCTCTTTTTTTGCTGCAGGGAGTAGAGGTTTTTTGCACCGAACAATAGCAGACAGCACAGAACAGGAGATATGAAGTGCAGATAACAAACCCTTAAGAGACAGCATGGAAAAATATTTAATAGGGATGAAAAGAAAGGACAAGATAGACGGAGATAATGAGACAAACATAAGTCTCCCAAAAGCTAAGACGGGGAAATATGATGAAGCGTATGTAGCACTTGGCTTCACTGTGACTATGGTGAGAGATGAGGAAAGACCAGTATGTTTACTGTGTCTAAAAATGTTGGCAGCGGACAAATAAATTAAGGAGTCACTTAAACACATTAAATGATAAGCCACTTAACTTTTTAAAGCAAAAGTGTGCCAAAAATTGCAAACAATCGTCCTGGCGGAGAGTTGTGGGGGCGTGAAATGTTTACTTCTTCCTAAGAGGGGCGTAACAGAAAATAATTGAGAAGCACTGCATTAATGAAAGGTTTTGGTCTGTAACTATCCAATTTATTTTTATTTATTTATTTTATTTATTTATTGGATTTGTATGCCACCCCTCTCCGTACTTTACAAATACATGTAAATGTATTTCTAAATACAGTGGTACCTCTACTTAAGAACGCCTCTACTTAAGAACTTTTCTAGATAATAACTGGGTGTTCAAGATTTTTTTGCCTCTACTAAAGAACCATTTTCTACTTAAGAACCCTAGTCCAGAAAAATTTCCCAGGAAATTTGAGAGTGGCACGAAGGCCCAGCCAATTTCCTGCCATTTCCCCTTTAATCCTGGCCATCTCGAGCTTTTCTGGGCTGCCAGAGAAGACTTTCGGTGGTGCTTAAGGAGGCTTTGGCAGCCCAGAGCAAATGTTTTCCTTTCTCTAGGTGCTTGGAGAGGGAATAAACCACTTCGTTGTGGTGACTCCCTCACACTGCCTCCCATACACCCAGTGCGAGGTTGCCTCCCAGAGCATCTGGCCATGAAGAGGCGAAAGGGGGCGCTTCACCCCGGCCAAATCAACTTGGCCCAGAGTCCCTCTTTTTTTTTTTAAGCCTTAAACTTTTGGAGTTTTTTTATTCCCCCCACCTCACCTTCTTCCTTTGGCAGCAATTGTCCTCCTCCTCTTCTTCTTCCTCCTTATCCTCCCACCCAAATTCCAAGCTTTTATTTCTTTCCTAATGCATTATTTGCTTTTACATTGATTCCTATAGGAAAAATTGCTTCTACTTAAGAACTTTTCTATTTAAGAACCTTGTCATGGAACGAATTAAGTTCTTAAGTAGATGTATCACTGTACATATACACACATGGCCACTACCCTATATACTTAACCTGTCTTCTAAAATTTGAGGAGAATGGAGGCAAAAAAAAATGATTATATCATTCCTAAAAGTCTAGTTAGTTAGTTTTGCAAATGTTCTTTCCTTAACTTTAAATGGTTTTTTAAAAATGCCTTTTATGAATTAAAATCCAGTCAAGTGATATTAATACTCGTGACTATTTCAGTTACCACATTTTTTATAACTATAGGACTACTGCAGTTGTAGATTGCTCCCAGTTCAGCCCGGTTCTGCGGACTAGTAGTGCCGGTGGTGGGAGGCTCCACCCACCCATCTGGAATGCTTCTGCACATGCACAGAAGTGTTATGTGTTACCTGCAAGATGCACGTAAACCAGTATTAATGGGTTTTAGAACCCACTGCTGGACTATTTATAGTAAAACAACTATACATGTATTTCAGAATGTGAAAAACTATGAATATATTATTCAGAGGTGGAATTCAAAGATTGCACATAATATTTGCACTCTTGCACATCATTCCTCTGGGAATTTGAGTATTTGTAGGGTATTATCTGAAATATGTAAAAAAGTATCAATATGTATTTTGCAAACTAGTGCTTTGAGATTTTTCCCCCCAATAAAATAATTTGGAATGTCAAGAAGTTATAATAACCCTACCATTCAAATATTTATTATTAATATTAACAAATTAAATATATTGAATACATGAAACACTGCATAATCCATCTGTTCAAGTGTGGGTGTTATGAACAGCATGAAATGTTCTATTTCATTAGTTCACAAATTGTTTTATTTTTAAAAAAATCCATCAGCAGCAACAGCTTGTCTTTGACATAGCAGGCTGGTCTGACTTTGGAATCTAGGCATAATTTCAACCAAGATTGTCACAAAGCTTTTGAGTGAACTGATATACATATTATATTCTGAGGAAGGAAGGAAGGAAGGAAAGAAAGAAGGGAAGGAAGGAAGGAAGGAAGGAAGGAAGAAATGTGTCTGCTTTAAAAAAAGAAATCTTCATCTGTGAAAGGACAAAATGCTATGGGATAAAGAAAGAGCGTAAAGGTAGTGGGAATGTTGACAGAGATTTCTTTATCATAGGATGCTCCGTATGATATCGTAATGCACATGTCTCAGCTTATCACTTATATTTCTTTATCAGAAATCTTTAGAAAAACAAATACCGTAAGAGTCTGTTTATAATAATTGGATAATTGGTTAACCATAATGTTTGCTCAATATACAGTAGAGATTTCCATGTTTAAAGTGAATTCAATGTTACATAACATAAATTGAATTCAATGTTACATAGCCATAGGGATAGTAACAATAGTTTTGAATGCATAGGAATAAAAAAAGGGGTAGGGGATATATATATAAGATTCTAGGAGCTACTCACAAGGGAGGGAAGACGGCAAGCTACATAAATACCAGAACTATGAGTCCCAGTATATAAGGATTT